>NC_079412.1:27131552-27454052 GCF_026213295.1 Gadus chalcogrammus | reverse complement strand
ATTTGTTTTTCAGCATAAACACAAGGCATTTCATCATATCACAAGAAAACAAGGATAGACGAACCTGTACACTATACTTGGCACCTTGCAGTTAAACAAGTTTAGACCAGGAAGAGGTGGTTATAGTTCATGGGGGATAAGGTGCCAGGGTTTTAACTGTGTAACAACGTAATCGATTGTGGTACGAATGAGAACTTCCATCTATTTTCAGTAGATAAACGGCTGTGATACCAAGTGCTGCTGCTGGCAATTTGGGTGCCCTAAGTGCAATTGCTTTGTGGTATATATATATTTTTAGATATTCCATTTGAAGTCCTGCCGATTACGATTGATAATACTAATTTCATGCTGCAAGTTATGACCGTTCCTCCATGCATTTGATAAAAATCAGAAGGCAGTTCATTCAAATTTTTCATCTTTCTACTGTCTGCACCCTCACACAATGCTGTGCTTGATTGTCTGGCTTGACAGCAAAGTAGTAGTATTCACCAGGCCATGAACCTGGGAAGACACAGGCGGCGAGTTACCAAGCATCTTCAAAGAGACAACGGGTGTACAGGATTATCCTAGGGAAACTATCCCATAGTGGGCAGAAACCACAACGAAAACAAAGGTGAGGGGGGGTGACCATCACGGAGCGTTAAGGGCTGGCCACGATAGTGATGCAGGTGTCTCCGCTGAAGTCTTGTGTCTCGACACCTCAAACCCCGTGATTTATCCCCAAAAACATTTTAGACTTTTTCAACACCTCCTGATCATTTCATCCTTGCCCTTCGGCCCGCTTCACGTCGCCGTCTTCGGCTCCTCCCCACACCCCGCCCAGACTCTTCTAACGTCAGCATTACGTTGGGTTGCGCCGCATGGGCGGGCCAAGGCAGAAGCCTAGTGTTAACTGCCCTTGGCTTCTTTACAGTCTCAACCCACAGGGAGAGGAGGGAGGGGGGCACCATTTTTCACCTCTAATGGTGACTTTCGGCCGTTTGATCTTATGTTTAAATAATTCATACGACGAGCGTGAGGCTCCTTCGGTGCCCCCTCCGGCACTCGATGCCCTACACACAGCGCGTGCTGCGTGTGCGTAGCGGCGGCGCCTGCGATATCTTCAGCCTGATGGCGACGGTTCAAATGAGGAGGCAAGGGGGGGGCCCTCTGGTCACCCACAATGAGGTTCTCCCCATTCCCTGCGGCCTGCGCCGCCTCCATAGCTGCTCCTCCATACGCTGTAACATAATCCCTCACAGTTTGTTAGCCGTTTTGTTATCGAAAGTGTGCAAACAAAAGAAACGCCGGAGAGCAGAAAAAGAGGAGTCATGCCAAAAAAAGTAAACAGTAAACTGCAGACTTCAGCGGTGCACTTTAATGAGGGCTGAATGGATTGAGCTAGCATTCTCTCGCTCTCCCCCTTTATCCCTCTCTCGGTCGCTCGCTGAAGGCTTGACACAAAGTTGCTGTTATGATTTCAGCTTTGGCTCACAGAGGCTATACACACCGGACTGTGAGGCCAGAGCAGTGGTGCAATTACTTCGGCTGGAGACTGTTTTCTGCTTTAAACGCTCACCTGGATTGCAGTTTACACACACACACACATACACCCACACACCCACACAACACACACGTGCACACACATTTCAGAGAAGGCGTGATAACAATTTTAATCCTTTTCTTTGGATGTCAACTATCCCAAAGGGTGCATGGAGCTCGTAAGCCGGGCATCTCCAATACCATGCATGGTCAGCTATCTGGCTCTAGTTCCCTCACAACAAACCCTTTGGACTGAGGAAATCCAACAACTTCAATTATAACATTTATTTATTTATTTATTTATCCTTTTGCGTTTTCCATCTATTTTAGTTAGCTAAATGTTGAGGAAAAATATCACATTCCAATCAGTTAGAAAGGCTTTCAGGCATTCATGAGGCAAGCACATCGATTGTCACACCTAGCACGGTATCACGGTGAGTTCAAGAAAAAATAAGGCAGATAAAGGGAGTCATCATCTGTATCTATCAACAATTGTGGTCACAGTTTTTTTTTTTTATAGATCTGAGAGTTGATGTTCCTGGACAGGAGGGTGAAGAGAGACAGGATGTTGGGTTGAATTAGAGGGGGAAGGACATGAAGCATCGGTCTACAGGCGGGAATATAGCCTGGGACACTGCAAGGCAGCATGGTCAGCCTATTAGGACGTTGGGCACGTTGATGCATGCTAATTTTTCGATGAATAGAGAAAACAAAAAAATTCAGAGGGTATTATCGGTTTGGAGATACGCTCTCACAATCACATGAACATGGATATAATGGAATAAATACCCATCTGTCAGAGTGTACAAAAATAAATTAGCAATGTATCCCAGTAGATTGTTTAAAATTGACCAAGTAACTCTCAGTAATTTCGAGGATAGGTTCAGAGAACCAAGGGCTTAAATCAGCATAATAAGGGAATGGGGGGAATGAATTGTTGGACACGAAAATACCATTCACGTCAAAGATTATTATAACATAAGAAAAGCCATTAAAAGCATAAGGCTGTGTAATTGCATTATGCTTCCTATAGCCTATCCATGAGCATAAACTATAAGCTACCTTTATTTGTGATACAAAAAAATACTTGCAGAACCTCTGTTTCCATAGTATTGGTAAACAAGCACATTGTGCTGAGCGATAAATTGTAGTTGGAGAGAAACTACATAGACCAATGAACCTTTCACAGTTTCCATGAAATGTAATCAAATCAAGGGTTAATGCTAGGATGTTTCCTATGCTTCAGAATTAAGTGGGACACTTTATTGCTACCATACTCACTAGAAGTGCCCTCTATCTAGGATGAGTTTGTTGTAGAACTGGAGAACATACATGTGGAGATATACTATTCAAGTATATATATATATATATATATATATATATATATATATATTGTGACGACCCAGTTGGGTCTTTGACCCTGCTGTGTATGCCTGTGTTTCTCTCCCTCCTGATTAGGAGATTGTTGGCAGGTGTGGGATGGACCGGTGGCAGTATAAAGAGCCTGCCCAGACAGCAGACGTGGCTTCTCCCTCCTCCCAGCATTGGCTTTCCTTTGGCTTCCTTTGTATTCACATGGACTGATATTTACATTACCTTTAGGTTACTTACATTTATACTGACTTGCACCACACTTCTTATTGTTATGTTTATTATATAATAAATTACTTATTATTGTGAAAATAGCGTGGTCTCCCCGGTTCATGTTGCATGCATGGAGCCAGCATGTCACAATATATATATATATATATGAGAGAGAGAGAGAGAGAGAGAGAGAGAGAGAGAGAGAGAGAGAGAGAGAGAGAGAGAGAGAGAGAGAGAGAGAGAGAGAGAGAGAGAGAGAGAGAGAGACAATTGATTGATTAATCCAAGGATTAATGAATCTCTACGAAACATTCATAATGAATTTTTATCCATATAACCTCAGTATTGTCATATTCATCATCCATCACTGTTGTCAATGTCACCTCCCTGATTAACACATTTCCTGTAGTGTAAAGGAAATCAATAGAAAAAATATTTCCAATGCATCAACGATGGCAGTAGGCGACATGGTAAATAGCTGAGCAAACACTACAAACCCATCTTTAATTCATTACCTCAGAGACGATGAGCCCCGAACCTTGAACAGAAACTAAACGCAATCAAACTATTCTTTCCCCAATTGGGCGTTCCCCCGAGAGCGAGAGAGAGAGATAGGGAGAGAGAGGTAGAGCACGATAAAAGAGAGTGAAACTGACGAAATATGAACCATTGAAAGGGGATCCGACATCAAAGCGGTTATTTTCTTCAATTCCTTTTTTTCTTGGGTTGTGATTAACGCTGATTGCTTAGTCTCACTTTGCCCGCATCCAGAAATTAGGGCCGGCATTGTGTTTGAAATAAGGACGCATTTCTTAAGGTGGGGCCGCCGACCCCCGGCTCATTAATCAGCATTGAGTTGGACCGCTAGTCGGACAAAAAAGAGAACTTTAACGGCCTGGAGCCCTCGATTCTAGAAGCCTCCCCTGATTACCTTGGTGTGGCGCTGAGAGTGTGGCAGGCTTGCTGGAGAAATGACAGGTGGCCAGTTAGAGTTAGAGGGGCCAGCTCCAGACAATGGAAAGTAAGCTGTCAATCAAGGCGGCAATTAGATAATCGCCGTGACTGAAAAAAGACGTTCTCGTGTGTGGAGGTCTCGTGTGTGGAGGTCTCGTGTGTGGAGGTCTCGTGTGTGGAGGTCTAGTGTGTGGAGGTCTAGTGTGTGGAGGTCTAGTGTGTGGAGGTCTAGTGTGTGGAGGTCTAGTGTGTGGAGGTCTAGTGTGTGGAGGTCTAGTGTGTGGAGGTCTAGTGTGTGGAGGTCTAGTGTGTGGAGGTCTCGTGTGTGGAGGTCTAGTGTGTGGAGGTCTAGTGTGTGGAGGTCTCGTGTGTGGAGGTCTAGTGTGTGGAGGTCTAGTGTGTGGAGGTCTAGTGTGTGGAGGTATAGTGTGTGGAGGTCTAGTGTGTGGAGGTCTAGTGTGTGGAGGTCTAGTGTGTGGAGGTCTAGTGTGTGGAGGTCTAGTGTGTGGCGCTGTGTTCTGCCAGCCAGCGGAGTCCCCCGGTGAGGGGAAACCTGTCATGTTTAATGCATGTGGGCTCATGAATGATGGCTTCTGGGAATCAACCCCTCACCCCTAGAACAGCACGTGCAGTTAACCACAGGCTCTCTTCTATCTGCGTTGTGCATTGCATTCTTGGAAAGCCGCCTATATCCGGCAGAAATGTATCCTGTAAGCCAGTTTATTCCCTCACAGTTTCACTGTTTCTTATCATCCAGCATTGTTTCAGATCCTTTTGTCCAAAGCGACCAAGTGAATTGTATATATGTCATTGAGGAGCAGGGATGGTTCCCCTATCCCCCCTCGCTCCCCCTCGATCTAAATTTGCAGGCCGTCTTCCTAACATCCCTTTCTCACTCGCGAGAGCTTTCCAGAGGATGCCCTGGACCTGATGTGAAGCCATGGGAATCCCATCAGTGTCACTGTCTATTAGGGCAAAGTGCTATAAAACAAACAGGTCAACAGAGCGTTGCTCACACACGCCCTCTCGGGATCAGCGGCTTCTGCATGTCTGTAGTCTATGGACTCCAAAGCACGTACTAGCATATCAGCATTGTCGGGTTCACTTAAATGAACGGAATTTCATTAGGGCTCCTTGTTTTGGGTTGTTGTTGTTGCCGTTTGGCTATTTTTATTAATTGCTACTGCCGACAATGTTTATCGGAGAGTGACTGCTGATGCCCTCACACCTTACCAACTTATCGGCTCCACTTTTTCACTGCGTTTGGTTGTATTACTGAAGTCTTGCACGGAAGATTAATATTTCTTCAATTCGCAGAGGACAGGAGACACTCACATCGAACACAAGTCAGAAATCAGTTCTTATGCTAATCTTAATTTCAAAACTAGCCGGTGTAACTGTCTGGCATTGGCTTTCTATGACCTCAGCACTAAACCAAATTATTTAGGTGGGGATGTGTTTTCTTTAAAGCTCTGGCCATGAACCTCGGATTATACGTTTTTTTAAAACACACCAAAGCGTTGTTGGATTCTCCTTTGATGTATTGTAGAGCCAATGAAGTATGTGGACATGCTTCTTAGAATAGCAGGAAAAACAGATGAGCAACTCAAACCAGAACACACGAGAGCAGTAAAGGGTTGGATTTTGGTAACGGATACATGCATATTTATTTTTTAAGCGCTTATTTTTCT
This sequence comes from Gadus chalcogrammus, assembly GCF_026213295.1. Classification (NCBI taxonomy): domain Eukaryota; kingdom Metazoa; phylum Chordata; class Actinopteri; order Gadiformes; family Gadidae; genus Gadus; species Gadus chalcogrammus. Next base: position 27,448,302 of record NC_079412.1, on the reverse strand, counting down.
TCCTACTCCAGGTTCATACAGAAATCTCCGTTATTGGGACCTACAGTTTAGCTGCACGGTTTAATATCGTTTTTTCTTTGGAGAGTGCCACAAGTTTTGGGGAGTGCCACAACATGTTCTCAAATTCGTTCAACATGACATTGCACTGCCCTGAATCCTGCAGAACCTGTTAAAATGTCACCAACTGCTATCAAACAAAAGAACAGTGAGGATGTTAGAATTGCTTTTGCTAAGCCCCAGCAGGAGGGGCTTGTATTCTGTGAGGAAAACCATTAATCCTTAATAAGGACTCCATACAATAGAAGGGCGACAGAAGATAAAAACATTACCCTGAGCTAACTCAATGAAGAATTCATTTCCAAAGGTATTTTCAGTATGCCACGTGATGAAAAATCAATCTTGCATTATCCCTGTGGTACGGCACATATGTGTGGAAGTATGTGCGGCTTTCCAGACCTTAACGACCTCTGTTATAATCCCCTGCCACTTTAACATTAATGAAAATCTAATTCACTCAGAGAGAGCCATCAGGGTGTGTCGAGAGAAATATGTCTTCGTTTTTAACGCTCTCCTGCGACATTGAATGTAAAATTTTACGTGCTTCTGATCCGAACCTACCCTTTACACTATCACGCACTGGCAAACTCATGCGCACACAAGTATACACACACACACGCACAGAAGGGCAGACAGACACACACACAGTTGTGAGCGTAACTACACATTGGAAGCATATTTCCTTCTTCTATCAGCCCCGAGCAGCCTGTGCACGGAGCCTGGGCTCCTGTCAATTACAAAAGACAAAGCAATAGACTGAATGTTAATCTGTCATTAAAATTGCATAATTACGATTTTCACTGCTTGTTAGCCATGAAAACTAATATCATTCCTGAATGGGAACTTTAATTGGCAACTGAACGGTAGCAGGGTCTCCTATTTTTTAAAAGGTCTACAATTGAATACCTGGTGGTGATTCATTTGAGTTTTGTTAACTGAATTTAACTGAAATTAGTCAACAAAGAGCAAAATATCCAACATACGACCTGACTGTCATTTGACAGAATGTGGCAAATTCAGTTAATACTCATACTCATACATAGATACACATACTCTCAACAATTATCCTTCCATACAATGTATCCTTGACATTATCTGTGCATCAGCTTCTGCACACTCTCCGGCTTAATTTTAATGGACACCTCTCAAGCCATGCACTGGAGTTTGTACGATATAAAGCAGAAATGACAACATGCAGTCATATCTGGAACGGCGCAGCAGTGTAAATGTCAAACACACATTCTCAAACATTGCCTTGTTTCGGGCTATGAACGTCTACAACCACCAGCAAGTCACCAGCACAACACACAACTCTTTCATTCAGTGTTGACATATATTGCACTGACAAACAGCAATACCGAACCAACCTTTCAAAAGCTTGTTCAGAACAGGTCTGCTAGGCCTCCTGGAGACAGCAGACCTAAAGGAAATCCACATGCCCACATCCTACCCCTGGCATTTATTGAATGCCATTTCTCCTTATTCCCCCCTCTCCTTTGCTTTCTGCCAAACCTCTAGTTGACGAGACCCACCCCCTGAGACAGTAAGTGGCACTGCAACTTCCTACTCTGCCTACTCTGTGTGTGTGCTTGTCTGTGTGTGTGTGTGTGTGTGTGTGTGTGTGTGTGTGTGTGTGTGTGTGTGTGTGTGTGTGTGAGAGAGAGAGAGAGAGAGAGAGAGAGAGAGAGAGAGAGAGAGAGAGAGAGAGAGAGAGAGAGAGAGAGAGAGAGAGAGAGAGAGAGAGAGAGAGAGAGAGAGAGAGAGAGAGAGAGAGAGAGAGAGAGAGAGAGAGAGAGAGAGAGAGAGAGAGAGAGAGAGTGTGTGTGTGTGTGTGTGTGTGTGTGTGTGTGTGTGTGTGTGTGTGTGTGTGTGTGTGTGTGTGTGTGTGTGTGTGTGTGTGTGTGTGTGTGTGTGTGTCTGTATCTGTGTGTTTGTGTGTGTGTGTGTGTGTGTGTGTGTGTGTGTGTGTGTGTGTGTATGTGTCGCTGTGCGTGTGTGCGTGTGTGTGTATGCGTGGCTGTGCGTGCGTGCGTTTGTCTCTGTGTGTGTGTGTGTGTGTGTGTGTGTGTGTGTGTGTGTGTGTGTGTGTGTGTGTGTGTGTGTGTGTGTGTGTGTGTGTGTGTGTGTGTGTGTGTGTGTGTGTGTGTGTGTGTGTGTGTGTGTGTGTGTGTGTGTGTGTGTGTGTGTGTGTGTGTGTGCTGTAAAGTTATAACCATCGATGGAGCTTTAGTACGGATCTAGGACAGCAGCAGATGCCTTCACTTGCCAGGCAGACAATTAGTAAGAACCAGGACAGACCCAGACCCATTAGGAACAAATTCCACATGGGATAGGTTCAGCCTCCGTTAATTAAGCACTAAAACTCTCAGCATATTAAGCATCCTCATTCATATTCCTTTACATTAGTATCTTGGGCCGAAATGGGGGCAGAGCAGCCTGTTTGAAGCCGAACTCTCATTACATGCTCGGAATACCATGCCATAGACCCCTTCCATTCTGCTGAATGCGGTTCATAGCCTAGGAGGGGAGGGTGGGTTCTGAGTGCTGCTCTGTAAAGCCAATAGAGGAAGCAGGAAGGACTGTGGAGCGAATGGGAGCTGGCAGCCAGAGAAGTACCTTTCCCCGCTCTGCCGTATCGGACGCAGAGCGAGGCGGCTGTCTGCTTTCCAGCCTCACTGCCACAATGTTTCTCCACATCCAACCCGTCTGAATTATTCATCAGGGTTGCCTGCGAGGATCTCCCCTCGTTCAGACAGTTTGGTCCAGAGCGAATGGCAGCTTGAGAGTAGCGGAGCGCCGGGGACTCGGGTAACACATGACGTGGTGCCACTCACCCTCCCTTGATGTAGTCCAGGAAGGTGTGCTCCGATTCCACGCTGAACGACAGCATGGACACCTGGGGAGTGGAGTCCAGACACATCATGTGATGAGTGAGTTACCCAGCATCCTGGTGATCTAGGAATACATATTTGTACCAAACCTATATGGCATATAAGAATATATCGGCGAGATCAAGGTCCCGTAGGTTTGTTGGTGTCTCTGAGTTTTTTTGGCATAACGCCCATCCACATGATTTTATTTTATAGTTTGAAAAAGCGCTATGCATAAAGCATTTGGCACAGACAAAGCCCTAAAACAACAAAGACAACAATGGGATTAATCTAGGCAGAACCAGAGTTTTGATGCCGATAAACTAGCATATTAACACTGTTATTGTCATCACAGAGGATATCTATCTGGCAGTGGGCTGATGGGTGCGTGTGACGGACGAGGGCTCTTTGGTTTTAAATATGCACCATTAATACAGAGCCGAAAGTGGGTCCTGAGGCGATAATAACACCTTGAATTTGGTCACAGACATCCATGGGCCGTGGCGGGTTATATCGCCCAGCTAGGAATCACTCTTGACGGATCAAACTGGGCTCTAGGGTGGATGGGTGGCGGTGGTTGGAACGTTGGCGGTGTTAATGGTGGACCTGGGTTTAATGGTATGGACCGATGGACTGACGCACAGCTGTCCAAGCTCTTATCTCCAGACTCACCGTCCCTGAGTTAATGTAGCGCTTCTTCTTAATCTTCTTCTTGACGTTCACCACCTAGTTTCAACACAGAGCACACGGAGCGATACGGCCACGTTATAGTACGAAGGGCACACTTCCACAACACTTTTCCCCGCTTCCTGCCTTAGGCGAGTGATATAGAAAGAAACAACCTCCTCTGTGCAGAATGGAGATACAGGGGAGAGTTAGGTGGGTGGGGGGGGGGGGGGGGGGGAGAGATCGACGGAGCTTATAGGGACTGAATCCAATAACTGTGGTAGGTGTGAGAAAGATAATATTGATCATGCCTCCAGGGCTGCATTGTGATTTGACAGCAGACAGGTTTTAATGGGAGTCTATGCTGGGCTGTGTATTAGACATGCATATACTGTATGACCCAGTCTAATAGCAACAGCCGTGCTCCTCGTTATCGCTGTGGGTTATCCCTGAATGTGTCTTTAACACACACACACACACACACACACACACACACACACACACACACACACACACACACACACACACACACACACACACACACACACACACACACACACACACAAAGCAAAGCAAGATTGAAAGTGAGAGATGGACGAGACGACAGGAAAGTGCAGGCCAGCGAGAGACAGGTAGAAAATGAAATTTAAAAAACCCCTATTGTGTGTGCAACCAAACGGAAATTAAACGGAAAATTTGAAATGGTACATTCCATTCATGGGTGGAGCACAAAGGCACCAGGGTCGCAGGTCACCCAGCTCTGTGAATCCTTCGACGGTCCGGACACTTGGACACACATTTCTTCCTTGGATTACACAGTAAGGACACCTGTGTTTCCGCATACCTGCCCTTTTTCCACGAGAAAGCCGGTCCTCGCTGGGGTTCCACGATCCATCTCTCTCTCATTCCCTCCTCTCCTCTCGCTCCCTCCTTCCTCTTTTCTCCCTCTCCCTCCCCTCTCCCTTTCCCCTCCTCCCTGCTCCCCAGAGCTAGCTCTGCAGCATTGCGGCCATCACTCACTACTGTCAGGGTAACACGCACATCATTCTCAATTACACCTAACCCTGTTAGCGTTGCGCTCCTGTCTCCTTCAATACGTCCTAAGGCTCTTAGCTTAGCCCCCCCTAGTGTCTCACAGAGGGGGGAGGGGAGTGGAAGGGAAGCTACAAATATGAGGGGAATGAGCGCATTGGTTATGAGACAGAGAGAATGGCAGAAAACGAGAGAGAAAGAGAGAGGGAGAGAGAGAGAGAGAGAGAGAGAGAGAGAGAGAGAGAGAGAGCGAGAGAGCGAGAGAGAGAGAGAGAGAGAGAGAGAGAGAGAGAGAGAGACATTGAGGGAAAAGCGTTCGTTTGTCAGTGTCATGTGTCCATTGGGATTCTGAAGGTTAATGTATGCACCGGTATCTGCCTGGTCAGCAGAATAAAAGGCTAATTCTGTATGCCACTACTCACTATCTCCCTCGCTCTCTGACTCTCTGCATCTTTCTCACTCTCACCCTTCCATTCTTCAAGGCTCTTTACTCCCCCCCCCCACACCCCCCCTCCCCCGACCTCCACATTTCTCCCTCATCCGAGCTTATAACCGTTGGCCCTACTGTTAGCACCTCTTTGACTAATTTGGGATGTAATGTGATGTGGCAAGTGTTTTAATGAGCAGGGACCAAAGCAGGCCCCAAAGGGCCTCAATGTTAATATCCAATCTCTCCCGGAACAGCACAGCAAGGAGTGCGGCTCAAATGAGGAGAAAACACTACTTCTCTGGCATTGCCTTTGTATGTTTGCAATATGGAAGGAATCTACAAATAAATAAATAAACGGATGTAAAGGGATTATCTCTTCCTAATATGATACTATGCGTCTATAGTGTCTATAGAGGCACAGGAAGGAGCCATATTTTCAACCAATCCTTTTTTTTGCTCCAACAGATTTTCTGCAGCATCTTTAAGTGGTCAACCTTTGCAAGGCTATTGAAATGTTTGCGGGATCATTGTTCGAATTACATGTGACATGTGTAAAAGAAAATACACAAAAATAGAAAAGAAAATGTCAAGGCAAGTGAGATTTAAAAGGAGAGTGGTCTGAAATAATTGAAGAAGCAGCGATGGCTGCCTTCAATTTTACAAAAGAGAAAACAATCTTGAGCCCCTCAGGATCAAGCCTCCAAAACAGGTCAAACACGACAAGGGGGACCACTGCCCTTTGGACATCAGCCCCCTCCACCTCAGCCTCTTGCAGAGAATCAAGGCTTCTCGGAAAAACAACAACCTTCTCTCCCTCTACTCCTCGCTCTCGCCCTCTCCACTCACCTCGTAGACATTGTGCTGGTTCTGCCCTCGACACAGCTCCTTGTAGCTGGTGGTGAATTCACCGATGAAGTCGTGGCTGAAAGGCAAACACAGCAGGCGGGCCGGTTATCAGCTGCAGCGCTCCTACAGTGGAGAAGGATGGTCACAGAGGAACGCCAGACAGTCCATGCTGTGGTGACGATGTGGGGAATGAGTTGTTGTTTGGGAACAGATTGATCTTAATGATGATGAGAATGGCTCTCCTCTAATGGGAGCGTTTAAAGGATGATGCAGTACATTTTGACATCATGTATATTGAATGATCCTCTGTCGTGCTGTAAGTAAATGCTCAAGACTGTAAACGGCGCTGTGTGTGTGTGTGTGTGTGTGTGTGTGTGTGTGTGTGTGTGTGTGTGTGTGTGTGTGTGTGTGTGTGTGTGTGTGTGTGTGTGTGTGTGTGTGTGTGTGTGTGTGTGTGTGTGTGTGTGTGTGTGTGTGTGTGTGTGTCTGTGTGTGTGTGAGTGTTTATGATAGCTTGTTAAATCAAGTGTTAAAGTGTGAATGCGTCAGTAGTTAAAGATATATATAGTATAACGTTTCTGCAGCTATGGGTCTCTCAATTAAAACAAAACATATAGTTTGATGACATGCTGAAGTACCGTGGGATCATGGGAGTTGTTGTTTTCAGTACCATTGCCAGTTATACAAAAGTAAAAAGAAGCTAAAGAACTGCGTGACCAATGCAGTTCCAGTGTGGGTGTAACACAGACTGTATATTATACAGTTAAAAAGGACTTAACACAGACTGTATGTAATACAGTTCAAACTGACTCAACATAGACTGTATATAATACAGTTTAAACTGACTTAACATAGACTGTATGTAATATAGTTTAAACTGACTCAACATAGACTTTATGTAATTTTGTTTAAACGGACTCAACTTAGATTGTATGTAATACATTTTAAACTGACTCAACATAGACTGCATGTAATACAGTTTAAACTGACTCAACATAGACTGTATATAATACAACTTAAACTGCCTTTTTATATCGGAACATTGGTGGAAACTATTGCTGACTTTTTCCCCCAAAAGAAAGTGCCTACAAAAGGACATGACAGGTTCACGTTGCGATCAAGGCAGTGTGTTTGATAAGAGTTGTTTGTATTTCTGGCTTCCCTCATAATGATTTTTGAACTCTGGATTGATTCTGTCAATGAATTCGGCCATCCGTCTCTACTCTGCGGGGGAAAGCCAACAGCAGTCCTTCCTCCAGTTCACGTCCTGATTCAGAGTTAGAACGCGGAGGGAGGGCGGTTCACACACGACCCATGGTGAGTAGTATCTGGGTGTTGTGGTGTGTTGGGGAAGGAGGGAGCGACAGCGAATCAATATGTAGCCCACAGCTCTTCAATAAAATACGATTATACCCATTTTGAGTAAAATTTGTTTGCAATGTATGGGAATTACAATTGATCGCGGATGGCCTCGCTCTCAGACAGATACTTGAAAAAGATAAATAAGAAGAAAGTCTACGTGTGGGAAACATTGTTCTGCTTCTGTTTCCCCAGAAGTCTACTGGTAAAGGGCAATATGAGGCAATTTCCTTGTGACCTCACCAAATGTGACCCACTGTTACCTCGAATAAAACAATGAATTTGTCTGAATTTGATTATTGTTATAAATATATAACATAGGTCTGGTCAGTGTGTGTGTGTGTGTGTGTGTGTGTGTGTGTGTGTGTGTGTGTGTGTGTGTGTGTGTGTGTGTGTGTGTGTGTGTGTGTGTGTGTGTGTGTGTGTGTGTGTGTGTGTGTGTGTGTGTGTGTGTGTGTGTGTGTGTGTGCAACAAACAGTTACCTCCCATCCCTGTCCCAGTCGTACACCTCCACCTTGATCGTCCTGCCAAAGCACAAAGAAAGCAGAAGCATGAACATGTTTGTATGTGTGGCTTTTGATTTGATCACAGAAGTGAATGAAGACATCACACAGAGGGAGAATGACCTTCACCACTACAAAACTTCCTAGAAAAGCCTTTGTAAAAATGACAGTGGTCCAATTCAAATCTGCAGAGGTGCTGTTGCTCTCTGGCTGAGTGGGTTAGTCCTGACAGAGAAAACAAGCCATTAACATTCGTCAACACTTCAGCACTTCATTAAATCAGCGCAATTACGCTTCAACACCTCTTCAGTTTCTCTATGTACAAATACATGTATGAGTATTAGTCACAGGTGTTTTGGGGGAAAGAAAGAAAGAAAGAACAAAAATGACAAACCACTTAAACTTCAGCTGTTACAGAAGCAATTAAAAGTGAGTTTGCAAATATATCACAATGTAGATAAAATATAACATGCGCAGCTCACATTTAAAGGATCTACTTAAACCAATAAGGTAGAGCCCATTGAGAGTCCCATAAACTGATTGGATTATAGCCACCGGGTACTCATGTTAACTTGAGGATTGTCATGAAAACCCCAGTGTAAGTAGCAATGTAATAAGTAATAAGAAGCAAAATATGTCTCTCTTCTTTCCCGAATAGAAGACTATGCTCTCTTTTGCATTAAGCTGCAGAACAGAGCATGTTATGCTGACTGAGAGATAGACACCAACCCCTGCAGGGCAAAAAAGGCATCTAATTTTAGATTCCCCCAAAAAGTGATGGATAGATGATCCCTCACCAAAGGAGGGAGGGAAGGATCTTCTTTTACTTCTGAGGGGGAGCTCAGAGCCACCTCGAGCTGATTTCAATCTTTCAGCACTCAAAGTTATACAATGCTAAATATGCACAGCTACATATAATAATAAGCATTCAATGTTGAGGAAACGTAGAGAACTATATTGTACACCGTGTGGTGAAGTATCAAAGTAAACTTGAGGCTAGAGTAAATGAAACTAAAAGCAAGTGCCTTTCGTTATCGGCAGTCTTGACTTGGCATGAAATTGAATATGTAGATGAAGTGAATCAGAGATATTATGTTAGGAAATTGTCGTTGCACTGCAGTCTAATTAAAATACAGTGGCTGAGCTGTGTCGAACAAACTGCATAACCAAAACGCTTTTCAAATTTGAAAAACACAAGCACTTAAAAGGGAAACGCAAATGCAAATTACACAACACAAATGCAAAAGCCACACAATAACGGAGTGAGAGGCAACAGTAGACCGGCCAACCATCCTTTCCAGTGGACTATTATTATATGCCCCTAGCCTAAACCATTAGAAAAAGAATATAGAAAATCAACCTTCACTTGTTCCAGGCTGATCGGCATCGTACAGGAATGTGATGTTCTTGCCACACAAACCGCATGATGCAGATTCAGAATACAGGTTGACTCCACAAAAAATTATTTTCCTCACCCACAGGTGTGGGCAACAATAGTCCGCTGTCAATAAGACTCGGTGCGTTTCATTGTCGACTTCTGTGATGTTGTGGCGTTTGCTTTTGTGATGTGGCTTTTACGTTGGTGTTTTCCGTTAATTCGCGCTTGTGTTTCTTGACTTTGTCAAGTGTTTTGGATATGCTGTTTGTTCGACGGTGCTCAGACATTGTATTGTAAGGCACTAGAGCACCAAACCTAAAATAAAATAATAAGCGTTTTCAAACCAGTCTGTTATGCAAAGTTTGATTATTCAATTTAGAATACATTCCGTTTTGTTTTTTTCTAGGTAGAGAATCTACCGTATAGCAAGGGAAAATTTCTCATTATGCACACACTAATTACGTCATCATATTTATTGTACTGTAGAACACTATGGATTTACCAATCTTTCCTTGTTAACAATTCCTTTGGATATATAATAGCTTTTTTTAATTATGGGGACTTTTTTTATTCATTGATTTTGGGTTTTTTCATACTTTATCTGTTAATCCCATTTGCAAACCAAATGTGCATAATGGGGCAAGGAGCATATGCATTTCACGAAATTGAAATGATTAAAACATTGAAATCCAGCGTACTCTATATGCGTACTAAGCATGACTGTAGGACCAATCGTTTTATGGGTTTCTTCACTCGATAGAAACGTACACAGAAATCGAAGGAACAATTCTAAAAGCCAGGGTTTTGTGAAAGTGAGGGATGTTGTGAAAGTGAAGGATCAACCCCCTGACTCATTCCATTCCCAAGAATCAATCAAGCTAAGAACAAAATCCAACCGGAGAGACACTAGCAGGCTCAGAATAGAAGGAGCCAGTCAAAACAAAGATGGAAAAGCAAATTGAATAACCTCCGGCAGTCCATCTGCAAATCGGCAAGATATCAAAATAAATGTTTTGCCTTTATTTGACAAATGCATTCATCAATGCATTTCATCACGGGCCTCCGAGCTGTGCCCGCCATTCAGGTCTGCAGCCCAACAGTATTAAAGCATTCCTTCTGAGACCTGGAGTCGAATACCGCAAACCCCCCATAGGTCCCAATTAAAACGTTTCCCTCGACACCGAAATGTCAGGATAAATTACAGACCTTGCGATGCTCAGTAACCTTTGTCACTTCATTCTTAAATAAATATATCAAAAATACATTGAATCATATGGTCCTGAAAGCCTGGAGAGCGAATGTAGCGCAGACAAAAACCTTGCTCCAGATAAATAAAAGATGCCAGACTGAAACTGGGTGGGACACTTGTATTCACACACATTTAGCTGTCACTCGTCCGGGAGGAAGAATGAGCAGGTGTTCAGGCTACCGGTCCATCTGTCTGACCCAGTTAGGTTCAGCGGGCAGGTGAGCCCAGACGCTATCAGTACGGACAACCTGTGCTGACATCAAGAGCCGCACCCCCGGTGGGGTGTGGGGGTGTGTGTGTGTGTGTGTGGGGGGGGGGGGGGGGGTTGTTTGAATAGTTCTGCACTGCAAGCTCTCTCGGCTTTTATACACACATGACTGAAGTGGGTTTTGTAAGAACACCCACACACAGTGGTGGCACAAAGGGACAAATCCCGTCGGGCCGCCGCATCGGCGGGCTGGTGGGTCGTCAAAGATTCTCTTATGTTTCCGCGGCCCCGTTCTGTCTCCTAACAAGCCCTCTCTTTGTAACAGTCATGCGGGTGAACATGAGATTGGGCTGGGTAAGTGTTCCGGGTCTTGGCTCACTGGCGAATCACGACTACGTTAGTTAATGCGTGTTAATAATCTAGAACCAGTGCAAAAGAAATGCGCAGCAGTGAGGCGGCCCAGGACAAGAATGCATCTGACGTTCATATATAAACCTCGCCCCCGGCCGGTCCCGTCCCAGTGGGTCAGTCCTGGGCTGAACTCCTTTCCCAGTACAGCCCCTGCCAACACATATCCAACTTGCACAAGTTGACCTGTCCATGTGTGCACTTCCAACACTTGAACGTGCACTACATAGGGCGGACCTCTGATGTTATTCTCCAATAACAACGTATGGGCGATATATTACTGCTCTTCCTCCCTCCCTGTCGGTCCACTCTCTCACCTGGGTTTATAGTGCTGCCCGGAGCTTTGCAGCTTGTCAGCAGTCCCACTTGGCCCCTTGCTCCGCTGAGATCCAGATAAGATAGCAGATTCCCCCGCTGAAAAGCTATTGCTAGTTGTGGACAAATCAATGAGCAGCCCGGCACGCCTGGCAGCTTCTCCAAAATAGGCCCGTAATAACTCTCTATTGGAGCGGCAGATAAAATAACGGGAGGAAAATCGATGATGTCTAAGTTTGCTGAGCCCATCCCATCTCAGTCTGATTACACCACAGATCAAAACTCTCATGGGTCATGGGGGAACAGTACTGTACCTGTGTGTGTGTGTGTGTGTGTGTGTGTGTGTGTGTGTGTGTGTGTGTGTGTGTGTGTGTGTGTGTGTGTGTGTGTGTGTGTGTGTGTGTGTGTGTGGGTGTGTGTGTGTGTGTGTGTGTGTGTGTGTGTGTGTGTGTGTGTGTGTGTGTGTGTGTGTGTGTGTGTGTGTGTGTGTGTGTGTGTGTGAGAGAGTGCCTGAGTGCTTGTGTGTGTGAGTGCCTGTGTGTGTGAGTGCTTGTGTGTGTGAGTGCCTGTGTGTGTGAGTGCCTTTGAGTGTGTGTGTGAGAGCCTCTACTGGTGTCCTACCGGTCATAGTCTCCGTTGCAGAGGGCTCTAACGGGGATGGAGAAGGGCTCCCACAGTGGGTTCAGGGTGTTCTTCACCACCTCCGTCTTGTGGCAGATCGTAAACCTGATGACGTGAAAGCACAACAGTTTCCTCAACACAAACCAACCACTGATTCTTCCCCAGTGTTCTCAATAGGGTCTGCAACAACGCTAAATCTCACGTTGGCTTTTCAACAGAACATTCATTCTTTGAGGAGGAGAAACTCACGTCCCGTCTTCATTACTCCTGTAGAAGACCATGAAGGGGTCTGACTTGCCGAAGAAGTCCTTCTTGTCAAGCTTGTTGGCACAGAATTTCATTGTTGCACAGTCCTTGAGTGGAGAGGGACAGGTAGAGAGACACAGAGAGAGAGGTAGAGAGACAGAGAGAGAGAGGTAGAGAGACACAGAGAGAGAGGTAGAGAGACACAGAGAGAGAGGTAGAGAGAGAGAGGTAGAGAGACAGAGAGAGAGAGGTAGAGAGAGAGAGGTAGAGAGACACAGAGAGAGAGGTAGAGAGACAGAGAGAGAGAGGTAGAGAGACACAGAGAGAGAGGTAGAGGGACACAGAGAGAGAGGTAGAGAGACACAGAGAGAGAGGTAGAGAGACACAGAGAGAGAGGTAGAGAGACACAGAGAGAGAGGTAGAGAGACACAGAGAGAGAGGTAGAGAGACAGAGAGAGAGAGGTAGAGAGACAGAGAGAGAGAGGTAGAGAGACACAGAGAGAGAGGTAGAGAGACACAGAGAGAGAGACAGCGACAGAAAATTAGAGAAAAGGGGAGAATGGGAGAAAATCTGAATTAGGGTCTAAAAGGATGCCTTTTCAATCAGAGGACATTTATTTTAAAGTGTTTTCTTTCATTGGTTTTCTATGACATACTCTCTTTATGCAAATATATACATAGAAATATAAACTAAAGGATTATCTAAAACAACTATCATTGATCTGCACTGGCACTCCTCTTTTTCATGCTGATATCCCAAAGAAATCAGCAAACAGGAAAATATTTTAATATTTGTATCTATTATTCAGTTGCTCAGACAAGAGATATCTAATGTAAAGTATGCCGCATAATCATGGGTCGATATAATAACGTGCACAAAAGGCTCTGAATTAGATTGTGAAACCTCTCGTATGAGAGGAAAGAGGATGTGGAGGGTGTGTGAGGAGCTAATTATACATTATAAAGGGTGGCATTACCATAATTACACTCATTGGGTCTGCATTTCGCAGTGCACTGCCATTACAAGGACAATGAAGGCAGAGACTTTATTGCTCTCTCTTTCGCTTGCTCTCCCCATCTCTGTCCCTCCCCATCTCTCTCTCTCTCTCTCTCTCTCTCTCTCTCTCTCTCTCTCTCTCTCTCTCTCTCTCTCTCTCTCTCGCTCTCTCTCTCTCTCTCACACTCTCTCCCTGTGGTCAAGGTGTTGGGATGTGTCGGAGAGCACAGAGACAGGGAGAGAGGGAGAGGGGAAAGCATTGTTGATTCATTGCACACCATTAGAGTGCAGATAAACATCTGCACCGGAGGGAAACTCAGCAGGGAATTCAATATGGCTCACTCCTCCACCTCCTCCTCCTCCTCCTCCTCCTCCTCCTCCTCCTCCTCCTCCTCCTCCTCCTCCTCCTCCTCCTATTCTAACACTACTTTGTGAAGAACTACACTCCATCTGAATACACAGAGCACACAAGAACATGTAAGGGGTGGGTGGTGGGGGGGGGGGTCCCTGGGAGTCTGCCTGGCATTGTGAGCTGAGATGGAGTAGTGTTTAGTCAGAGGGCACGCTGTTCGATCGGCCGACACGGGTGGAAGAAAGAGCTGTGTATCCTCTCTCCTCTCTTGGGAGTCCCACTGCGATTTGTTACCGAGGACCAAGCCTTATGCTGAATCTAAATTAAGAGTGAATCTGGAGTGGGCAAGTGGAGTTTATATGTAGGACCACCACATTGATTGCGGCGACCCCAGCGGGCTTGTTTTGCAGATCGTTCTTCTAACCTTCATCTATGCAACCCCCCCCCATCTACCTTCTCTGAAGACATCAACAGCAGACTCTGCTCATACTCTGTTTTCTTCTGTAAGTATGAGAGTGGTATGAGAGAATCCACAACTTGTGGATTGAAGTGTCAAGTTCATACGGAGCGGCTTTGATTTGATGGTTTTATCCGATCAAAAGAATTGTCATCAGAAGAAAAACAAAGTGGGGAGTTGATTGAAAACAGTGAGCTCTGATTAAATGGTGCAGGGCATGTGGTTTCTCAGCTTTCGTTTTCCCACCAACACCAGGCGACTACGGTTATGTGTGGTTTCAACAACCAAATAATACTGTTCCTTCTAAGCAGTGGCGAAACGTGTACTGCCTACTCCCTTGATACACTGCCATAACCATGTTATTTTGTCTGTATTCTCCGCCTGATTCTAGTGCGGTTTATTTTATGAATTCAGAAAATTACCACAAATTACATATCTAAACCCTGCAAAAATCTCAGTAGAATCAGTTTCCAGCACCGTCCGTCTTTGTTATTACACAGACTGCACAATTACGCTGTCACGGAAATAGGGTGTGTAAAAGGCCTCAATTAGGCACATGAACCACATCCTCACTTCACTGCTTCACACTGCCTCTCTCTACCCCCCCCCCTCTCACTATCTCTCCCTCTTTCTCTCTCTCGCTCTCTCTCTCTTCTCCCCTCTCTCTCTATCTGTCTTTAACCCTCTCTCTCGCTCTCTCTCTCTCTCTCGCTCTATGTCTCTCACTCAATATATATAGTTATATCTCCAAGGAACGGTGAAGAAGGAGGAACCTTTATCCTCCCACTTGGGATGATGGGTGTTTCATTTCACCTCCTCCAGTGGGGGTTCTGAACCCCCAGAAAGGGCTGCTTAGAGGGCTCTTGGCGGCCTCAGCACTGGGGGAAATGGAGCAAATGAACAGGAAGAACAGGAGACTTTCACATGTTAACGACATAAATAGTTCATCCATTCTGTGTGTTAATGGTGAATTTTCGGAAAGATGTAAACAAGAGGGACGAGAGGGGGCGATGTATGAACATATTATTTGATTAACTATTGCATAGACTTCCTAATAGGATCAGAGATCATTTCCTCTTCACCATTGTAGGGACAAACTCGTGCACACTGGCCCAAAGTCAGCTGTTTCCACATTAGCAGTCATCTTCTTCATGCTGAGCAATGCAAGGTCCCCAGCCACGCCAACAGACCAATGTCAATACAGTGGATGAAGGTGATTAACAATGATTCTGTTACCGCACCTGAGTCCATAGCACCTGAGTGCATTTGTATCAACCGGGAAATTAGTTACTATTGACTTTTTACACCCACGCCTGATTTTGCTGACCATATGCATTTGCCCTTCTCTCCAGGCAGCCGGTCTGCCAGATGCTCGGCCAGGCGGCCTCTGCACTGAATGCATAACCAGACGGGGGATGAAGTCCCCTGTGCTTCCCCCGCTGCCACGCGAACACTGCAGCACGCTCTGCTTGCATTCGAATCCGCCGCAAGCAACGGCAGCAGACCTGTGAGTAGATGACGAGTATCAAGGAGCCAGCCCGGCCAGCCGGCCAGCCTACCCGCCAACCCGCCAGTGAAGCCTGGTGCACACGGCCCGCGGTACACGGGCCAGAGATAACGACAGCCAAGAGGGGGGCTTTGATCCACCCTGGGACGGGGGCTGCTGGGGCTGGAGCTTCTCCTGCTGTCTAATGATACGTAGCAAATCCTCCTCTAAGGTGAAGGACCCCCCCCCCCCCCCCCCCCCCCCCTCCACTGCCAGTGCCCCTCTGAACAGCTTCCCCAAGTGACTAGCAATCCGCGCCGCACACTGGCAGGCTTTTCAGCGGCTTCCAAACCACGATACCTGTGTTTACCTCGGGGAAAGGCAGGTCCCACAGATGTCTTACAGAAATATATCCCCAAGAGGACGATAGTATCTCCGAACATACAAGTCACTGAAATGTTACTTTTACTGACAGCTTTTGTTGTTTTGTTTATTTATTTTAAAGGTTGGGGAGAGAGGAAATAATCCCTTTTGGCCATGATACAATATTTGCTGTTCCAGATTGAAGTTGTGCTCTCTAGTGATTGGTGCCAACTCTGTGTGTCATGGCCAGGTGACCTCCAGCAAGCCCTTCATTACACACACGTTTGTAAGCAAAAACACCTCAACTGCAGCACAGCCGCCATTAATTATCAATAAAGGCTAATAGTGGAGCCATCATTAGCTGTGGGCCACGTCAATTTCAGGGTCAAGAAGGAGAACTATTTAAGTCATCAGTGATCCAATTTTTTGACACGCTTCAGCATAAAACTGTATGAAAAAAATGACATGCAACCAAAATGCAGTGATTATGAAAAGATGTTGACTCATATAGAAATGTAATCAAGCTTTGACGTGTGTGTGCATGTGTATGTGAGGTGGGAGGGGGGGGGGGGGGGGGGGGGGGGGACTTTTAGATGGCATAAAACATTAATGCCGTTGCAGCTCAATGGCTTGCTTTACAACCCCGGAGGGAGACGAATTGTTCTGGCCAATAAGTCTTCCTTCCTTCCCCGTGCTCTGGTGAAAGCACCATAACGTGATTATTTACTGTCTTCATTTAGCAGCACACAGAAGAAGCCGATGGGAGGCGCTGGGGCACGGGGCTATTAACACTGATTCATGGATGAAACCACCCCGCCGCAGCAGAGAGCGCGTGTGATCCAGTGATTGGGGTGAACGTGGGTGTCCGTTTAAAAACTCCTAGCGTGTCTGCTCCCAACAACACGACACAATTATATTTTCAGGAGATGTAATCGGCACAACGGCGTCACACATACAAAGGGGAACACATTCTGGAAGATAAGGGCTTTAAGTGGCTCATTTCAGCTGGCTAGTCCAGAGATCACTGGCGATCTTTGGTTACATAATATGAGGGAGTGACGGCGTACGATGACAGGTAGACCGCGGGCGGCTGACACACTTACTCTACAGTTTCCCAGCTCTTCCGCTGACAAGATAATGGTTCCGCATGCTTTGCCAGGTATGCCCCTGCAAGAAAAACAAGGGACATCACGTCAGCTCATTGGAACGGTGTTAGCTGAGTGGCAAGATGGCAACCAGGTTTCCTTATGCAATGTGAGCAGCTATTTTTATTCTGCTTACCACAGGTAGAACGGTTTTAAGTGTCATACAATTGTGAGATGATTACTAACGAATTTAAAGAATGGCTATTCAATACGGCAGGAAATGCAGATAGAAAACAACTTTGACAGCTTCCAGGGAAGCCTTGAATGCTTTATATATCTTCAACTTTTGCAACTGACTGAATCTGTCATTTATTCTCACATTTAGTTGTAATGGGGTCATCGAACCATGCATAAATCAAAACCAAAAATAACCTCTAATCGAGCGGACAGTGCAGTTTTTACAAATTAGATAATCCTTTGCAACAACTTCAGGGAGACCTCAAAAACACATTTTTCAAACATAATATTGCCTGTGTCCCTTGTTATTGTTGGATTTCCTGTACCCTGTCCTGCATCTTTGCCTTCTGCTCCCATCCCTCCTCTTGGCCCATGCCGTGACTCAACAAAAAGATCACACGGAGAGACGCCATCGCTTGAGCCTTAATGTAATTCTGCATTATTTGAGGGGCAGAACAGTTCAATCTCTGTACTGCTGCTGCTGCCTATGTTCCAGACCTGACTTGCTTCATGTCAGCCTTGCTTTCGCAAAGACTGCAAGAGCAGAGGATATCTACTTCCAGATCATAGGCGAGCTGTCCAGGTGCTGTCAGCCCTGTCATATCTGGGAGATCAGAGAGGAAATGCCGTGGACTTAGCAGGAGAGCATAGTGATTAGTAGGTCAGCCGTGCTGCTGAGTGTGCGTCCCGCTGCGACCAGGGATCCCACTGACTCTACTGGGAGGATCACAGAGCCCCATGCCTAATGGAGAGGCGCTGCTGCACTTAAAGATCAAGCAGTGGAGCATCAGAGCAATTCAATATCTGTGTGTTGGTGTGTGTGTGTGTGTGTGTGTGTGTGTGTGTGTGTGTGTGTGTGTGTGTGTGTGTGTGTGTGTGTGTGTGTGTGTGTGTGTGTGTGTGTGTGTGTGTGTGTGTGTGTGTGTGTGTGTGTGTGTGTGTGTGTGTGTGTGTGTGTGTGTGTGGATTTGTGTGTGTGTAAGTGTGTGTGTTTGTGTGTGTGGGGGTGTGTGTGTGTGTGCGTGTTTTCTAATCAACACTCGTCAATTGAGGAAGGATAAGTTGTGTCTCTTCATTAAGTTTGGTTTTATATCCCTCAGGTATCAGCAGTCCTATTCCAAGTGGAAAAACTCAACAACAAGGCAAATTCAGCTTTCAATACACCTCTGTTGAGTGAGTGTACATGATCGATACTCAATCGAAACCCTACTGTACTGTATATCTCATAATGCCTGTGAGAATCCAACTGAATATGGGTGTACCATGTGGTGGTGGTATGGTATATTATATAAGGGCCATGGTGGTTTTAAGATTGACAAGGATTCTTCAGTCTTTAATTCTCCTCACGCTCCTTGGAGAGCAATCTTATGGTGAATTAATTATCCTTGAAATATTGATGTCTTTCTCCCAGACACCTCCTCCAATGGCCCAGAATGATTAATGCTCAAAAGGACCAGAGGGGCCCTTAACCTTCGGGGACAGTAGCTGGTGCCCATCCCAGGGTCAAGTCATCTTCACGAGGTCACCAGGGAGCACGAGTGCCATTACCTACCAGGAGACGGGCCGCGAGACGACCGCAGGTCAATCTCACCCAGAGACACGTTCACTACAGCGGACTAATTTGTATTTTCCTCTCAGAGAGACGATACCAGGGTTTGGCTTCTAGACTATCTTTTTGGATTCCAACATGCACACACACACACACACACACACACACACACACGCACACACACACACACACACTAAACACACGAACACACACACACATTCACAGACACTTACACTAAACTCAGAAACACATTTAATTTGAACAGTGCCAGGGCGGCAGCAGCTCCAGCCCAGAGAGGTGGGAGTGGATTTGGAGTTTCTCACCCCCCTCTATCGAGGGGGTCCCTTCGCCACAGTCCCATTCGGAGACGGAGGCCTCAATGGGAAACACTTTGATGATGAAAGCCTATGAAACGGGGCTGCCACTTTCTCCTATCCATTATGTACAAGGCGACTCGGCTCCACACTACTGGTGCTGGAAGGAACCAGTGGCAAGTGGCAAGTTAGTGAGTCCCAAGCTCAATCAATTGGTCATGTGCGCCCTATTTCCACACACTGTACCCTAACTTGTGCCACATACAGACACACTGAATTACACGAACAGCGATAGCGATGGCTGGGTTTCACACAGTTTTTTGGGGCGGGCTGTTTTTGCAGCTGATATACATCATTACTTCTGCACAGTTTAACTGTGCCCATTGTGTCCTTCTCTGACACAGCATGTGAAAGGATGATATTAATTATGTAACCCTTATACAGAGATTTAAAACGTAGGTCCTGCGGAATAATATCCAGACTGAATAATCAACCGCTATATCTCCAAGTTGTTTACACTTTCAGAGTATTTGAACACTTGATATGTGATGGCAGCCACCACCGCCAGAGGAAAAAAGGCTCATTATGCAGCAGCCCTAATGGCTTGTCGTTTCAGGGAGTTAAGTGCATGGAATTGAATTGCTTTTTGATGAGGTTCTCCTGTTGAAGGAGGCTGATAACGGCCAGTCATCGCCCAGTTGGTTTCTAGGCTTCCAGGGAGAATGCCAACATGTCCACCGTCAGGTCCTTGGGAACACACAGGTGCTGAGGGGAAAGCACTTACACAGTATGCTACACACACACACACACTGTTCGGAGAAAGGGGCTTCATAATTCATACAGTCCACCAGGTCCTTCCCTGGCCCGCCACTAACGCTACGGCATAAGGCGCCAACCAGATGGGCGCCAGGAGATGTCATTGAAGTCCTGTTTTGGCTCGTATTGGCTTTCTGTTTGCATATTAGCAGTATGTCCGTCAAGCTAACTCCCGCACTGCAGTAGCACAGAAACCCTTAGCATCCAAAAAAACGTCAGTAGTATCGACAAGAAGAAAAGGGATGGAGGCTAATTATAGCATGATGAGCCACTATGGCCAGAGGAGGAGAGGAGGGATACTCTGCAGTATAATGTAACTCATAACTGAGTTGATTTTTGCTTAAGCACCTGGGAATTGTCATTTGGGGAAATAGTGGATTTATAACATATATAATTGGACTATTAGTTTGATTGAGTATGGCTTGTTTATCTTTATTTAGATAAAGTTCCGAAAACAGCAGAAAACAGAGGCTCTATTTTCTCAAGCAGAAAGCCAATTCAAGCCTCAATCCTTCAAGCTCTTCTTCAGCAGTGCCGAAACCAGCTACAATCTTAATGTCTTCGTATAACAAGGAAGTACAATATGGTTGTTACGACCTCTAGATTTATGTCTTCTATAGATTGAGCTCTGTGGGGAGTTACTATAACAATAAAATAAGGATTCTGAATCCCTCCTATTCCTCCGTTACCGGGCAATGTCGAGAGGTGAATGGAAGCCAACGAAATCAAAGCATGGAGAGGAAGAACACGGCAACTGACGGGGCTGGACGCAGGTCATTGGGATGTGGAATGCCTTTGATATTTCACCGTGCCTCAATGTGTCAGGCCTATTACCGCAGTGCCCTGCTAATAGGAATGCCATCCATGCTTTTTTGGTTTGAAACGTTTTTTTTTCCTTTCTGAACCCATTGTGGCCAATTATTTTTGTTTAACGATGCCTTTGACCACTACAAGGTAATACGTCAAAAAAGACTACTAATATTAGTTCATTTTTTATACAGAGCAGCTTTCTGCTCATAAAAAGTGGATAAAAGCTTTTTATTTCGGCCCCATTCAAAGCAGGTCAGCGAATCCACTGAACCTTTTGCAACCAACTGGAGTGCAACCGAGCCTGAGAGCAGGCCACGGCCAGAACATGGCCATGGGCCAGCCTCAAACTACAGAATCACCCGGCAGATCTTAGTTAAACAGATTAGACTAGGCTGCCAACACTCTGTGGGGATTGATACCAGGGCCGCCTTGATCTTCATACACAGATAAGCACTCGCAACGCACGCAGATGCCAAACACAGCCAGGTGACAAAACAGAAACGGGAGAACGTGAGTGTCACTATAATAGCACCCTAAGAGGAAGAGGATGATGGCTGTCACCGCGGTGCCACTGAGAGAGGAGACCTAACGTGAGGACGTCCCAGCCGTATGAGGCCGCAGGCGGGCTCGTTACCAGATTGATGAAGCTTGTCGCTGTTGCAACCGGAAATATGAAGAAGTAAAGCGTACAGGCTGGTGTGAAAAATGCAGATAGTTGAAAAAGATAATTGTGTGAATGATAAAACAGTAAGACAGAGTGAGGCAGTAAAATATGCAGATATTTTACCATTGCTTTCAACCCCCCTGGGGGAACTGAATATAGGGATATTTCGCCGTCCCAAGTGTCAGTTGAATAATACATTTCAATGTTTTACTATGTTTACCGTGATACTGCCACTTTGATGAGATCATATTAAAGCAATGATTCTCACTGCGCTTCATATTCCAATGTTGCACCGCTGCCTGGGAGGTCCTCGTTGTGAGCCACCAGCCCGGTTTCGTTTTGTTTTAGTGTTTCACATGTTCTGCTCATTTAGTGTAATAATGCTTTGTTTTACATTAGGGCAATTGATTTATTCCATTTTTTTCGCCTTTTTTATTACATGAAATGATCATATTGCTTTATTGAGCATGCTAATGATGTGTGGTTTTCTGCTCATCCAAATAAACAAGGGGCTCATCAGCCACCTGCGGCTATTGAAAAACAACTCATTTTACAGCGAGAATGAGATGCTGAACAATAACACGTTTCCCTTTCCCTTCGGTTTCTCCAAAACACTGAAATTATACTAAGTCGTCAAGGTTCCCTAACTTCCCTTTTACTCTTTCTCTCTCTGTAGCCATCAAATTAAATCGAACTTTTAAAGTAGGTAACAAGCTTCCCATTCACGAAGTCACCCTCTTTAAGAACAGAACATTTTTATCTTTAATGCAAGCCAAGAGCCATGAGCATCTCGACACGGTACATCCTTATTACCCCTGCAGTGTCACAACCTCAAGTCCGTCCCCCCTCATCTCCTCACAGTCTCAGGATGGGAAGCCATGCAGGAGCGAGCAGGGGGTAGGGGGTTGGGGAGGGGGTGGTGTCCTCACTTGGTGCCCACTGAGGCTGCGAGTGATGGAATTCATATCTGTGATCTCGTTAGAGACAATGTCGCCTTGACCTCCTCTGCTGTAGCAGTTAGGCCCATCGATAGATCAAAGCGTTCCTCTGGAACGATCCGTTCTGGGCTGCTGGGCGAAATAGCGGCAGAGGGTGAAGGGGTGCAACAAGGGGAGATCATGTGGTTGAGTGGTGGGGTTCAACGGTATTCAGATATATTCAGGCAGTGATACCATGGTCGTATCAAAATTTGAAGGTGCCACTTTGACATTTGAAAAAAAGACCTTCAAATGTATTTTTTTTTTCAAAAAGACATTTGAAGGTCTCCATCTCAAAAAATGTTTTTCGTTTTTCATTTTGTTCAACTTTGTTCATTTTGATCCAACAGCCATTGAACTGGGGTCGTACTTGATTCATTTCAGGCTAGGGAATCTGAACTGACGTCAGCCTATCCAGTGGGATGGGCTTGAGCACCAGGCACGCACGAGCCTATCACAGCGACAGCACTAAAATGGCAGCATGCACCATCACCATGAGATGGTGAAGGACTGAACGAATAAGATTTAGGTTGGGAAAACTGTGTTTGAGGGATTTTGTTTTTTCAGAACAGAGTGCAGCAGCTCAAGACAGGTGCACCCTCGCTTCATTTTAAGAGTTTTTTTTATTTTTTGACAATTGATTCGTAAACCTTGATGTTTTGGGGAGGCATTGAAAAAATGTATATTGCTCATCCCTATTGAGTTGTTGTGGTGGGCTGGTCAGTCTTTTGTGGGACACCAGGGGAGGCCTAGCCCGACCTTGGATGGTGATAGCCGTCGTAAACGACAGCATGATGACTGAACGCTGTCTGCCCGGGGTGCAAAACAAATCAACTATGGTTATCTGCTGCATAAACGCCTGTCCTTGGTGCTGCTACTGCAGAACCTAGCCAGTACTATTATAAATGTTTTCTCAGTGTTGTCTGAGGTGCCTCCAATACATTACCCTGCATGCATTGTAGGCTGTATGAAATAAACCAACAGGTAGATAGTTCTTCTGTGCCTGGGAGGTTTTGTGTGGAGACAAAATATCCCAAGAGTTGAATAATAAAACGTTTAAAAGCTGCATTGTGAAGAGGCGAATCGGTAGATTTGCTCAGCCATGCGGGGGGTGCCGGGTTGTAGGGTAGTTAGTTTGCTTTGTGGGCAGTGCTGGCAAAAGCTGTCTCATTTGCATATTTCGGAATCAAAGGGGATCCTAACAAATCCCCGTGCATTGAATAGGGATGATTATAGTGCTCTCAGCAAGGTTGCAGTGTTTTCCGTTACCTAAGCACAGCGGGTACTATGAGTCAAAGATTCGTGGTGTTGGCCTCGGAGTCCAAATTGACATTAAGCAAGGCAGCAGAATGTTGTAATTGCATGGCGTCCAGAGGGAAAAAAATGCTAATAACTGGAGGCTCCATGAAATGTTCTGAGTTAAAATTCTACCACCAAACGCCTGCAACAAACATCCAAATACCTCACAGAGACATCGGGGGATGGATCCTCTCATCAAAATAACCTTGGAAAGAAACATTCCACGAGTGTCTTTTGCCCAGAAACCATTATTCAAATATGTGTCATACCTTTTCATCTTGAGAGTATGATAACAACAGTAACCAACAACAACTTTTTAACTAATGGTTAGTGATGGAAAACAGCACTCTGCACTGCTCTACTCTCCTCTGAGTAATCCAGCTCTGCTCACCGGAATGACTGGAGACTCCTGTGTTAAGTCAGGGCTTTAACGTCCTAATACCCCCAGCCTTACACGGTGCCTACTACACTCAGGGTAATGGGGCCTGCCATCAATTAAATTGCACGAGATGCTAGATTGCATGGGAATTGCATGATACACAATCTCCCAAAGGCCCCCCTGGTTCAAAGAGACGGGGGCAGGTTGTTTGTGTAGTGCGGGGGTATCGGTAAAGCCCCCAGCTCTATTTCAAGCGTCTATCCGAAGAAACCAATCAACGGAGTCTGACATGCCGTGAGAGTTGCAGAGCGGAAGTCATCAAGAGTGCGAGAAATAGATTGAACTCCACTGAAGAATATCTGATTGCACTTCAATCAAGTGAACGCCTTATTCCGCCACCATAGAGTGAAACCAACCTACGGTACTCTTTTGAATGCTGTTTCTACAGTATGTTCTTCTGCAATGCAGTGAAATGCTTCCACTTCAAACCAGCATGAATGCAATGTATAGTCCATGTACATCAGCCAGCCATATCATTAATGTTACAATCGACATGTCCTGTATTTTTATGGACCCCTTTCCATTGGCCGGTGGCGGTTGTAGCAACAGTGCCACCCAGGCGGTGGTGGCACTCACCGAGATGTAGGACACATAATGGGTAATGGCTTTGACATGGTAATGTTGCTCTGCTGTTCTCCGATGTGTGCTGTAATATCCTCCTTACGTCCATTTGAAAGGTTACTGCCATCAGCGTAATGAACCTGGTTCTCATTCTACCTACACACTCTTCTTTTTTCACCGCCCACCCCTCCCGCCTCTACCCCTCAGGCCATAAACATATCAGTTGAGTGCAATTAGCATTCCCTCTCTAATGTACATATGTCTTCCACATGCATGTAATGTTGCACATACGTCTCGCTGCTCCCTCAGGTAGAAATGTCGGGGACATATATGTCTAATTATGTTCTGAAACACATGCTAGATGTACAGCCTATCCCTTTGCAATGTGTTTATTGTTCTCACTTTATCAACCACAAGAAATTCAAGCCCTGACATTTATCTCTATTACGCAAAACAAACTGTCTCCTGTTCATCAGTGGGAATGGCAATTATAGTATATAAACGCGTTTGCGTGTTTGGGTGTGTGTGTGTGTGTCTGTGTGTATGTTTGTGTGTTTGTGTGTCTCTGTGCAATGTGAGTGTGTGCGTGTGTGTGTGTTTGTGCGTGTGCGTGTTTGTGTGCGTGTGCGTGTGCGTGTGTGTGTGTGTGTGTGTGTGTGTGTGTGTGTGTGTGTGTGTGTGTGTGTGTGTGTGTGTGTGTGTGTGTGTGGGTGTGGGTGTGGGTGTGCATGGATGCGTGTGTGTGTGTGACTGTGTGTGCTCGTGTGTACATGCGTTATGTGTGGGAGGACATAAGTGCACATTAGGAGCACATCAATATTTGAAAGAAGAACACAGGAAGAAAAGCAGATCAAGTGGGGAGAGCATACCTAATCGAAATACGAGAGAGGATGAATGGGGGACATGCCATAAAGAGAGGCTCTGTTTTCGCTTCTTAAACAGGTCAGTGGACGCAGGCTAAAGCTTGGCTTGGGACTCATTTGGCCATGGCTAACACGTTTCCATGGTGGATCGGTGCCTACGTCTCCCAAGTTCAGAGGGATATGCTGTAATGGCAGGTTGTCATGGGCATAGAGAAGGATGTGAAGCCCATAGCGGTTAGACAACTGCAGATCAATCAACGATGAGATAAAAAACAAGGGAGCGGGCGGGGGAGGGTAAACTCCATTATCCATGAAGGGCGATGGAGAGACTCATTGACAGCCATAACTCTGCAGCATTTTGTACTTTATTGTTTTTTTTACTTAATGAGATGTGTTGTAAAAAGTCGTTCATATTTCATAGTTGTTCATAAAAACAGGATCATTTCATTTTATCATAGTATTTTATGCTGTTTTGTACTGCATATTAAAAAAAGGCCACACAATGAAAAAAAGGTTCCTTTGGACCCGTTGAAACTGCTGCACTACAGTTTAATACAACAGGGGTTTATATTTGTGTTGTTCGTGTATTCATCTGTAAAGCACCAATTTTCTGGGTGTAAATATTTCCTACAGCTATTCAGCCAGACACATCTATGAGCTCATGCATATGCATCTCATATCCAGCCGCCCACCCGTTCAGCCAGATTTCCAGCAAACCTGACCTGGGCCGGGCCAATCACAACCGATTATCTAATCAGGGGCGGGATCACTACGATGACTGCGCAGAGGAGCGCCCTATGGCAGTGCTGTCCAGGCATTCTCTTAAACAACAAATATTGCGGCCACTGATGTGTCACAGGTCTGTTGCTCTGACTGGCAGATCTGTTGGTGGCCAGGGGCCATTTGGTCTGCCCGTGTTGATAAGCTGCTTGGAAATTGAAATTCGTTGAGACGTCCCAAACTAAGATGCATTTGTGCATTGTTCTGCCGATTTCAAGCTAGTGCAGGGAACATGTATAGGAAATATCTCATTTGTTTCAGCATCATATATTTCCATCTTAAGAGCCATTCAGTAAGCAGTTGAATACTAAAACTAGATAGCTAGCTTTTAATGACTCACAGTGGTGTGATTTTGGCTTTGCCATTATTGGAGAATCCCTCTTGGATGAAGACTCTGAGCATACCCTAATAAAGGGTGTGGATTTTAGTGTTGTCACCATATATTATCTTATTAAGTGTTCACCTTAATAAGAAGATACACATTTGCCAAAACATTGAGTCCTGTTGATATTTGCTAATTTACTAAACTACTCCAACTACAACAACAGATTGAGGGAACGCATTGGGGTGTAATGTCTTCCACTCCGCTCTTCCACACGTTCTATTGGACGTTTTAGGAACGAATGCTAGCCCAGACACGAGGGTACTCATATTCGTCTCAGCCATACAGCCACACACACAGCATTTTCTCAAAGAATCTCTGATACCGACCAAAAGCTAAAAGGACTGTGGTGTGGTCATTTAAGGCGAGGGTCACCTTCTTGTGGTGCGTGGATAACACCCTTTTAGGCTCTTAAGCTTTCTCCTGCCATGGATTGACTTCAGAGAATCGGCAGCCTTTCGTCTTTAGCCTCTCGTCCTCTGCATCCTCCTATTCAACACTGAAGGGCGCCCGGCTATACAATCCCCCGTCCCTACGAGTCTCTCTGGCAGGGCATACAGACGCAGTGCCAGAAAAACACTTCTGTTCAGCTGTACTGCAGTGAAAACAGAGTTGACCGAGTTGCCAGACAGCTTCAAAGTTCCACAGTTGTGTTATGCGAGAGAGAGAGAGAGAGAGAGAGAGAGAGAGAGAGAGAGAGAGAGAGAGAGAGAGAGAGAGAGAGAGAGAGAGAGAGCTTCTCTTGACTTTGTGAGTTTATTATGCAACTTGTTTTGCCTCAGATTGAAACAAAAGGTTTGATTATGATTATTTCCTGGTTGAAGATTTTCACATTGATTTTAATTTCAAACATTTGCATATCTTTTATATAATTAACAGTTATGCAGGTAGGCCGAATTACAGGTCTGAATAGATATGCATTTCTCATATACATGTATGTGCACATGTATACATACATGTGCACATACACGTGTATGAGAATATGAGAAGTATATGAGAAAAAAAATTAAATTCTCTATGGTTTCATAATGACTGAGTCACCGTTAAAACAAATTGGTTTCAGCTCTAATGCTGTTACTGTCTGTTATATGTTTCTATTTAGATTATTTGTCAGGAGATTTTGTTATTATTGTCCGAGTCTGGTTTTAACTAATGCTGGGCTTACACCAAACGATTTTCACAGTCACAGACTAATAACTGCAAGAGAGGATTTAGCGTTGGATCATGTGTGATATTTAACAAGGGTTTTGTAGTAGATATGGCGGTTGGAGATGCATGCAGCAAACACAGGATATCTGTTAACTTCCTGTTCGGGTTTCACACCTTTCTTGTCAGCAGCACAAGAAACACAAACTTGAAAAACAAAAAACTGTACTATTATTCGGATATACAGGGTTCTTCCCGTTCGTCTCGTCCCACCCCTAGTGCTAATAATGGAGTGGGCTGGTCTGGAGAGAAAATGCCAGGGCTGAATTTTTCTCCCAGTCCACCCCTGCTCACAACCGAAAGGAATCTAGGTTCAATGTCCACAACCTAACTGCATGCATCCTTGAGCAAGAAGCCAAGGCATTTCCTGGATTACTTAAAGTAAATAGTACTGTGTGCAGATAAAGAGACCAATGGACACAAACGATCACATGATCAGTCGATCACACACACACACACACACACACACACACACACACACACACACACACACACACACACACACACACACACACTCACTCACTTACACACAAACACATGCATGCACACACACACACACACACACACACACACATACACACACACACACACACACACACACACACACACACACACACACACACACACACCCACACACACACACCCACACACAAACACACATACTCACTCAACCACTCACACATCCAACACACACACACACACACACACAATCCATCAGTTGTCCTTCTTTTACTCCTTCTGTTGAGACTCATAAGCTACATAAGCTACTGTAAACATACAAATCTCAGAAAGTAGCACATTACTCTGGGCTGGCTGCAGGGCTTAGTATGGTGCTATGGCGCGGCTGAGTTCTATCAACTTCCCATGGTAGATTGCCTCTCTAATGAAAGAAATTGCATTGAGGAAGCCCCCGGTCATGTTCAATACCCCCTCTGTACCACCACACACAAGCCTAATCTCACAGAGCCAATGCAGCGCAGAGATGGCTGTTTATCACAGGCTTTCATCCCAAACAAATACAATATATAGTGAAAGTGCTAAAAACATGTAATGTTCCAGAGAGTCTCATAAAGGAAAGAATTTGGAGGACATTGTCCAAGTGTTGTTTTAGTTTCTCCCACATTACACAATAAAACCTCATTGGTTTACCCCATGTTTTGGGAGCAAGTTCAGCCATGATTGTTTGACCTCAGAGCTAACACTCCTCTCCCAGGGTACTGACTGTATTTCATTGAGCTATACGTAAAACTTCTCAGGAAGTTCTCATGGAGCAAATTAGAAAACGGAAACCAGAAGAAGTCCAACTTACCCCAGGGGCTTGTCCAGGCGACTGGCAGGGGAGCCCACGATCTCGCCCAGCGTACAGTACACCTGTCCCAGGAAGTCCTGTCGTTTTGGACGGCCCGAGGGAACCAAGGGTGCGAAGGTGGGATGGGGAATTAGGGAAAGAGGATCAGGCGAAGATTGCAGGAGAGCAACAAGGACAGCAAGTCGATGAGGAGTTTAAAGCATTGTCTGTATGCATTTGTACCAAAGTAAAAATAAAATAAAAGAAGAAGACTTCTGAGCAGACACGTACGTTAAGGTCGGCCGACTTCCGAGGTAGAGGAGGAGGAAGAGGAGGAGGTAGAAAGGAGGAGGAAGAGGAGGAGGAGGAGGTCGAGGGGTAAGAGAAAGACACCAGGCAGCAGCATCGACACAACAAGTGGAACAGAAGGCACAAGACTCAAATACCGGCCGTCATCGAAAAACAAGTGCAAGAGTGAGAAAATGAGAGAGTGAGGGAGAGAAAGAGAGAAAGAGAGCCATCAAACGGGAATGGTGGTATGAGAGGATTGGGAGTCATAAAGCCAGGAAGAAAGAAAATGACGAGAGAGAAAGAGAGGGAGAGAGAGA
Organism: Gadus chalcogrammus; assembly: GCF_026213295.1. NCBI lineage: Eukaryota > Metazoa > Chordata > Actinopteri > Gadiformes > Gadidae > Gadus > Gadus chalcogrammus. Next base: position 27,418,580 of record NC_079412.1, on the reverse strand, counting down.
AAAAGAGACTGAGAGAGAGATTGGGATCCATATGGAACTGCAATGGAGAGAGTCCCGAGTGTGTGGAGGTTTGAAACACCAAGGTGATTAAAGAGTAATGTTTGCCCCGCGGTATGAAAAGTGAGATAATGATGAGTTTTATGCTGGTATGCAAACCAAGGGTATCAAATATATTCTTGGCGTGCATCTGTGTTTCAGGAGCATGAGGAGGAGGGTTGGTTGGTTGGTTATCAAAGCTTTTGCTGTCAAAGACACATCCAACGTCAGTATTACCTGACTACATTGGACTAGCGATGCCCACACACTGGCTTCATGCAGTGACTTGTCACAGTGTCAGAATATCTTATTGTCATATATTTCCCGTTGGATAAGCTGTCTAAATGTACGCTTGGGAAATGGTAATTTTAAATAACGGCATTATTGCCATCAGCGTTCAGAAAAGGTTTTTTGAAAAGCTTTGATAAGATTGTGATAAGGTGGCTTCATTTCTTATTAAAAATGAGGTCACAGGGAATGAATAAACCTGCTATTCAGGTGGAGAATTAGTCACACACGGAAGGTGAACGAGTGCATCGGTAGAATAGACGTTTTGGCAGATGATTCTTTCGTTAACACTCTTATTCAAAAAATATATTTGAACATTTGGACGTGACAAATTTTGGTTTGCATAAAACAACAAAAGCACAGAAGTCATGCACAAACAGTTCATCCATAGGCCCATGCCAGTCAATCATTTATATATATATAGGTTTTGGATATATATATAAGCATATCATATATATGTACCGTGCATGTATACTGCATATACATTGACATATATAGTATATCTCAAACAGAAGTTATCCTCTACTTACATGCTTTGCCAGATCTGGGCTTTTGGAATCAATATCGTACCTGAGATCACAAAGAAGAAGGCAGAACAGGTAGAGCACAGAGCACAGGGCAGAGGTAAACCACACGAGAGGCCGCTAACAAGTATACACCAGACTGCAAACAAATTGCACTGAACTGTTCTCCATCCCCACGCTCGAGTCGGGGACACCTGGGTCATTAAACAGGGCAGCTGAACAGAAAAGTAACGCAATGAATTGCTCATTTAGCAAGACTATTATTCGGTATTAGGTGTATTGTGTGTTTTGAGATTAATTAAAGAGAGTGTAGCGTCAGAGCGTCTGCCATTCAAAGTTAGCATAGCGGTAATGAACGCTCAGGGTGTCCCTCCTCCCAGCTCGGTGATCAAAGGGACATGTAAATGAGGACGAAAACTAATTGTGAGGGAAGTTACCGCCACCACTGCTGCCGGTGCCACACAGTGGCATCACTCAGGAACAAGAATTAATGAAGATTCTTAAAAAACATCCCCAGAGTCCCGCTCAACAAGATCTGAGTGAATATACACCCAGGGGGGTAGGGGGACACTGTGGAGCTCATCTATTCAGGATGGGAGACGAGGGGAGGGAAAGAGCAGACTGAAGAAAAAGATTGCCTATTCATTCTCAGGGCGCTCAATAGGAAGTCCCTCTGTGCCGATCTGGCGACTGATCTCTGGCCATGGAGAGGGGGGTGGGTGGGGGAGGGAGAGAGCGGACGTATCATTAGACGCTTGCTTGGCTTACCGACAGCAGAGAGATAGAGGTAAAACTTTGTGTGAGATTTTGGCTATCTTTCCCCGACACTTGAAAATCAAGGTACTGAGGGGATGAATAAGTGCTTGGTGTTCAGAGATAGAGGGAGAGGGAGAGAGGGAGAGAGGGAGAGAGAGAGAGAGAGAGAGAGAGAGAGAGAGAGAGAGAGAGAGAGAGAGAGAGAGAGAGAGAGAGAGAGAGAGAGAGAGAGAGAGAGAGAGAGAGAGAGAGAGAGAGAGAGAGAGAGAGAGAGAGAGAGAGAGAGAGAGAGAGAGAGAGAGAGAGAGAGAGAGAGAGAGAGAGAGAGAGAGAGAGAGAGGGAGAGAGCGAGAGCGAGAGCGAGAGAGAGAGAGAAAGCAAGAGACTGAGAGCTGAGTTAGTAGCAAGGGAGTGAATTTGTGCAGAACTGAAAAAGAGTGGAGAGAGACACAGAAAAAGGCAAAAGAGAGAGAGTAATAGTGATGCTAGGCCTTTGGGATAAGGGGGAGAGAGTTGAGTGGAGGGTTGGTGTAGGTTGTGGTGGTGGGAGTTGCTCGCGTGAGAAACACACACACACCGACTCGGTGCATCCTCAGAGGACCGGTTTCAAAAAGATTCACTCACACGTCAAAGCGCAGGTTCTGCTTCTCCTCAAAGAAGTAGTCCAGGATGTACTTTCTGACAAAGTCCGGGTTTAGCGTGTTGTCTATCACCTCCGTCCTCCCGAACTGGATCCGAACCGAGAGAGAGAGAGAGACACGAAGAGAGAGCGAGAGAGATGAAGAGTGAAGGAGAGAGAGAGAGATGAAGAGTGAGGGCGAGAGAGAGAGATGAAGAGTGAGGAAGAGAGAGAGATGAAGAGTGAGGGAGAGAGAGAGATGAAGAGTGAGGAATAGAGAGCGAGATAAAGGGAAAGGGATGCAAGAGACAGCAGAGAGCCAGAGAGAGGTTTGGAAAGATGTAAAATAAGAGTTGGAAATAAGTCGAGAGAGAGAGAGAGAGTGTCAGGAGGTGCGACATCACACCCTGTGCCACTGCATCGTTACCTCATCCTCAAGCTTCCCCTCCCCCGCCCACGACCCCGTGAGGTGACACAACTGGAGCAACACTTAATGATCACACCCATGCCAGCCCCCTCTGCAACCCCCAAGCCTCCTCCTTATTGTATAAGCAATGGTACAACCTGCAGCCGCACCACTATATGTACTCCAATTACCCAGGATTCATTAATAACTCAGTCGTCCATTTACGGCGACACTGAAACACTCCTTTAACGGCGATCAGCCGAATGGGGGGGCCTTAACGTAGCCGCTCGACAGGGGGGGGGGGGTACTCCGCTACAGTCGACAACCCTGAGTTGCTTTTATCGCATTAAGGACGCACCCTGTCAGGCCCCGCGGGAGCACGCGCTGCATGCTACACTAGCAGATGACAAACCGCCCTGCGTGTGGTGTGGCGGCAGGAGAGGAAGAAGGAGGGGAGGAGTGCAGGGGGGGGGGGGGTAGGAGTGCAGGGGGGGGGAGCACGGGCCCGGTGCTGTCACGGGCCGAGACCTTGGGAAGATGTGATGTGCGGAGAGACTAAATCAATAGGGAAACAGTGAACCCGCCCCCCAACCCGGACACACATTGACTTACATGCGCACACACACACACACACACATGCACAGGTACATGCCCAGACACACACACACACACACACAAAAACAGACACCATCAGACGCACACACAATCAGACACAGACACACAAACAATCAGACACACACACATGCAGATACATGCCAACACACACACAATCAGACACACACACACAAACACATGCATACATACAAACGTACACACACACACATACAGGTACGCACAAGCGCACACTCAATGTGTCCAGATTATGAATAATTCATGGTGGGAGGACTGACTTTGAGCTGCATAAATAAATGATGCCAAGTAGAAAGTGGTTCAGAAAACTGACACAGTGAATAAATAATAGTGGAGTTAAGGCTTAATGAGGAGGCGGAACTGCGGGATTATGGTGGCATCAGATCCACGCAAGAGGCACACATACACGCACACACACACACACACACACACACACACATAAACCCACACAGAAGATCCCTCACACATTCTTGAATATTGGCTAGAGACAGGTTAATGCGCAGGTGTTCAAAATCCATTTGCGCAGGTACATATGACAAAACGTGGGCACGGGGGGTTTATGGAGATATAAAGAGTGTATAGCGCCTAATCTTAAATTAAGTCCAAGTTGTGGAACGCTATGCTTCCCCCTTCATCCCGATGTCCTTCTTTCGGAAGCTAACTCCACATTTTTCTTTGGCGTGTAGGAGGAGTAGAGCCGGGAATCTGTGGGTCTTGAGCCCGCCGATGGCTGAGAGCCAAACTCATATCCAGAGCCTTCTGAGGCCCATTTGAGTGGCGAAAGGAGAAGAGTCAGCACTGGGACTAAGAATTGCCACCCGAGGAAATCACACACGCCCTCCCCTGCCACGTACTTCTGCTTACTTTATAACACGCACAGCAGAATAACTAGGCCAGTGGAGCCGCGCAACATGATGAGCTGTCAGATCAAAGCTTTCTGCAGGGAATACGCTGTATACAAGACCTCGCCATCCATTAGTATTAACGAGTATACTACATTGCGGTCTAATTTGTGGGTAGAAATATTAAATTAGTAGTACAGGTGCCATGCCTGTTAACAGGGGTTAGGAATGATGGTGTGGTTTCTATTGCCAAAACAAACTAATATATAGTGGACTTTATAAGGGGTGTGAATCTCTGAATAATGATTGTTTACATTGTGCAATGTTTGGATATACTGATTAGCGACAAAATGTATATAGACAAGCTGCTGTACAGACAATTATGCAGTTGATAACTAACTAGCATAACATCAATACATCACAATATGCCAGTATCCTGAATTGACTGGCATAAATTCAAGAATATTTATAGATTATAGACAGATCTAAGGCTTTGGAACCTATCATTAAGGGCATGAGGATGCTTTGCATTGTGTTCTGTTTGGTTTGGTGGCAAATATTTTGTATGTGTTGTCTGAGGGTGTTAAAAATAACCAAGAAGGAAAAATAACACAGTTCTCATGCAGGAGGGTGAATGGTAGTGGATAGGAACCCCCCAGACACACACACACACACACACACACACACACACACACACACACACACACACACACACACACACACAGACACACACTAACACACACTAACCCATACACACTCATACACATACACATACACACTCACACTCACGCACAGACACGCATACACATACACACATACACACACACATACACAGACACAAACAAAGTCATCAACACACATACACATACACGCACGTACTCGCACTCACACACGCACACACTCGCACATACAGTAGTGGTGGAGGATAGTTGGATAACAGTCGGTGGTGACATTGAGCCGGGTTAAGACCAGCCATATCTCCTCTGTCTGGGGACAGGATCCAAACCCACAACGTGTGTCAGAGGCAAGCAACAAAGAGCTCAGTCCGCACATTGAGCCACCCCCACCACCGTGCCTTTCTCTCCTCATTCACAGTGTCGTGTCCCTGCTAGGGTTAGAGACCCCCAGAGACAGCCTCCTTCACAGCCTGTGAGGTAGCCGTCTGGGACACTGCTTGAGCTAGCACTCTGCTAGCATGTGTTGGTCGACCCCCTAGAATGAGATCAAGCAGCCGTGAGGAGGTGTGGTTTGTGGGAGCTCTGTCTGTACCGGGGGAGACAGGAAAGGGGAGTGGCCCTATTAGTAGACAGCTGAATTCATGACAGGTGCTTCCAAGCACTGATCACCTGTCTTATCTTCTCCAGAAACAGCTGGAGGAAGGCGAGAGGAGTTAAATGAGGCGACGGATTGTTATTTTTTTTGGACGGCTGGATGTAGGTTTTGCCGAACACATTTCTGCACATACAAAAATAAACTGTGGGTTGTCCGTTTTGCCACCCGTTGTCATTTTGCTCCTGTACAGGGCGCGTTTCGGTTGACACCAAGCTCCCCCCGATAACGAGGGGCAGCGGTGTCATTACTATGCCATAGGTGTGTTTGTTTGAGCGAGAGCCTCCCTGCTGTCAAGCCGAGGCACAAAGGTCACTGGGCGCATGTTTCCTCTGCATGTTAAACAGCCGACCGGGGCCTGGCCGCAGCACCAGGGCGAACCATCACCTTGGATCGTCCTCCTCATCCAGTAGATGGTTGCGGGGGTTTGGAGATTACCCAAAAATAATCTTAAGTGTGAATCATCAAGCACTCCATGCCCTAGAAGTTTAGGTTATTTCGGGGTTGTGGCAAACGTCAAAGGCTCACCAGGACGGTTTAACGCGGTGGAATAAGTGGCGGCCAGGCCCAGCAATGCATGAATATTTATAGGGTTGATCAATGCTGAGTGATTGGCCAGTGTTGGGGGAATGCAGGGCGCTGGGGGGGGGGGGGGGGGGTTGTGCTGGCAGATTCTAGGTCAGGTGAGGGGAGAAGAGAGAGACTAGCTAGACCGGAGCCAGCAGAGAAAAAAGGCTTTCATGACTTACCTCTCTCCACTGTTTGCACTCCACTCCCTGGGTGTACAGTACGACCACTGAGAGAGACACAGAGATTGAGCACAGCGACAGAGAGAGTGAGAGTCAGAGAGATAAAGAGGGATAGAAAGAGAGATGGAAATAATTCAATGATAAACATAGCCCTTTCCTAGAACACGCTATACAGTGCAGAACACAGACCATCAACCACCGTTTTCCAGCTGTGTTCATATTTCATAGATGATAAACACGTTACAAGCTGTAAAATATGAACGCACGGTTACCGTGTAAAAACTCAACTTTTGCTTTGTTTGCTTTGTATTCGTTTACCGCTCATCATCAAAATCCCCCACAATACACCTTGTTGCGTTGACACCCTGACGCAGTGTGGAAGAGGATGTGATCCCGGTGCATGTCAAGCCCTGGGCGTGATCTCCACGGGTTAACAAGGAACAGCCGGTTATGGTGGAAGTCACGCAGCGCAACGCAATTAAAACACAACAGATTGTTAACAGGGGGGTCCGCCCGGGTCCTACGGCGGCCGTGACTCGTAAAGTCGGGGGGGATGGAGTCGGGGAAAGGGTGCGTACAAGGGCAACAAGACCTGTCACACGTCCTGTGGGGGCCTCCATGCCTCCGCAAGAATACAAATCAGTTCCCGGGAGGTATTTAGCCCCTGGTTGCTATTTACTTCCAAAATGAAGGTAAGAAAAAATAAAAAAGGTGTTGACTCCCAAGCCCGTTCTGCGGAGTGATTCCTGTGTTCGCCCGCTGCCACGACACATGTACGGTAATGGCTTAACGGGGAGGCGGGTAATGGCGGGCCCTGGGGGCCCGCAAGATGGTGGCTTGGCGTCTAACCGAAAGATGACTATTTGTATTCAAAGGGTGACTTTCTATATCCTGTATGCATTAAGGTACTTTCGGTGGCTCTCGTAAGCAGGGCCCTGTCACATCATTGTGCAAATGTAATGCGGTTATTGAAAGAACACTTTGAAACAGTGGCGGTGAACTGAATCTCAGTTAAGCTCGCTGAAAGAGAATCTGAGGATGCGTGTGAAATGAAAGGGTTGTTAATGCGTCGCATTCTCACTGAACCCGCTCACTTGCCGAGATGTAATGAGCGGTGAGATGCCTTTCCGTCACTTTACTGCTGATTGCTCACCAACTTTTCTATTCAACTATGTCTGTGTTGAATAAGGATATCATGTTGTTGACTTACGTGGGTCTGATTTGGAGAATGTGTCTCTGTCCAAAAGACTCCTGCAAGAGAAGAAAAGACAGAGAGGACGATGTCAGAAATTAGATTCAATCTTAGAGCTGGTGAGTTATCTTTATCAAATTGCAGCAATTTCGGTGATTAATTTGCAAATTTCTATTATGCATGAAGTAATAAAGAAACTGATGATAAGGGTTATTTTTAGTGTCATACTTTCCTAAAAACTCTTTTGAAAATCATCTTCTGGATGGTTTATTTGTACCTCAGGACAGTTCGTTACCCTCATGTCTTCAAAGAAGGACATGGGGGAATAAGAATCTGTCTGCAGATTTTTTGAAGGTTTTTCCATGCAGCATGAGTGTAGCTTGCAGCTAGTAAACAAAGCAGAGAGGAGGTGCACTCTAACTCTGGTTTATACCTTACTCATCCTCCCTTTAAATGCCACTGCAGTTGCTGTAAAAAAAAACAGTTAAATCAATTTTGAATGAATGGTGTGATGTGTAGCATGGATGCAATCAAACAATTGCCTCCCGGTTCCAATCGAGAGGTAGATGAGAAGAATACAACTTCAGCACTAAAATTGGCGAATGATGCACCAATAAATCTGCCATGTTTCCAATTCAGAGTTCTGGACCGCGATGTCAAATAACGGTGCAATGGAGAATGGCTGTCTCTTTGGTGGAGAGCACAAGAGCCGTGATGAATGTGTATGACATTGTACAACTCGATTCAAGCAACCTGATCATCACTTATTGAAACATAATTCTGTCATTCCGGAATCAGAAACCATCGTCACATCATGGTAGACTGGTACAAAGACGTCAGAGACAGCTTAATTTGGGTCACGGCGTTAGCGAAGACTGACCTCACCACAGTTGGTACATTGTCACTGTAATTATCACAGAGGAAAAATAAAGTCAGACTCCACTTGCGGCCCTCATGTCTGACCCACCTGGTTGTTGTCTGCCATCCATTCCACTCATCCAATTAGTCTGTCCATCACCTTCAGTCTATGTACTCACATGGAACAGAGGGGAGGGATAATTGCCAATGTCATTTCAACCAATGCAGATAATTAACCTAAAGACAACAACAGATAACCCACTGGGCTGAACCCCAGCCAATCAGCTCGCTCGAAAACCCCAGCAAATCTCATCGTTCGAAATCCCAATCCCGTAAAACACAAGCCCATTTCCAGACAATAGGTCCATCTTCTGATAATTCAGGCACTTCTTCTGTTCTGCTCTGATATGAGTGTAATAATGTTGTCTTTTCTTTAAACTCTAAGGAGGCATAGACCTGATCAGTGTTCCGTTGGCCCAATAGTGGACAGTGTGATGTGATTATTTTCAGGACATTAGGTTGAGTTTGTACATCTTCAGCTCTTAATTTTTAATTAGCAGGAAGTAGGCTATCATTTGTTTCCACCAAGGAAAATTGAGCATGAAAACGTACAATGTGTGATGGATTTTCTGATTCAGAGAGTTTCTGTCTCTGCCCATGCATCCAGTTAAGATTAAGTCAACTGACCTTATGCATACCTTATGCATAGCTTACGCATTTGGATATATTTTCCCTCACTTCCCTCATAAATACCTCTAAGCAAAGGAGCCTACCATATAAAGTTGAAGTCCCTTAACACCCCCATATATGCATTTTGATGGCTGCCCTCATTTGAGGGCAGCCAATCTTAAATACCCTGAATTCACTTCACTCAGTCACACGTTTTTGTGCTTGGTTATTAATGATTTCTGACAAGTCTACTATATATAGACCTTGTTAGTCTCTCTGAGAAATGTCAAAATCCTAATGGTTAGGAAAGATTGCTCCGTTATAGTGGAGATAATTCACCTGAATATGATTGGGCATAACAATGTGGTAGAGCATTACAATGTGGGAATTACAATGTTCCTATTCACTGGTCCCTAAAAAGGATAGGACTTATCAGTTACGGTTGAGTGTATCTCTGCATTAGCAAACACACATTTAGCGTAGCTCTGTAATCAGAGATAAAAAAAAAGCAAGGCAAGGATGGCTTTAAACTTTCTCATTAGGCGTTCACTTTTTCCAAGCATTCTTGTTGTGTTTCTTTTAAAAAAACAACCATTTTCTCTCCTCTAAAGGCAAAATTAAACTTCTGCATCCTGCACGTATGCAAAGACCCTTGGAGATCCAGCAAACCTTTGTTGGTTGATAACAAAGCTTTGCAATGAGTCCTCCCTCTTTGTGGAGTAAGTAATCACCGATTGGGCGAGCGGGGAAGGAGCATAGTGTTTTGTTTTGTCCACAAAACACAAAAATATAATGATTGCACCCCAAAAAAATCGAAACACTGTATTTACACTTGGTCGTGATACACCAACATATCCATGTGAAAATGATATTGCAAAACATAATTTTCACGTGGATAGATTGCTTTTCAAAAATATAATCAATGGAGCAGGGTCCCGATTCTCTTTTCCTTATTTGCCCGTCGTTTGATGGATATTTGGGGTTTCCAACCCCCTTGTGAGTACGTTAACATAACGTTGGGGGAGAAATGCAGGCAGTTCTGCAAAGATGTTTGCATAACAATGTGTGCCAAGATCTGTGTCATGTGAGGCACGGATGTTCACAAACGTACTGTAGTCAGAACTGTGGATCCATCTTCAGACACCTCAATGTGAGAGGAGATACATTTGGCCCATTTAAGTAGAGCCATTTGTGTAACCAAAAGATAAACAGCTTGTTCTACCTATAATGCATCTGGGTTATCTTTCTCAAACTCTTTTTCCATACAAGATGAAAGCAAATCTGAGAAAATAACATATTCCTAAAAGCTTTACTAAATGAATTCCGTACTGCGTGAGGCTAATTGGATTTCGTTTATCTAGCTCCAGCGTGATAGGGATGCATGATCATGCAGAGAGCTCTTAATGCTACATTTGTCCCCCAGGCCTTTCCATCATTACACCCAGGATATTTAGACATTCTGGTGTCTCTATTAGCCACAGATACATCTGCTAACCTTCACCGTGATGGCGGCAGGTGTCTCCTTCACCACCATCTGTTTAATTATTACGTTTCTGGTCATCATGGGACCCTCCAGGTCCACACTATCCAACACAGAATAATCTCTGAACGGGCATCCTGTAAGTAGAGTGAATCTCAAACATAAAAACCAACAACCAACAACTCTTTACTGGTCCAGTAAATGGGGACACGTCGTGGATAGGCTCCAATGCGTGCACCAATGCCGATTCTCTGAGGCTACGTGACTGTGTCTGCTTAATGTTTGGACCGGGAATAATACCCTTGCTAATTGCATGCTGTGACAGTCTGTGTGGTGATAGCTGGCATCTGAGAGTTAGTGGGGAAGATTTGAATGTAGATACTATGACACTGGAAGGGTACTTTCCACAGAGCTTATTGTAAATGCATTCCAATTACACCTCATCTAGTGTCTGTTCGTGTGAAAAGGCCTGAGCTGTCAATCTGTTTTCACTCATTTATATGCAAAATTATGCACATGCATTAATGTACAAACACCATTTTTGCACACATAGACACTAACACTACAGATAAACTCAAACATACTCTAACACATACACATAAACATACACATACACAGACTCATACATTTGCATACCGAGTGGATGGCACATCATTTACTAACTTCAGAGTCAAGCACAGTTAAGCTTCCAAAGTGTGTGCGGCATTTAGCTTTTTGAACTAGCACTGAGAGTGAGGTGATACAGGAGATGGTGGGATGGGGGGGAGGGGATGGGGGGCAGGGGCGGCAGTGAACAACATGTGGTAGAAGCAGAGAGGAGGAAGTGTGCAATCGGTGGTGACACAGCGTAGGCCTGCAATAAGCTACGTTTGGTGACAAAAACACAATAGGAGATGGCTGAGGCACTGTAATTAGCATGACTCGCTGACTACTAGAATTGTAAGAAGCGTGCATTTTAAATATACCCATCAAATGATAATGCGATCACCACCCTTAATATCTTGCGCACAGCCCCCACATGACACACAATGAACGAGGTGCTGAATATGACAGCTCTCCAAGCACTGAAACATGGACAGGTGTGAGTGTAACCTCAGGAGAATAGGCCCGCTTAGCGCTGTGCTCAGCCAATCAGTAAGCATCAGTAACCCTAACCCCCCCCCCCCCCAACTGCAGAAAGCCAACCACAACGCCCTCAAAACTATTCTGGAAGCTCCCTGGAAATACCAGGAAAAATTAAAAAATGAAAAGGCGCCGTCATTATTTGCCTAGAGTGATTTGAACTGCATGCAATATGTCCCTGTTACCCCGACCAAATCAACACTCGAGGACTGCACCACCAGGGAACCTGCAGAGTGTTAACACCCACAGGCACGGCGCCACCGTCTCGCCAGAGGTAGCCCCCCCATGCCTGCCCTGGCCGCCGTTCCGTATGCTTTCATCCTAAATGAGCATATATCAATAACAAAGACACTGCCACGGGCAACACTGCCTGGGCTCCAAACTCATTTTCACTGTGTCACGGGTTCATGCATAATTATTCACTCCGTCGACCTGTGAGACTCGCCGAATGCATTCTTTACATCGTCAAAATTGGAAAAAGAACTTCCCCTGTGTGTTGACATGGGCCAATCCCCTCGCTGCTTCGCCGCCATTAAAACACCGGTGCAGTGTCGAGGAGTGCCATTACTAAACATGAGAGCTTCACACTCTCAGGTGTGTCGTCGTCCCCCACCCTACACATGCTTCACGCTACAATGCTATTTGCAAATCGTGTTCTCGTTCAGGGCGCTCCTCGATTCATATTTCGTTCTCCGGTGCTGGAACACGAAACCAATTAATTTAAACTTACGAGTTTTCTTAATAGTCGCGGAAACACAAGAGGGCGTTCCATCCAAGAAACCAGGTCACATAGTTTGATTTGAATAATTACAGCAGACTATAGAGAGCTGATACACATAATCTGAAACTCAATGCATCGAGCCAAGACTACAGATGAATGTCGTAAAGGAGGCGAGAGAAAATACAATGAAATAAACACTGGGTTAGTTACGCAGATCGAATTCCCATTCCTGCTCACCAACAATTGTTTTTGACAGATCGAGCCGTGAAGTCACATGTTCTAATCATTACAGCACCACATTGATTCCCTGTGGGTATACGTGCATGTGTGTGTGTGTGTGTGTGTGTGTATGTGTGTGTGTTTGCATATGTGTGTGTGGGTGTGTATTAGGGCTATTAAGTTCTGGTTGGTTGGTTGGTTGGTTGTCGATATGCATTTGTTCGACCAAATACTCATTGGTCGGATAATCGCTGGTGGTACTTTCATTATGAAATAAACGCTTCTTAGTCCATTATTTTTAAGGGAGGGAAATATGCAGGCTGATGTAGCCTATTACATTTTTTAGTGATAGGCTATATTTTGTTTAGAAAAACATTAATTATCAATAAAAATAATATTCAAGGCTCCGTAGTTTCTGTGATAATAATAACTGTATGGTTTTATAGACTTTAAATTTAAGGGTGACTACTCACTGAACTGACATTTACCCAGCTACAAACTAATTTACTCCATGTCACGTCTGGCAGCATGTGGTTAAAAAGAACGACGAAAAAATAAAAACTCTAGGCCTCGTTTTTTTTTTCAGGTTGTCTGCGCCGCTCTGCCAACTTTTGTGTTTAACGCCCTGTAGGCTTTGAGTGTGAACCTATCAGACTTGGTACCTCGGCACGCGTAGCAGCCTCAACCATTGGGACCCAATACATAAAAACACAGAATCCAATGGTCCGACTCTGCTCGGTGCGGCCCTTAGTAGCTAGCGGGGTGTGATCCGCTTCACGCGCCGACCCCAGTAAACACGTAGCCCTGCGTTTTGTGACGCCTTCAAACACCTCCCTCCCACGTGTCCAATTGTATTGGACGCATTATCGTGAGGGGCAAGGGATTGTGTGAAGGCTCGCGACGTGGTGAAGGGACGAACATTGAACTTCGGTCAACTTTATGCAAATGTGAGGGTAGTGCTTGTGATTGGACAATCACCATTCGGCGATAACTGCTTGACCATACAGACTGAACATCCAGCCTGTAACATAGAAGCTCTGCCCTTACTAAGTCAGACTCTTGACCATGAGCAGAGCTGAAACCAAGAGACTAAGGCCCAATACCATTTCTACCCCTTCCCCTTACCCCTCCCCCTTGTTTTGAAGGGGTAAGGGGAAGGGGTAAGGGGAAGGGGTAAGGGGTAGAAATGGGATTGGGCCAAGAGCTACTCCAAAGTAGCTCTTACAGGATAGTTAGGCTACCAGGTAGAATAGAGTGCACTACTACTTATTAAGGTAAAAGGAGAGATAATTGTGCAGCTAATTTATTTTTCAATAACTTTTTATCATTTCTGCCAACTCTACGACCAATCAATCGGTCGTAGAGTTGGTTGAATTTCCGTCCACCAAGATTTTCTTAGGTTGTCTACAGCCCTAGTGTGTATGTATGTGTGTGTGTGTGTCGGGGGGGGGAGGTTTAAATGACAGGAATGCTACAAGATGTTGATCGACCCTGGAGAATGTAGCAATCAGCCGCCTTCCACATACATTGGGGTCTTTCCCTGGCTGCCGTTAATCAGTGGATGGTCCAAGTAATGTGACCTCCGTGATCTTGTGTTTCGGTAGGTAATGAATCCCTGGGGACCAGAGTGGCCCGGTCGCATTAAATCCTCCCAGCTGTGGAATACATTGATTGGTGCAGTGGTCCTCTAACCAATCCATCCTGGAAAATGAATGGCTATGCTGGAGCACGGAGGCACCGTAGGAAAACATTAGTGAACATGGTGACATTAGTGTGACACCGGGAACAGAAAATGTTTTGTGCAAGCCGTAAACACCATATTAGTCCTGCAGACGGGCACCCGGGATGTTGATGAATCACCCCGGTCATGTTTGGCTACTGAAAGGCTTGTTGCCTTTGTGTCTTTGACCCGGTGAACTAGTGCAGAATACTGTAAGCTCCAGGCAACTCTCTACCTTCTTTGGTTAGTACGGACTGGAATTAGTTACACTCAGGACTGAAACTAAGGATCATGTGGATGAATTGAGTGATGAAAATGTATAGATCTTTCATCTTATTTTTTTTTGGCCTACAATGGGCAGGCAAGATAATACTGTAATTTCATTATATTTCAAAAGTTATGTGCACTGCACAGTTGTGCCATTTAAACTGGTTTTGAGATCGAATTAGTTGTGGTGTGTATTAAGATAAAACAACAATTCTCGAAAGATTCTCAGAAATGTTGAATCCCATTGTTTGTCTATGTTATTTCAGACTTTGACACTAGAAGCTAGTTAGTTTATGATTTTTCACCATCTGTTACACCATAAAGGGACAATTCAGAACTACACCACTATACCGTAGCTAGAACCTTACTAGACATATCGCGCTTAACAATACTTGAGAGTTCAGCTTGCACTATTATGACGTATTATGCCATATTGCCACATACCACAAGACACACACACAAACACACACACACACACATAAAGGGAGCTCTCTTCAGTCTCCTGCAGTCATTTCATCTTCATGTTAGAAAACGAAACCCTCCCAAATGAAGTAGCTTTAGGCCAGCTGTGTGAGCTGACCTATATGAGAGAAACCAGCCAAAGAGAGACAGAGCGAGGAGAAACACTTCTATCGCTCTGTTATCAACTGAGAAAGTGAGTGTTTTCTTTCCATGCCTCCGGTTTTTCAGCCCGCACAACTGCAGTAGGGGTATGAAGAGGTGCCGAGGAGAGAGGTGAGAGATGCATTGCAATTCTCGGTTTCGCCGCAATCTCAGAGCCCCCACAGCCGTGCCGAATCAATTACACAGTGGTGTGGTGCTGTTTGCTCTCCTCTACGGAGTATGCTTCTTTCTCTTTGTTATGCAGACTAGTGGCTGTGAAAGCCCTGGAGGAGAGATATGGAAAGACTTTGGCCCGTTTATTTAGTTTTTGTTTTGATTATTTGGTGCATGTGCAGATATTTCAGGAGGTTCATCCTTCAATTGGGTTGGTTTGCTTTTCAACAGTTTTTTAAATGTCATTAATATTCAATCATATTATTTTGCATTCAAAACTAATAGAAAAAGCTCCATGGAGCGAAAAAGGAAAATAGTCATCTGAAGCAGAGAATATTTTAAGACCATGAAAACAGTTTTTCTCTGTAATAGCGCTGTGCCCTGTAGCAAGGCAGAAGGGAATTACAGATCACCATAGCCAGAAGGCTCTCGCACAGGAGCCCACAGCAGCATAATGAGCATACTAAGAAATATTCAAGTTACACAAAGAATGCTCAACACACGTCGTGCACACACACACACATATACACACACAAATCGATACATAACAATCCGAAACACAGTCATATGGTTGGGTTACAGGTTAAGACATATGCATCACAAGTGCACACACCCACTCTCAACACAACTCAACACATGTTCACCCACTCTTGCTCCAGAAGTTCACGTTATGTAGCATTTTGTGTTAATGCACAGTAGAGCAGAAACCTATGCAAGATTCTACTCTGGCATGAGTCCCACTGTGCTTAGAGGTATCTATAGGCCTATACTCATCCATTATATATTGTATGAAAAATTCTGTAAAAAAAATGTAAAATCTGTGTCTTCTACTGTCTTGTACTAACACGGGTTATGATATTTAGGTTAAGATAACCATGGTTCTGCAAAACCAAATGTCAATAATATTATCTTCAAACTATTTTCTTTATTCATATATATCAAGTAAAGATTTGATGAAATTGTCTTAAATAAAATACATTCAAGGTGGCACATGAATCAGGCTAATTTAACCAACTCGGACAAGCCATTGAATTTCAAAATAGACATTGCAACATAGATACGTACAAATAGAAAGCTGTAAATTGGAGTGCCTAACTTAGCCTATATTGAATACTGTAATGGTGTTGGCTACAGTGAGAAAAAAACGTTGCTACTGAACCTTATGAGAAATCAACACATATGTAATGATGTCAATAATCCTGTCAATGTGTAGGCCTATCTATAATGCTCCCTTTATAACGTTGTATTCTATTAATTTACTGTGTAGTGAATAGCCAGACGTTGCTGTATCTATCTGTTTCTGCTGGATTTTAAAAGCGTTCCCAGCGCTCATTGCACCACACCCAATTTAACAATGTCAAGTGCCTTATGAAGTAACGACCAACTACAGAAATGTATATCACATAGCCTACTGAAGTACTATTAGGTATGTTTACAACATGTTAATATTGGTCATTTATGGTAAAAATGCATATTCCCATTTGCATGCACTTTGCCTCAAGGGAGACACCGGCCGACCAACTCCCAACGGTCGATGTGGCACGCGACTCTCGAGGCGGGAAAGGGAAACACTGACTAACAGCCAACCAAGCGACGCGTTAGGATGCTTCACTGGAACCTTAAAACTCGTTTAAATGTAACCCCTACCCAAGTTTATCACTACAAAGACACTAGCTCTAGGGCGTCGATATAACCCCCTCTCCCCAGAAATCAAGAAATTGTTTGTACAGTTTGAATATATTACTATATATTCAAACTATATATTCATAAGCCTACCATAGTTAACTACAGGGCTTGCATAGCTTTACTCCAAGTGCTGAATCTCGTCAACGCTCACGGATCCAGACCGAAAGTCTGATGCAGAGGCACGGCGACATGAGCGACTCTGACTTACCTGCATGACACGGTGATTTCAACTTTGGTGGCCGGGATGCTGCCCGTTATGGGATCGAAGTCACAGACTGTGGCCATGGCCTCCAGTTTGTCCATAACGTCTCCCTCCATATGTGCGGGAGACCCGGGACTGCTCCCCGGTTCGCACAGCCTCGCCACAAGTGTGTTTCCCCGAGAGCCGAGAGTGATGAATGTGGTGGAGAAAAGGCACGGAGAGAGAGTGCGGTCAGATGTTTGAAGTCATCTCCACCGGAGTGTGATCACCATTAACGCCGGTTCAATTTGGAACCGGCAAAAATCAGCCAATTGACTTGGCGATTGGAAAATTGCGGGCAGGTCTGCGTGTGAACTTCGCAGTTTACATGTAAGGACTGGTCTGGTCTCTCCTGGTGTTGGAGGGCTTGGAAACTCTCCGCCCGCTCTCCCCCCTCCTCCTCCCGAACTCCACCCACTTTCTGCATTCTTTCACATGCGGCGGTGACTTCTACTCAAACATACATTACAACGTTTGACAATTATTGGCGTATATTATTCCTACGTGGGACCCATGAAAAGCTAACCTCTTCGTCGAAGCATATACATTGTTAGATTTTACAAATGTCCGACGAAATGAATATGGATAAAAACGACCGCGGTTTAAAACTAATTTTCTGTCTGTGCACAATCAGAACCTGGACAGCTCCGCGCTATCAGTGCTTTTACTTTGAAGTTGTCGTATCAATTGAAATCATGGTTGTATGTCTACTCAAGGGTATATTATGACATAATATATACGGATATCATTGCAAACAATTTCGATCCGCTAAGTAGCCTAGTTATTCGTTAACTAGAGTGAAAGTGGAGTGTCTATTCGTTCGTTAACTAAATCGAAGGTGGAGTCTCTATTTGCCTCGTTGTTTTTAGACGCCATAGCCATCGTGGGTCCTGTGTGGTTGTTTAGACACATCTGAAACATTTATGTGTACACGGATCTGTTTATACAGGGCAGCAATATACTTCTCCGAATACATCAGACAGAACATTCCTCGGGACTTTCTATTTTTGTGATTGTTCTCTCTGCATATAATGAGAATTTGTTTAACATAAACAATGCAAACACTGTATCCCCTTAGTGATGCAAGCAATGTTATGGTCGAATGGAAATTATAATAAATTAACCACTCCGACACCTTTTCAGGACGTCACCTTGCCTTATTCATAATTTCTGACGCTCTTAACTGTGTGAACGTTCTTAATGCATGCATTGGCCATAGAAAAACGCCTAAATAATGTAAGCAAAAAGTACACACACCTGCATATTCACACACACACAGACATAGCTACACAAACACATATACACACACACACACACACACACACACACACACACACACACACACACACACACACACACACACACACACTTTCATAAATAAGCGCACACATAAGCAAATCAGGCCCTTTCCATTAAACCACGAGTTCCCCAGGCAATCCATCACACTCCAGGTGGCCCAGTGGGCCTCGGCAGGCATTGTGGGAGGGCTGAACAGGGTGGAAATGCACCACTTACCATGCACATGGAATCCATGTGTGCTACTGATTGGGAGGTCAGTGCTGCTCACAGCTCCTGGATGCACGTACACTCTGCTTCATGATACCCTGCATAATTAGGACCCTTGGTGCCATCGAGGAACTCACTATTCAAAGCTTCCATTAGACAACCAACCCCCACCGCACAGCCTCTCGTTTTTCCTCTCTCCCCAGGTCACACCAAGGCGGGGGCGGGCGGAGGGGGGGGGCGGACTGGTCCGTCCCTGCCTGGGGGAAGGTGTAATTACACAGGACCTCGTTTGGGTCTCAGCGGGGGTTGTTGGCAACGTGAACGGTTTTAGTGGCCTTCCTTCCCGGAGCTGAGACCAACTAGCCGTTGGAAGTATGCAAGGATGGATAAAACCCCCAGACCCTCTGGATGAAGTATTGATAGCCTTTAAACCTTACCATGGGAATCGAATGTCCGGGAACAGGAACCTCAGAGCTCAGCTGTTGGAAGAACTGAGGGCAGACTGAGAAAAAATATTAATTAAGAATTATCTATATACATATATATATATATGTATATACATATATATGATATATTAATAGCAGTAACTTAAAACTATACGTTCTATGTTGCCTCTGCAATCGTCGGTTCAATGCATACAGTGAACACTGTATTGCCTGAAATCTTCTGACACATTTCTGTGCAGGTTTCACAGTCCAGTGGAGTCATACCTTTATCCCCCAGTCCAGGTCCAGAAACCTTGGGCAGAAGAATGAAATACAGAAACCAAGAGAGCGTGGATTTGAGAAGAGTCTTAACCCAAAGACCTCTCCCTTCTGAAGTGGAAAACAGAGAAAATGATTAATCTCTGCCGGTTTCCATCAAGCATCGACGAAGAATTCTCTGCAACTCGCCAATGTCAAATAAAACTGTCTTGCATTGATATGTATACAACAAAACAACTACATTGAAGGATACGTTCTTTCGTGTTTTATGTTATAAATCGATAAGGCCCTTTTGCTTATGGAAACATGAAACCTGTTTATTTACTCATTTACTTATTCTACGCTGAGCGCTAATCCCTCCAGCAAGATGACACCCCATACACTTCTTTACAGAACAGTCTGCGCTTTGCACATGACGCAGTGCCGCAGGCGGTACATATGGGCCCGTAATCCAGATCGCTTGAGAAGTATTGGGAGCCTCACTACACAATATGCTTAACTGCTCCATTGCTCTGTTGTATTGCCTGGCTTAGTGACAGGAAAGAAGGGGGGGAAACGACAAAGATCCAGCTATTGAAGACCAATGGACCATCCACATACTCTAAGGAAGGCAAAGCTGGGCTCTGGCTCATTCATCTTGCAATTGACGGTGAGACAACCGGTTGTCAACCACACGGCTTTAAAGAAAGCATCAAAGCATCAGAGGAGGGGGGAAAAGGATGTATGTGTATGTGTGTGTGTGTGTGTGTGTGTGTGTGTGTGTGTGTGTGTGTGTGTGTGTGTGTGTGTGTGTGTGTGTGTGTGTGTGTGTGTGTGTGTGTGTGTGTGTGTGTGTGTGTGTGTGTGTGTGTGTGTCTGTCTGTCTGTGTGTGTGTGTGTGTGTGTGTGTTTGCGTGTGCGTGTGTGTGTGTGCGTGTGAGTGTGTGTGTGTGTGCGTGTGTGTGTGTGTGCGTGCATGTGTGTGTGCGTGTGTGTATGTGTATGTGAGTTTGTGTTTGTGTGTGAGTATGTACGTGTGAGTATGTGTGTGCATGTGTATGTGTAGCAGTGCTCATCATTCAGACCCTGTTACAGAGAGTTAATCCCTCTCTCTGATTGAGCGGTGGTAGCGTGCATAGCCTCGACTCCTGTCACGGGAGCAGCATGGTGTGTCCGTTCATGTTGGCGGCAGAAAATAGCCTTGTTTCAGTGTATTAACAACGCTCCGTATCACTGTCTTACAGTGAGTCCACTGAATTTATGACATATGTGACTCGCTTATGTGCAATGGACAATTCAGTGAATGTCAAGCATAAATAAAGTGTTGCTAGGGAATTAAACCAAAGACCGCAAACAAAAAATCTTTAGGTATCATTTTAAGACAGATATAGTGCATGCTAGTATTTCTAGTTGAGGGTTGGAACACAATATTAAAGATTGTGGCATAAATGTTGGTGATTTTCTCGGGACAGGATCATTCAAATTGCTTTTTGATAATAAACAAATCTGTGTGTTTATTGAATGCTGTCTTGCATGTGGAAAGCAGAAGTTTTCATCATTCCGCACTGTGATTGCAGAAATGCCTCTGCATTTTAATAAAAGGAAATAATATTGTAGGCACATCTCATATCCTCTAACGGATTTACTGGCTAGCCATATGTGACAGCTCGGAGAATTCAGCAGAAGAGCCCGCCGAATGGAACGGCCGTGAGATTGGTTCAGAAATGACAGGCACCTTAATTCTAAGGCTGCAGCATACATGTGCCTCAACTTTGAACCCTGCCAATCTAAGTCAACCAAAGGGTATCAACGGTGATGTCAAGCAAGACAGCACACTCCACCAACCAAGCAATGACAACTCCAAACCAATATTTAACCAAGACTGACGAAGTTGCGCCATCCAGTAGATACACGTTCAAATGGCAACAAACCACAGATTTCACATGAAAGCAATTAAATGGATGTGATCTGTGAAATCAGCCGGTGATGTGGTCGGTTGGTAGAAATGAATGGGTGGAGAGAATACAATAAAATACAATTTCTTGGTGGAATGAATGAAGAGCAGCTGCCGGCGTAGCACCTCATTACACTCTGCACATCCGTTTGCTCCGAGCAAGACCGGCAAATAGTGTGCCAACAGGTTGTGATGCATTGCTCCTGGTTCGCTCTGGTCCGACCGGAGGGTTTCCAGGTAATTTCATTGCAGGTTGATGCTTCATATTTGAAGTTTGGTGATGTAGAACTAACTCTGCATGGCCTCAGATGACGCACACACACTCATGTCCGGAGGAAACACAGAATCACCCCTCCCTACAGCCTGCCTGTTTCATCTCCTTCTCTGCAACCTTTCTTAGCAGCCACTGTGTCACTTCATTCAAATGCCAAGATGTCAGCAGCCTCCTAACCAAAAAGAAGAGCCCTCGTCAATGATTCCTTCAGTGGAGGAATAGGAGACCTGTATGTACAGGAGTAATCAGGATTGAGGTCATTTTTTTTTTTCCGTGTGAGGGATTTTTAAACAACATGGGACTTGCAACAGCCTCTCCACTCCTGGCTTGCAGACAACAGTATGACCTATATCCAGCCATTCCTGAGCATATCGTCCCCATCATTATCATCATCATCTATATATTCAATCGGGTCACTCTTAATCAGGAGATCCTCGAGTGGAGCCTTAAACCCTTTGATGAGCCGCCATCATCTTAAATGAGAATACAGTTCACATTGGCAGCATCATCTCTGTTTTTTCTTCTTTTAAATATATCTGTGTACCATGAGGCAACTGATGTGTACCATTACTGCTCTGTGAAGTGAAGTGTGAGTAGTGTATGCTTGGTAAGTTAATTATTTTATTTTATTATATATATATATATATATATATATTTTATTGGCAAAGGCAAAAGTCCTTCAGGACATAGATCATTAACATTGTATGCATCTGGACATTTGCTAAGGTCTATAAGGTATCACTAATATGTATGGAGCCAGATATTATTAATAATAATATACAATGCTGTATATGATTAACTTTGTTATTGGTGCTATATTCTTGCTGTTCCTGTATAGTATCCCTTCAAGATTACAATTAATGTAAATATGCCTGCATCTGTGTATACGTTTTTGTGTGTATTATGTGTATCAAAACCAAAGAATTCATATACAACCATCTATGCAGAAATTGCAAAAAAAGTTCAAATGGTATCAAATTGGTGCCAATTCAGAAGAAACTGCAAGATTGAAAGGCTTTTTAATGAAAATGTTTTCGTGAAACATTGGCTGAGGTCTAATAATAACAGATGATCCACATTATCATCATCTTCCTCTTCCTTATTACCATCATCAACATCTTCTAAGAAGTCATTTACAGCTATAAATCAGTGATGAGGAACACTCTTTCATAAATGATGATTGTGCCAGAGCATAATCTTACGGCATATATAACGGCAGTGCTCTTCAAACATGTTGCCTAAATGATTGCCAGATTGTGTCTTTGACATATAATCGTGAAGAAATATTTTCACAAAGATTTTGTCTGTTGTTTGTCTGATGAAAAAAAAAATCGAAACGGTATAGTGGTAAAAACACATATGATTCAAAGAAAACACAGACAGCATACAAATTGTAAAGTCACAACAAGACCTATCCATATTGTGTCCTCTAAATCTTGCCCATTAACGTGATGTATTTGTAATCATTAACCAGCTGGTTTTATAAAGCATTTAGCCACCAGATGTCACTAATTGTTATTCTCCTAGAGGACAGCTATTTCAATTAAACTATTTAATCTCTTAATTAAAACCAGAATTCCAATTAGTATACCATAGTTAACATCTATGACAAATACAACACAGATCTCTTTTACACCAGGGACTTTTTACAACTGAAGCTGAACTTGATAAGGGAAACAAAAGGATCTCAATCAAAATCATTAATCTTTGCCATTCCCGTGATGTATATTGTTCCAAACTAGGGGAAGCAGAGAAGGAAGAGACAAGCAAAAGACAAGGAAGAGTCTTTTATCCACTGAGCAACTCCCCCTTTCACCCACCAAGGGAAGGGAGTTGCATCTTTCAGCTGTTTCCTTTTTCCTTTCTCAGAGCTATATCCATGCAAATCAGTATGTTATCCCCTTGCTCTCTCTCACTCGCTCTCTCTCTCTCTCTCTCTCTCTCTCTCTCTCTCTCTCTCTCTCTCTCTCTCTCTCTCTCTCTCTCTCTCTCTCTCTCTCTCTCTCTCTCCATAATTTTCTCAGAGCTATATCCATGCAAATCATTACGATATTCCCCTGCACACTCTCTCTCTATCTCTCTCTCTCTCTCTCTCTCTCTCTCTCTCTCTCTCTCTCTCTCTCTCTCCATAATTTTCTCAGAGCTATATCCATGCAAATCATTACGATATTCCCCCTGCACACTCTCTCTCTCTCTCTCTCTCTCTCTCTCTCTCTCTCTCTCTCTCTCTCTCTCTCCCTCTCCCTCTCCCTCTCCCTCTCTTTTTCCCTCTGCCATCCCTCTCTCTCTCTCCCTCTCTCTTATCCTCCCTATCTCTCTTTCTCTCTTTCCCTCTCTCTCTCTCTCTCTC
Source organism: Gadus chalcogrammus (assembly GCF_026213295.1). Lineage (NCBI taxonomy): Eukaryota > Metazoa > Chordata > Actinopteri > Gadiformes > Gadidae > Gadus > Gadus chalcogrammus. Next base: position 27,394,682 of record NC_079412.1, on the reverse strand, counting down.
TCTCTCTCTCTCTCTCTCTCTCTCTCCCTCTCTCTTATCCTCCCTATCTCTCTTTCTCTCTTTCCCTCTCTCTCTCTCTCTCTCTCTCTCTCTCTCTCTCTCTCTCTCTCTCTCTCTCTCTCTCTCTCTCTCTCTCCCTCTCTCTCTCTCTCTCTCTCTCTCTCTCTCTCTCTCTCCATCATTTGAATGGAAAGGAAACAGAGACAGTAATGTTGGAACGTTACCACTGCAAACCGCACTGAAGTAGACATAAAAAAGTAATGCCACCTATAGTTCCCAGAGGAGATGCCACAGATCGTGACCGCCTGCCTACCGAGAAGACTCACACTGGGAAGGCAAACCGCTAGGGTCCCACCATGGAGAGATAACCCCCCTAATACAGGCCCTCCACCCAACCCAATAATATCAACCCCCATCCGGTTGCATAACCTCCCTCTCTGAGCACGCCGGAGCAGGGTGCTCCTAATTGGTGATTGTATAACGGGGAACTCTCTCTCTCTCTCTTTCTCTCTCTCTGGAGCCATGGACAGTATTTCTATATATCTCTATACATATAGAGATATATAGAGATACTGTATGTACATACCTACATAACATCTCCATACACCGCACATGGCATGACAGTGTGATCTATGTACCCGTGAGCCCCGAGCCCTTTCTAACCCTCTCGGCGCCGATCCCTGGATAATGAAGTGGTTCGGCTCCTCGACAGCCAAGACCTCCCGCGGCCTGGGCCTGTGCCCCTTAGTGGCAGAGCAACGCTCATGGTGTGAAGGATGCTCCCGGCTGCGAGTGGCCATCAGGGGCTGGCCCATCACAAAGACAGCAGGACCCTGGAGATCTGATGGGCCGACGCGGACCCATGGAGAGCCCAGGGCCGTCATCAGCGGATAGAAGCTCACCAGCCGCCACAATGAGGGGGAAGAGCCGTGTCCCATGGTACAGATGCTTGTGATGATGCTACTAAATGACAGCATCCCCCCCCCCCCCCCCTCCCCTCGCCTTTTGTAGGCGAAAAGAAACATGGCCGGTGAATATCCATTCTAATGACAGTTCATGCTTTTTGATATATTCAGTGTAGGTTATGAATAGATTTTGTGGTGGTGGAAGGGTGGGTGATGGTGGTGGTGGTTGGGTGGGTGATGGTGGTGGTGGTTGGGTGGGTGGTGAAGGATGTGGTGCTTGGGTGGGTGATGGTGCTTGGGTGTGGGGGGAAGGTGGTTACTGTAAGCCGTTAAGTCACCAATAATGTATTTGGCGCAGAAAATCCCCCTTCTGTTACTTTAAAGATCTGCCAAGAGATGGTTGGGTTTAGGAGCACAGAACCTTTCCAATGTCTACACTTAAAGGACAAACCTGGTTATTTCATTTCGTTATCACTTAAACCCCCCCAATTTAATAACCAAAAGCGGTCATGTTTCTTCTGCTGCTCCTAAGCACCAACTGTCTAGGGTACAGCAGACAGACATCTCTGTGTTTTGGGATTTCCATTGATGCCTGAAAGTACTTTAAAACACAGTCCTAGATCTGCTGAGGTGCTTTGGGAAAATACATCCACAGTAAGGCCCAAATGGCCCTAATACACCTGTGTTGAGACACATCCATTCAGAGGAAAAGAGAGATTTCATTGTACTTTTGGATTCAATGACAAAATAACGCATGATATTCCACATGCAATTCACTTGTGTTTCTTAAGAGAAAAACTGAACTATGACCGCCTTGTCCTTTAAACATACCCTGACGAAATTAGCACTTCAGGGCTGCTTGCTCAGATGACATTTCCAAGTTAAAAAAAATAATCAGTCAGTGAGTCAACCGCCTAGATGTAGTAATCAGCTGCAACCCAAAGACACAACTCATCAAGGGAATCAGCTGAGCTTAACAAACATGGCCTCAATAACTTCCCACTTACATGAACCATGGATTTCTTCCCTCCACTAATTACTAATCACCTTTGGGTGTTGTTACCTCTGTTTGGATTCATGACCTCAACACATACAGCAAGGACTGGGCTCAGAAAATATGAAGTATTATTCAAGCATGACTGGGAATCGCTATAATCTACGCATGTATAAACAAGTGTATTGCAGGGAGCTGAACACATATTAACAACGCACTCAATGAGTAATCATTAAGCCATCGAGGAACTAATGTCGCCGTTCGCTAACGTATTGCTGCAGTTAGAGCTTTGTGTGATGAAGGGCCTCTCATTTGCGGGTGAAATGGGGCAATTATTTGCCAAACAAACGGTGTGGCGTTGTGTGATCGGGAGCACTGATATTTCCTTTCCTGTAAAATCCATTCCTCTTGCACCTTAGCGGTTATGATGAATCATCTGAGAATGAGCAAGTACAAAGCATTAATCCTTTAGGAGCCATTGGGGAAAAAACACAATTTACAATGCATGTACGGTATAAAAAGTTTTTTTCTTCAGCGCAATGGAACCTTGTAATCAGTTGAGGGGATAGTTTCTTAGCTGGCCCAGCAGTTTTTGCAAGAGGCGTTATCAAACCATTTCCCACCCGGATCTGGCTGTGGCTTCTCTCTGTGACATCACCATCAATCACCGTATTGATGGCGTGATTTCTTTTCTCCTTTGCACTGCACATTCTGTCTTCATAAACAAAATGTGTGTGTTTCTGTGTGTGTGTGTGTGTGTGTGTGTGTGTGTGTGTGTGTGTGTGTGTGTGTGTGTGTGTGTGTGTGTGTGTGTGTGTGTGTGTGTGTGTGTGTGTGTGTGTGTGTGTGTGTGTGTGTGTGTGTGTGTGTGTGTGTGTCTTGGCATCTACAGAGAAAAAAGTGAAAAATGTATAAATAAATAAATAAATGCCTTTTTTATGACAAAGTGAGATAGGATAGGGAAAGGGGTTGAAGGGGATTAAACCCCATCCAACACAAGTGGGGAACTTGGATCACAGCCAGCATGAACTGATGGAAGGATTCTGGGGCTGAGCGTGCAGCGAGAATCTCACAATCCAATTTAGAGCAGAACTTCCCCTCAGTAGTGTCAATGTCGCCTCATCACTTTTTCCTTCTTCCCATTGTATTGTCTTCTGCAATGTTACATAACTGGCAGAGGATCTGCCTCTCTCTCCTACACACACAAACACACACATACACACACACACACACACACACCACACATTCACACACAGCCAAATAGGGACACGCATGAACACAGACACACACAAAGGCGTATTTGTGCGTCGATATTACCTCAATGTTAACCTAATGCAGGATTGGTCTGTTGACAGAGAAGTAATAACTTCCCGGTGCTCATCCTAAGCAAAAACAGAATCAGAGTAAGCACACACTCAAAGGTGTATGTCAGGTTGCACAGGATGCTCCACAGCCATATTGATGATGATGGCATTTCGAAAGGGCATCTGCAATCATGATTGAGAAGACAGGCGACATCAGATGAAAGCTTGCTAAAGGAGGAGGGTTACGTAGATCCAAACTCAGAGCCTCAGCGCTTTGTATGCCAAAGGGTATACAGCTGAAGGCAGGCCAGGAATGCCTGCTTTCTACCAACACGATGAATAGCTGTCTTTTTCCTGGCTGTTTAATCTCAGAGATTAAGTGTGACAACACAACCGAAGGATGTACATGCACACTATATCATACTTCTTTATCTGTAATGGGCACATCCATACTGATGCAGTCACAGGTTTATATACACTTGGGGGGTGCATATTTGCCTGCACAAATACACACACAAACACGCAAAGATGCATACACACACATACACACACACGCACACATACGCACACATATACACACACGCACACAAACAGACACACACACACACACACACATACAATAAACTTCTTTCCAAGAACTTAATTACTAGTGGTACAGGTGCCAGACCATCAAGTTACAATAGCAGAAGATTGTGATTTAGAAGTTTGAATATGAAACACAATGCTAAGAGAGAACTGGTTGATTCATCCACCCATGATGCAAGCCTACCCAAAAGCATTGAGAGGCCAAATCTTTTCAAAGCACCTTGCCCCACTAAACATTCATAATATAAATGTCCGACATTTAATATGAACTATCCTTGCGTCACTGCCCGACATCAGAGCCATAGCCTCCCACAGATAAAAGTAACTTAAAAGGACTCTGTGAGTGTTCAGACGTCTTGATATCTGCCCTCCTTCTGAAGCATACATCATGGTAAGGTTAAGAATCTGAGCCAAACTGTGAGACACCTACTACAATTTATGACTGACAGTTTTCTTTGTCTCCCCGCTTATTCATCCGCAGTGTCCGATCCATCAAAGTGTTTCTAATGAGCGGACCAACTTCATCACTCAACACGCTTATCAGCACACTGCCCCCTTTTGGCAATCTCAGACTTGAAAAGGAGAATATTTATCAAAATCCATGCGTACAAAGAGAAGCCCGCTGATGTATTCGCCATGTGCTCATTTACTCGTTTTTTCCTCCCCAAGTGAAATCCCTCTCACGAATAACTCCCAATATTGCGAGACATATCTCCATTTCTAGATGTCCTGATGTCCCAGAGCTGTCACTGGCTGAGGACACTGCTCTCCCATTGTGCTCACCATTTGTACTCTCTCCTGGATCTGGAAATAACAAGATGTGCTGGCCTGCTCAACCGGCTTGGACCCTGCTTGATTTCACATTGTGTGTATATGTGTGTGTGTGTGTGTGTGTGTGTGTGTGTGTGTGTGTGTGTGTGTGTGTGTGTGTGTGTGTGTGTGTGTGTGTGTGTGTGTGTGTGTGTGTGTGTGTGTGTGTGTTTGTGTGTGTGTGTGTGTGTGTGTGTGTGTGTGTGTGTGTGTGTGTGTGTGTGTGTGTGTGTGTGTGTGTGTGTGTGTGTGTGTGTGTGTGTGTGTGTGTGTGCACTTGCATGTATTGCTTTGGTTGTGTGTGTGTGTGTGTGTGTGTGTGTGTGTGTGTGTGTGTGTGTGTGTGTGTGTGTGTGTGTGTGTGTGTGTGTGTGTGTGTGTGTGTGTGTGTGTGTGTGTGTGTGTGTGTGTGTGTGTGTGGGTCTATGTGGTAGGTGAGTCCAGCCTACATCCTGACCTGGAGCATACAGGAGATGCTGTCCACACGGCTCGCTGACTGGCTAGGCACACAGCTGTCATGAAGAGGCTGAGAAGGTCAAGCATCAGGAAAATGACTTGCTGAGAGTGACATGGTCACAGCTTTGATACCTCTATTCGCTTGGCCCCTCTCCCACCCGCCAGACCAAAATACTAACTCATTATAGTGGATGCCCTATCCGCAGCAGCTTGCTGTGAATAGTGATACCGATCATTAGGGAGCAAGGGTTGAATGCCAACATGCTTACTCTATATTCTTACACATAAACCGTTGAGATTAGGGATGAACCCTGATCCCATAGGGTAGGATAGCTACGTCAATCTGATGGCTGCTTTGTTGATTTCAGACACGGCCCAAAGATGTCCCCTATATCAGATAGACACCGATGGGATCCACTTTTCCATATTATTAATGCAAGGGGACATTTGACGGAATACATTCTGTTGCAGGGATCTGCAGTCCAGGGGAATAGCCTTCTGCATTCATGAGTGAAGCTGTCAACTGAACAGAATGCCACTGGGCCATATTCACTTCATTTTGACTGTTGCTGATCAAATGAGCTCTACCTTCCTCTGAGGAAATCATACTTTATAGCAGTATTTCCCACCCTTCATTGACACAAACTACAAATGTTTTCCCATAGAGCTGGTATAATTCTGCTATTATTATTTAGAGGGTGTATTTAGTGCAATAACATAATTGATCAGCAAAAATCTATTTAGACAATATTTAACTAATTGAACCAATATTCAAATCTCTGAGCAACCTTAATTTAAACTTGCACCATGTAAGTGTTCCCATTGGCGGCCTCTATTGGCCGAGATTGTAGCTACAGTTATAGCTATAGCAGTTATAGCCGTTATAGCTATATCATTCTAACGCATTTCAACGACTTCGAAAAACACGTTATTTACTACGGAGAGCAAAGCAACCAAGTTCTGTCTTCCAGCAGATAATGTTCTTATCATGACAATATTAAAAACCTGGATGGACTTGACGGGATGGGCGAGTTTTTTTTTAATGGAATAAATAGCTGCAGTAGCAAAGATACATAGTGCAGGTTTAAGCACCAACTGGTAATTGCTCACATTCTCCCTAGGGGACATGGGCGCCCTTGGCTGGGAAGCCCTGGAATGCACCACTACTCCATCTGCAGGAATTATGATCAGCAGATGTAGTGCCACTCTCAGGAACACAATCAACCCAGGCTTTGGCTGAAACAAACACTGAAGAGGGTTGATGTGGGCTGCAATCAAGCCAACATCTTAATTCAGCCCAACACAATGATAAATAAGGTTAATGCAATATTGTAGTCCACACTAAAATGATTTATGGATATTTTGCAACACATTGCAATGTCTTACCTGCAAAACCATATGAGGGTTTTGATGCATTGTTTGAGTTTGACCATGAATGTAATAAAGATGCCCCGGTTATTATACGAGTGCCAGGGGCCATTCTGCAGCCACTCAAACATTCCAATTATAGAGGGACCCCCGTGACATCAAAGAAAGTTGAACTCACACATTTAAATGGGTTAAGGGACCATTCATAAGCATTCATGCTGACACCGATGACACATCCACTTGACCTTCCCATCACTCAGTACTCGTCTCCTTAAGTGATGGACAGAAGGAAGCGTTGGTTCCTCAAGTGGCTACTGTTTGGTGAAGACATCATTAAATATTGCAGGATGGGCCTTGGCCCTTTTCCCAACGCCATACTGTATGGTTGTTTGATGGTTGTTTAACACAGCGAGACAATCTGCCCTATTAGATGCAACTGCAACTGCATGCAACTGCATAATGTGCATAATGGGTGTTTATGCAGGTGCATAACACTTTAATGACCCTGAGAAACAACATTGGGTTTTCTATTCTTAACATCTCCCAAATATCTCCAAACAGTCAGTGTGTGGGTGTTGCTGGATCAGGGGGAAATAGATCCCAGTTGTTATGAATGCCACCGCAGATACACAGGCAACATGACACCCACGCGCTTCCCACACGAGTTTGGTTTATTGCTCTACCTTGCGCTGTGTGATTTATGGTGCCTTGGAGAATAGTTTGTGTCCTGTAATATTCCACTTCAATTTTGTTGTGCTGCCTTCATGCCCCGGCTTGTAGATGTCATAAAGCAAATAAAGTTAAAATGCCTTGTTGCTGCCTCTTTGAGCAGCGGGCTCACTGAAATAAGTGAGTAGCACAAACCGTTTTTGATAAATTAGTTAGGCATGGCAGGAGGACTGAACTAGAAAATGAGGCTTGAATTAAAATAAGAGCGAGATGGAGTAGATGCAGTCAATATGGGCCCTACTTACACAGACTGCGAAAATCTATTTGTTTCCTCCAAGCTGCCAATAGCATGCTGTTTTTTAATCATAGCAATTGGTGGAATAATCAAATAAATTATGCAACAATGCTCTTAGTGGCTGGGATGAAGAACCAGGGCAGGGGACAAATAAATGACTCAATAAATAAATACGTGAGATAGTAAAAACCAGGCCAATGGGGTACATTTCTAGGCTGTGTGGCACCGTCTGGGGATCCAAGCCGTTTTATGTTCTCATGTGGGTCCCCTCTGAAACTTATATGAAACAAAGGCACCTCCCTGCTCATTGTGAATCATGCTGGATAGACAGGAGGTTGACAGAGATATAACATTTGTTTTTCCTAGGGGTTCAGGAATTCAATCAGCGGTTTGCTGTGTGCATATAAACACATTTATTCAGACGCCAACATATGTTTCACTGCGAAAGATTCGTGGAAACAGTTCATCTCCACGGCCCCACGTACCAGAGCTCCTCTCTTTGCCAGCGTGATCCCCCGTTATGGAAGTGCCAAGCCAAGCCACTCAGGGTGACTCTAAAGGTCCGTCAGCAGACTGGACCCCCGAGGCCAAAGAGCGGTCTCCATAACCCCCCCTCCCTAAAGTACCTTATTGTTCATGGGTGTTCTGATACTGCCTCCCCAGCCCCTTTATTGCATTTTTCTCCATTCATGTTTTATTTATATCCTGCTAACCCCCAACCCCCACCCACCCACCTACCCTGCTGTGGTGCATAGGCCCTCTTAGCCCCCCAGTCAAGGCGCTGTGCCTTGACTGCCTGCTCCTTTCCTCAGTAACCGAGGACCAGAAACACAACCTAGATGCCCCCCCCCCCCCCCCCCCCCCCCCCCCAAGAGGCCCAGGTAGCCCCCCGTTAAACACTGAACGGTGAAGGGTGCAAATGGGCCACGTGGTCAATTAGCCCTCTCCTGGTACAGCATGGCCTGGCTGGCATCGCTGATACTAAGGATGAGTTCCCACAGAGGAATACAAAGACAGTTCATACCTGAGGTGTAACTTAAAGAAATCAATATACTGTTATTACGGTTCTCAATCATCTCCTTCAGTCCTCTGACAGGCCCCAGGCCCACCGACTTACTCCTGCCCAGCGTACACAGCCAGTAATTCACTCAGATCCAAAGCCCAGAAGAATCCATCACCGCAATTTTAGCATTGGTGATTATTTATACCGACGTTGTTGATGTCTAACAATGCAGTAAAGTCACTCTGATAGCATTCATAGCAGGAGAGATAGAGCACTATGCCATAGTGGTTTCTGTGTGATTTGCCTTTATGGGAGCACACTCAAAACGTAAAAGGCTATGCAGGAGGGTTCGGATCACTACTTTCACTATGCAAATATCCACATTAAACATCCAATAAGCTGTTTCAAGCGGTGGTCCACGCTGCTGATTAAAGGTAATCAAACGAAATAAACCATAAAATATTGTCCAGTGAACAGTTTCCGGATCGTAAAAATAGGTGAATTTGTATCTAATTGTATCTAGTGCTGGCGTTGCGGTTATAGCGTAGGTTCTACGGTCAGAGGTCTTTGCATCCATTGATACTTTCTCGATTAATTACAATCAGTAAACATGGCGAATAGCATGTTATATATCCGTCCTTTATAGCCTTTATAACAAACAAGACTTTAATACAGCAGGGGACTTTTCTTCAGTCAGCTACACCTTCAGAGTGACACGCCCACCCAGCGGCGCATTCTGACTGCCTAACATCTTCAGAAGAGAGAAAAATTTCCATCTTACTCAATCTAGAGGGTTTATATTTTTGCACTGATGCTTATGGAGATGCCTTAATTATATTTTAGTAAATATAGCACTTATCATAATAAACAATGGTAAGGACCTTCTCCGTGTCAGGTTGCCAGACGGTGAGCTGCTGGGCTGGCATCGACCCGGAGGCGTCTCCCATGTCAGGTCACCGTGGAGAGGAAGACTGGAGGCTGCTGTCCGTGGTGCTGAAGCTGTCAGGACCGGGTCTTGCAGAACATGGGTAGCATGCGCGGTACAACTAATTGAAGTAGGTTACACTATTACAGATGTTTGGATACATTTGGCTCCTTTTGTCAACAGGGGAAAAAACTTTTGCTGAAAAAATAGAACAATGTTCGTAGTATTTTTTATTTTATTTTACATTTAGCCTACTTTCTTGATATAGGACCTGAATGGAGCCCAAGGCGACCAACTTACTGCCGGCCCAGGAGGCTTCTAAAATCTACCACACCAACTATGTGAGGAACTCCCGAGCCATCGGCGTCATGTGGGCCATCTTCACCATCTGCTTCTCCATCATCATCATGGTGGTGTTCATCCAGCCCTTTTGGATCGGCGACAGTGTGAACACGCCACAGGCGGGTTACTTTGGCCTCTTCCACTACTGCATCGGCAACGCTCTGACCTCGGAGCTCATCTGCAAAGGATCCGTGTTCGCATTCGGCACCATTCCCTCCGCAGCCTTCCGGACCGCCATGTTCTTCATAGGAACCTCCATGCTGCTGATTGTCGGGACCATCGTGTGCTTCAGTCTGTTCTTCTTCTGCAACGCTGGGAACGTCTACAAGATATGTGCCTGGATGCAGCTCGCCTCGGGTAGGGCAAAACAAAAAAAACGAGGCCTTAACTGTGCTTTTCGGTTGGGGGTCATCAACTGCATGACCATATGACTGCATGATCAATTTTGAAATGTTTTATAATTGAGTGTGACTGGGCACTGAGAATAAGACAGATGGGGGTTTTACTCAAGAAGTATCTAGCCTTATCCAAAAGGAATCCACACTCACATATGTTTCTGCCAAATACACATTGGCCTTGATGCTCTTATTGCGTGTCTTATGTCTCTTATTGTACCTTTCTGAAGCAGTAGGTAACTTAGGTTAAAGTAATATTAATACTTCTTATTCCAAGTGCTTTAAAAGGTTCAAGACACTTCACATACATTGTAAACTCGAACTTGAACATTTCTCCCTGGCACATCATTTCATGAAAGCAACATGTTTGATCCTCCGTAGGTATGAAGATGTGATTGCGATGCTGATCCTGGCTGTGAAATGTCTTGAGGCCAATCTACTTGTCTCTAATTTCAAGAGTGCATTACCGGGCCAGAGTGTAGCGTGTTGTTGCACTAGGTGGCAACAACACTGTGGAAGACTAATTATCCAGTCGCAGGCGTGACTCTGACACCTCCGAGGAGGGATTGATTACATGGAGAACGATCAGGTGTTAGCTGCTGGAGTCTGCTGCACTCATCTATAATAAATACATAACGCAAACAGGTGTGACACCATCCAATGCAACACGACCCTGAAGGAAGAACTGTGTGTCTGGGAAGTGTTGATGTGCTAACAGTAATACCAAACCAGGGACTAGATAAGTACAATAATGCAGAATTACTGACCAATCAGCTGATTACAGCTTAAAATGACGTTGTCATAGCATCAGGCACAGTCACCGGGAGATATATACAGTATGTTTTGAATTGCTGATAACAATTCCCCCTGTTTAACACTCCTCACATAAACTGCATGGCAGGAAGTGGGACTTTTTCAGCTGCAGTTGATGACACAGTCAAGGCTTCGGCCTTTTGAACCGACGAGATTTAACTACAAGGGCCATTATGGGCGACACACTGTCAATGTTTAGCGATGGCAGCCGTGCTCAGATAACCTGCTGCTTGCCTTCACCTCTTCGCCCACTGTCATATTTCTTGTCTACAAGCGGGGTTGATGGTGGGGGGCTGCCTGATCTACCCGGACGGCTGGGACGCTCCGGAGGTGAAGAGGATGTGCGGCCTGATGACGGACAAGTACACGCTGGGGAACTGCACCGTGCGCTGGGCCTACATCCTGGCCATCATCAGCATCCTGGACGCCCTGATGCTGTCCCTCCTGGCCTTCACCCTGGGGAACCGGCAGGACAAGCTGGTGTCCGAAAACGCTGGGGAGGCGGAGGGCCAAGGTGAGGCAGAACAGGGAGTCTAGGGGAGGTAGAGGGCCAAGGTGAGGCAGAACAGGGAGACTAGGGGAGGTAGAGGGCCAAGGTGAGGCAGAACAGGGAGACTAGGGGAGGTAGAGGGCCAAGGTGAGGCAGAACAGGGAGACTAGGGGAGGCAGAGGGCCAAGGTGAGGCAGAACAGGGAGACTAGGGGAGGTAGAGGGCCAAGGTGAGGCAGAACAGGGAGACTAGGGGAGGTAGAGGGCCAAGGTGAGGCAGAACAGGGAGACTAGGGGAGGTAGAGGGCCAAGGTGAGGCAGAACAGGGAGACTAGGGAAGGTGGAGAACAGGGAAACTAGGGTGGGGGATCCATTGAATATACAATACATAGTCTTGAGCTATTGATTTGATATAGACAGACAGATCGACATAAAGATAATGTTCAAATAGCACCAAAGTAATAACTAAGTATTATTTTGCACTTGACTTATCAGTGTGATAACAAATTTAAGTTTTTTAAATTGCTGAGGGGTAACAGCTAGCAATGTTGCTGAGTTTAAAAAACAAAGTCTCATCTAATTTTGTTAATGTGTTTTCCCTTTTTTTTTACAGCATAATTTGTATTGATCTTCAAAGCCAAGGAGGACAAAGAAAGTGCTGATGCATTTGATCTCTTATTAAACTCTGAACTCTGAAATCTGAAACTGATTACAAAGGTAAAGAAGAATAACCAATGGCCATATATCTTCTTCTCGCCTTATGTTTTCTTCTAAATCTGCAGTAAAAAGCAATTTTGTACCATCTCGCAATTTGTATTTTTTCCGTTAGGCATATTACTTGATTTTGATTGAGTAAATACATGTCAAATTAGAGTGGATGCCAAGGGAATTCCATAAATCACATCTAATTGTGTTATTAAGTCTTAACAAGGTGTTAAGCCTTGGCATTGAGCCTCAGAAAACGATGTTTCATGCAATCTCCTGAAATTTCAGTCCATCGATTTCCTTCTATTCCTTCAGGCTCATTTAATGGATGGAGTCTATTTTCCCTGCAGGCCATATTGACAATTAAGGCAAAGTAGACATTAGGGTGACCAATTACGGTACACTCACGTGGCCAAGCCAGTGACCAATTATCGTACACTCACCTGGCCAAGCCAGTGACCAATTACCACGCACTCATATTATGGAGGCAGTGCTGAACGAAGATGCGGCGTATCGGATTTACAAACCACAGAAAATCTTGGTGTGGACTCAGAACCCAAACCCATAAGCCCTGAGTCTTTCCAACACTATTTATTAGCAGACTTTGAGATGTTTTTTAATCTACTTTCCCATGAAAATTATTTTAGTCTATGCTTCTTATGAGGACATGTTTCAATCTAACAACGGTTATGAATGGTTTCTTCTCCACATAATGCACAACCCCAAATAAGGTTGTATTCGTTTGTAGAATAGTTAAAGGTGACATATTATACCACCAGGTGTGAGTGTGATTAGCAGTTACAAGCCGTTCTTCTGCGTCTTCTGGCGTGTCCACATAGATGTGTGCTGGATAGATCAGTTTACCAGCCTACCCAGTGGACTGAAGCAAACGTTAAGGTGGACAAGCCGGCTAGTGATGTCAGAAGACACAGATTTTCAATGGCTTGTAACTGCTAATCACACTCACACCTGGTGGCATATGATAATATATCCACTTTAAACACAAAAAACATGGCCAAAAGAGAACGAAGTCCCTGTGCACAGCCTTTTGATTCTCAGGTGCTGCAGATGTGCAGTCAACAATAGTATATTAAGTCAAATGAGTGTCAAATCACCGCACACAGGTATAAGACGATAAGCTGATTTATTTTGTGAACAAAATAAATCAGCTTATACCAGTGTGCGGTGATTTAACACTTATTTGACTTGATATACTAAAAGCTGTACTAGAAAATCTTGGTGTGGACTCAGAACACACACCCATAAGCCCTGAGTCTTTCCAACACTATTTATTAGCAGTCTTTGAGATGTTTATTAATCTACTTTCCCATGAAAATTATTTTAGTCTATGCTTCTTATGAGGATATGTTTCAATCTAACAACGGTTATGAATGGTTTCTTCTCCACATAATGCACAATCCCAAATAAGGTTTTATGAGTTTGTAGATTAGTTAAGGGTGACATATTATACCACCAGGTGTGAGTGTGATAAGCAGTCACAAGCCGTTCTTCTGCGTCTTCTGACATCACTAGTGGGCGTGTCCACCAAGATGTGTGCTGGATAGATCAGATTACCAGCCTACCCAGTGGACTGAAGCAAACGTTAAGGTGGACAAGCCGGCTAGTGATGTCAGAAGACACAGATTTTCAATGGCTTGTAACTGCTAATCACACTCACACCTGGTGGTATAATATGTCCACTTTAAACACAAAAAACATGACCAAAAGAGAACGAAGTCCCTGTGCACAGCCTTTTGATTCTCAGGTGCTGCAGATGTGCAGTCAACAATAGTATATTAAGTCAAATGAGTGTCAAATCACCGCACACAGGTATAAGACGATAAGCTGATTTATTTTGTGAACAAAATAAATCAGCTTATACCAGTGTGCGGTGATTTAACACTTCTTTGACTTGATATACTAAAAGCATGGCCTTTTTGTCTTTACCGCCAAAGCCAAGACTAGAGGTATACCTGGGTAATTTAAAATCTGTAGACATTTATCATTCCACCCACTTCCAATATAGACTGAATTCTTACATGTTCGAGAGATGCTTCATGAACAACCTCCAGAACACAAGCTTGTTTACCTTGTGTGTCTGTTGGAATAAACCACGTGTTGAACATTTGCCACTCTCCAAGTCATACCTAGCCAGAGACGACCATAACGCAAAGGATCTAATTAGTTTTTCATCACATGACAAGATTTGTTAGTGGGGTAGCAGGCACATCACCCAGGGACGTTGTTTTTAGATCTATTTAGAATCATTGTATGTTGCACATAAATTGACAAAAAACAAAAGTTGATATGCTATCTTATAATTATGTTGAGATGATAAAAGGAATTATTAGAAACTGGGTCTAAGGAGTCTTTGTAGAATTGTTTAATTGAGAACAATGTTATTTCAAGTTTGACCATTTCTATGGGGAGAAGACATTATGGAACAGTTGGCCTTACATACAAATGAGCTTGGACAGTTCTTCCAAATGCTTTATTAAAACAATACTACCTAGCTAAAGTACTTTAGCTAAGACATAGTGCGATCTGTTAAAAACTGTACACAGCTGTAATATACATAACAAGGCAAACTCTTTGGTACAGGTATATACAGACAGTTTATTTTTTTTAATTGTTTTTTTTCCTTTTACCTTATATTGGGCTTCTTAACATGCCATCTTATTGAAACCTTCCCAAACATCATATTGCTGAAATGTTATAAATGTATGAGAATGCCAGCCTCCCATGAGAATTAAGTATTTCATTACAACCAACCACACTATGTCAGGTGATAGATTTAGCTAAGCCTAAAAAGGACCTACGGCAACAGATGTTAATGTTTCAACTAAAAACAAATGATTATGATTGGAAAATAATCTCTGCATATCGTTACGGCGTATCATGTGAAAATGGTCAGCCTGTTGTCCAATGTCCATACACTAATCTAACAAATACAAAAAAAGTGTGTCATTGAATACAAGATAAAACAAGTAATAAAAGGAGAGAACACGACATTAATGAAACTGTAAGAGAAACACATTGAGTCTATTTTTTTCTTTTCTTATTTTCCATGGAGGAGAGGGACAGGTTAAACCGAACCATCTACATATCCTTGAGGTTTTAAGTTTGTTTGTTTTTTTAGTGCAGAATGAAAACCAACCAAGGATGAGCGACTAAAATTACAGGGAAACGTCTAAATGATATACAGTGGAGGTGGAGAGAGGGGGGTGGTTACGAAGCATGAACCACTCACAAGCATGAAATAACAAAGTCACTGGGATCCCTACACCATCAATACAAAGGGAGAGATGAACGGACACACGGAAAAGTAAAACATACATACGATCAACACCCCAATGATAAGAACAAGATAACCAAACAAAAAAAACAAACAAAGAAATAATAAATATTTATCAGATATGCCCAAACTGGAAAGTGATCTGTTGCAGTCTCTGGAGAATGAGAGGAGGAGAAGGGAGAGGGGAGGTGCAATGGCAGGAGGGCGCCACTAGATGGCGATCCAGGGGTGGCGTAGGCATTCGGCCGCCGTGGCCCTCTTCTCGGGGACCAGGTCCAGCATGGGGAGCAGGAAGTCGGCGAAGCAGTCGGCCTCCTCGCGGGGCCACTCGTACTTGTCCACCAGCACCTCCAGCAGCCCCCATGGCTTCAGCTTGGTGATGTGCTTCAGGTCACCTAGAATACGAGGCTCATGTCAGCGCCACACATGCCAACGCAGTCAATAACATGCATGCAGCATCTCTTTAAGGTCACCATGTGATAGATTGAGACCCTTCAAGTAAGTAGAATTTAAAAAAGCAGTTATTGATCCGTGCACTTTAACTAGCTATGCAGCAAACTAACTACATGATTTTTATTTGTAGTATATATGGAGGTTACAGGATGTGATTTTATTGATAACATTATTGATGACTATCAATGACGACTATCGATCCACATTGATATGTCAGGGTTATTTTTTTAAGCTACGAGCTAGTTGAAATTTGGTATATTGCTACTTTAACTACTAAACTGTTCTAAATGGTTTATTTGACCGGTTCAGTTACTATTCTAATGCCTGCGTACTTCACCAACCCAGTCAATTAGAGATTAATAGCCATGTTAAGCTAGTACATCCATCGTTTCAGGATTTGTTTTTGCAAAAAAGTAAAACTGCACAATGTAACTTTGTCACTGCAGCAATCACTTTCGTTCAAAAGTATTCCAACTTTCCCAACCACCCAAGACAAACATAGGCCG
This sequence comes from Gadus chalcogrammus, assembly GCF_026213295.1. Taxonomy (NCBI): domain Eukaryota; kingdom Metazoa; phylum Chordata; class Actinopteri; order Gadiformes; family Gadidae; genus Gadus; species Gadus chalcogrammus. Next base: position 27,378,370 of record NC_079412.1, on the reverse strand, counting down.
AGGGACATTTCTCTTTAAATAATACTTTGTCTGCAGAAAAGTGGTGGTGACAGAGATCCATAATGCAGGTTTTGAGTTAAAAGGGGGCGGGAGACGGAATGAGAGCGCGTTCCTCGGTGAAAGCCAAACTCTGCCGACACTTTACCTTTCTTGGTGAAAAAGTCCTTGGAATGTTTTCCCGCCAAAACAAGTTTGCGCGGGACAGTCCCCAGCAGCTCAATGATCAACGCTATATGGTCTACACAGAGCCGGCCAGGGGGCCGCCACACGGACGAGGAAGAGGGGGAGAGGGGAGGGGAGACAAACAGACAGATTCATCATACAGTGTTCTAGTCAGTGGCCCGCGCTGGGTGAGGATGGGGAGGGTAGAGGAGCAGAGAGGTCTGGCCGGCAGGACACCAACAGCGTCTTTTTTCATTTAACCCATCAGAGATGAATGACCCCCCCTTTCACCCAGCTTTCACACGTGTGCCTCTGTGTGTTTAGTAAACCCATGTGCCCTTGACGGGTTTAAAGCCCTTCGAGCAACACGAATGGTTAAGCCCTGGGCGACAGACCAATTGGATTACTGATGACTAACATCTGGCCTGTATGACCACAACCATTATTGAACAACTACCGAGACATGCTGGGATTCTCGGTAACAGCCCATGATTATTTTAATTCAAGGGTGAATAACCTTTTTAAGAAAAGCCTGCTTGGGCTGAACGCAGAGCAATAAAACATCTCATAGCTCATCTGGATTAGGTAGCTTTAAAAACAAATGTTTGAGTCCATTTGCTTGACTCCTGCCTACTGGTTATCCTGCAGGCCTTCCCAGGCACAGAAAACCTTGACAGGTCATCAAAGCCATGCTGCCATGAGCCACTCTGCCTCTCCTCCCTTGGCCCACCGTCCCCCCCCCAGGGCTGGGCTTGCATACACAGGCTGGCGTACCTCTCTTGGTGAAGTATTCCTGTGAGAATTTCCCACTCAGGGCAAGGTGGCGTGGGATTTGACCCAGCAACTCTATTACGAGAGCAAGGTGGTCTGGAGATGAGGGGCGTCAGCGGAAGGGCGCCGAGGATGTAGGAGAGCGATGGTGGAGGGGTGGGGGGGATAAGGGGGAAGGGAAAGCAGAAAAAAAAAAAAAACAGCAGCGATATGGAGGACAAGAGTTGATCATGAGTAAACAAGGCCGATGGAATGTAAAAGATGATGATTAGGAATGATGATGAAAAACAAAAATAAGTATGACCAGCATTGAAGACACACAATTAAGTTGGTAGTTAAACAACCGCTAAATTAGGTATGTAAAAAAAATAAAACACACACACAAAATCAAAGCCATTAAAACATTTGACTGGTGCAAAATAAAATGATGAGATGCTGAGCCACTATAGGCAAAGGGAGACCGAAGAATGATATCATGCCAAGAGGGAAAGGTGCAGCAGTCACAGTGCATTCTTTACACTGGAGCATCACAGTTTATAGCTGTGGAAGGAGTGCTAATTAGCGGAGAGCTACGACTAAACACCCGAGGTGGATGCAAGTCAGGGCAGACACTTCATGCTTCGCATCAGGGAAGGGTTCAACATGAAAGGAGGAGCAGGAGCAGCCCGATGAGGATTGGTTAGTGGCTTTTTTTGAGGAGTGAAGTCATGGAGTTTGGTGTTTGTGGTGGTAACTGAATCGTTGGGCTTGAGCGTTAGCTCAGAGCTCCTTCTCTTTTAAATCATGCATGTGGAGATGTGGGTTGTTGTGTGTAACCCCAGTGGGTGACAGGGATGGCTCACTTTGATGTTAGAGAGGAAATAGTCACAGGAATGCAGGCACTCAACATTACATAATAGGCATTTCCGAACAGATCTAGACTTAAACACACAACTTATAAAGTCAATGTAATCAAAGCAGAGAGGTATTACAAATTCAAAGATAATGGAGGCATGCCACTAGCAACACATTTGTTCCAAAAGGCCCATCAGAAAGGAACTGGGGACAACACACAAGAAGTGTTGTTGTAGGAATATTACTAAATCAAGTGTGTGTGATTGATGGCTGGCTTAAGTAGCCTTTCCCATCCGCAAAATGATTACTCAAGTGTCTTTGTGAATTGCTCACCAAACACAAGCACCGGCTCTAAAACAACATCAGTTCTAGTGGTGCATTTCAGAGAAAGCACCTTTTATTTACCTTAATCCAATGCAGTAAAAACAGAGAGAAAGGGTACTTTGTGATTAAAACTAGCACTGACAAAGAGGGGTTAAAGTTGAAGGTACAATACCTTCGTCCCTGGAATAATCTTCCCCAGAATGTGGTTCGAATAAGTAGTCCCCGGTGGCCAGCTCGAAGGCCTGAGAAGAGAGAGAGAGAGAGAGGAGAAAGCATCACACCACCACATAAACTGCAGCACTAAAACTCAAGAAATGTATATCTCCACCAAGCTACAAAATAAAGTTTTCCTTCCTTCCTTTAATTAGAAGTTTCCATTTAGATATGCATGTCACTTCCTTATATACTAACCCTATAGTCTACCTTTGGCCTATAATAATGAGCGAATAGTTGGCATTGCCATGCTCCAAAAAGGCGCATGAAATAAATGCGTTGAAAGTGTACAGTTACTTCCCCCTCCTCCTGGGTAGAGTACCCCACTGGACCTCAATTACTCTCCCCTCCAACTGGGTAGAGTACCCCCCTGGACCCCAGGATGAGCAGACATCAGCCCCGTGAGGGTAGGCTCGGCGCTTCATCCTGTTCATCCAGTGTTTTCACCAGGCACTACGTGTCTGTTCATCCACACAGTGTGTTGGCCGTGCGCTATGCGTCTGTTCATCCACACAGTGTGTTGGCCGTGCACTACGTGTCTGTTCATCCACACAGTGTGTTGGCCGTGCACTACGTGTCTGTTCATCCACACAGTGTGTTGGCCGTGCGCTACGTGTCTGTTCATCCACACAGTGTGTTGGCCGTGCGCTATGTGTCTGTTCATCCACACAGTGTGTTGGCCGTGCACTACGTGTCTGTTCATCCACACAGTGTGTTGGCCGTGCGCTACGCGTCTGTTCATCCACACAGTGTGTTGGCCGTGCGCTACGCGTCTGTTCATCCACACAGTGTGTGTTGGCCGTGTGTCGACGGCGGCCGGGGCGCTCACCATGCAGGCCGTGCTCCAGATGTCTGCCGGTGTGCTGTAGCCAGCGCCAATGAGCACCTCCAGGGAGCGGTACTGCCGGGTCTGGATGTCTTCGGTAAAGTGCTTGTGCTGTTGAGGGAAGGAAGGGGCAGAGCCAGAGGAGCGCGGGATGAGGGAGGAAACACGCCGTACCCAGAGACTCAAGCCACATGTGCCGATGTAGGAGACCCCTCCGCGCGCCATATAACCGCCACGGCACTAGCCTCAAATAACGCTACAATTACCCACAATGCAGTCGATTACTCCACATGGCACAGCCAACAATTAAGACATCACCCTTTTTCTTCGGCTTTCCCAATTAAACAAAAAATGATATAATTAATATTTCTTCCACACTCCATACTATGGCCCGAGCTCAAAACCCAGGAGCAGACTTTCCCAATGGATCATTTATTTTAAAGGGGGGGGGGGGGGGGTAGTGGGAGACATGCCGAGCTTGGCGTTCCCCACAGGAAGTCCCAGAAGTCATTAGCAGCCTACTCACCACCCAGCAGGCGTTGCCCAGGTCTGCGATCTTCACCTTGATCTTGTCTGCATTCACTGGCTCCAAGGGGTTGACTAGCAGTGCACCTGCTGAAAGCTTGCCTGTGAATAGCATGGAGAGTGAGTGAGTGAGAGAGACACAGACAAAGAGCAAGGAAAGGAAGGAAATATGCCAAATTCACCATTACCCTCCATTATTAGGATACCTCTTAATTAGCTCAGCCATGCAAACAAAACCTCCACACAGATGAAGAGTAAATACAAATGTTTATAGCCATCAATGGCTTAGAAACCATGATATAAGCATCTATATAAAGACATCAAATCAAAACTAAATCAGCACAAAACTACATTATATCAATTTCCCCAAAATGCTTCAAAGTACATAATTTCTGTTTGTTCACATAAAAATGAGAGGAAGACAAAAAAGGTAAGCTAGAGGGATTTAATTTGACTATGTTAGGGAATGACCGATTATCGGTCTGGCCCGCTCATATTTCCCATTATCGGTATCGGCATTTTCATGCTGATATTAATCACATTTATAGAGCACTTTTCAAGGTATCCAAATTGGGTTACATAGTGAGTGAGTGCGTGGAGGTGTTATGACACCTAAACCACTATACACCCACTTGGGTGATGCACAGCTGCCACTATGTGCCAGAACGCTCCCCACACACTGGCTCTTGTAGTGGAGAGGTGAGGAATGATGACACTATCTAATTAGGGACTGGGGGATGATTAGGGGGCCATGTTGGTACAAAAGACAGGGTGTGAATCTCACCCGACACCGGGGCCATCACCCCTACTCTTGCGATCAGTGTCTTGGGATCTTTAGTGAACACAGGGAGCCGGGACCTCGGTTTATTAAAGTCATATTAGAAAGACTGCGTTTTTGAATCGGCTTGAATAAAAATTGCCAGATGACTGAGCACCCCCTACTGGCCATCCAACACCTCGACCAGCACACACTACCCCCCCATGCAAGGATGCACCAGACCGGCCCTGCTTAGCTTCCAGAGAAGCCAGTATTGCTAGGCAGGTAGCCATGGTGATGGCTAGGATAATACACAAGTAATACATTTACAGTTCTCAATTGTAGAGTCGCCTAAAATGCTTTGTCACTGGACTTTGGAAGAACGAGTACTTGTTTTCTCTCTCCCGACGTCGCAGAAGCTCTGCTTCTCACACACCTTTTTTTGCTCATGCATACATTCTGCATCTCAAACTTTGTGTTCACATTCACACCCCAGATTGTCGAATAAATCTTTCCAATGTCTTTTCCACTGTCCGTGTGACAAGTACCACTAGCTTGCCCTTGAATGTTCTAGAAGAGTTTCTTACAGATCTTTTCTACTTGTTAGCAATGTTTTTATGTATTCATCATTTACTTGAAAATGTATGGTCCCAAACATTGCCGAGCGGTTTCTATGACGACTAACACTTGCTATCGGCCTTGAACTAAAAGACACCGGTGCCCCTCTAGTTTGTGCACAACAAAGGAACAAAAAATGAGCACTGACCGTTTCTCACGCTCTCCTGGGCTCCATTCCGACAGCCAGCCCTCCCCTCGGCCTCCTCCTCCCCCTCCTCCTCCTCCTCCAGAGTCCTACTCTGCTCCAGCTCGCCCTCCTCCGGTCTTCCACCGGGTGTCGCCCTCCTCGCTCCTCTGCTGCTCTGGGTGTCCTCAGCTTTTCCGTCCCCTTGTTGGCCGGCAGGCGCCCCGTTGCAGGTGGGCCGCTGCCTCTTGCCTCCGTCCCGGGCGGCGAGTTGCTCCGTGTTGCCGTTGTGCTGGTCTTCCTCCCTGCCCCCGGGCAGCCTCGACTCCTCCCTGCCCTCCTCCTCCTCCTCCTGCTGCTGCTGCTGCTGCTGCTGCTCCACCACCCCCACCTCGGTGCAGCAGGTGAGGCCGTTGCAGTTCTTCTCTGGCCCGTCCAGCCCCAGCCTGGTTACATCTGCAGTCACGCTGCACTCTGAGGACACAGGGGAAGCACAGGCCCAGAGTGCAACAGTGTTCAGTCACACTTCCACATATAAGGCGAGTCTCGTCTCTGATTGGTTCGACTTCCAGACGAAAGAGTCTGGGTTGGGACCCCCCCCGATGTCCGCAGCCTACCTGTATGAATCCCTGAGCAATGTGTCTTACCCCTGGCTGCTCATTCATCTCCACTTTGGACAAATGACTAGATAGTACATTTTAAATCTTTGCATGATATTTTTTGGTCAATGAAGCCAGCCCTACCGGCCGTTTCCTCCTCCCCTATGTCCCGTAGAGACAGCTGTCGGAGGGGGGCGCAGGCCCTCGCCTTGGGAGACTGGGGGTCTTCGTCGTCGTCATCGTCCTCCTCCTCCTCCACCTTCTCCATCTCCTCCATCTCCTCCAGGTCCATGATGCACTTCTCCAGCAGCGCCGCCTGCCGCTTCTGCTTCTTCTTTAGCTTCTTCTTCTTGTTCTTGGACATCTTGAGCGTCTGAACACGCACGACCCCACAGAAAGGGAGGAATGGGTTATTATCTGGGTTATGGTAACTTCCTGTGAAGGTGATACACAGGAGAGTCAATTCTAATGAAACATGCAGAACTGACTGGAAGAAGGGGGTGCTGGGGACTTACTTGCTTCGGCACCGGCGCAGTGCTTACTGAAACGACAATAGGTTCAAAGTCAGTGTTATTCAGTGCCGCTTATTCAACACCATTCAGAACCATCATGTGGATTAAATGTGGGCGTGACATACTTGCGGAGCCGGAGGGGGGCGGGGCTCCAGCCCGCTGCCACTCCGTGGCCTCGGCAGCCAGCCTCCTGATGTAGGGCTCGTCCACGCTCATCAGGATGTTCTCCGGCTTGATGTCCGTGTGGATGATCTGACACTTGGTGTGCAGGTAGTCCAGGCCCTGCAGAACCTGGGGGGTTTACACACCGGGGATGTGCGAGGAAGTTATTTTCAAGATGTATTACAATACTTCCATTTTAAAGCGAGAGGTTAAGCTACAATATTACTGTATAATGTGGTAACTAATTATATTACTTATTACCCTTTGCTTTAACTGATTCTTAATCCAGAAAGGTTTCTAGATCAGCCACATCCAGTCTGATGTTTTTACACACACACACAAACACACACACAGATAATCTTTCCCTTATTCATTACAAATATACAAAAACATCACTTGATACCGGATGGTAAAGTGTGACTTGACATAGTAGCTTAATAATATAACAATTAAAATACAAAAATATAAATTAAAATACTAAGTTACTGATTAAAGTTATATATCACTGTATCGTGTAAAAAAAGTGGTACTCAGGTATGCAGAAAGCAACATAAGATGGAGGCAAAAATAATGCTAACACTAAACTGAGTTGCTGGAGTGCTTGCTTATCGCCCACTCTTCAAAACCAGGTAGGGGTAGAGGAGTCTCCTCCATACTTAGGTGCGAGAGGAGGTGGTGTTGGGTTACCTGTCGTATGATGCTCTTGACACAGGGCAGCGGCAGACCCTGGTAGTTTGACTTAATGATCCACTTCAACAGGTGATGTCCCAGGACCTCGAACACCATGCACACATCTGACACACACAGCAGTTAAGGCCAACACCTGTTCAAAACGAACTATACCTTGCCAAATAATTTAAGTGGTTTTTTTTTATATGCCATAATATTCACTAGTCTATCAAGTATTCCAAGGGAGTAGACAGAGCTGAGTTCAGCAGTGGTCTCTCCTGAACCCTCCCCGCAATTTGGAGTATGTAAGGGGAGGGGAGCATTAACTCAAGTTTGAAGTTTGAACTAAATGCAAAATGAATTTTCAAATTAGTACTTGGGGCCCCCAAGTACTAATTTGGGCTCTGTGTTGAGCAATTTATATCTCCCTATATCTTTAAATACGTTTCGAAGAAGTCACATCTTCTAAGCCTGCTTTTGTGATGTATATAAAGTAAACTACAAATCATTAAGCAGCCGGCAAGTTAAACATTCTTGCAGGGGGGACGAAAAAATACTTCAGTCGTGTCAAGCGGTCTCATATGACAGCACTAGTCGGGTTTTCGGGGGGCAGGGGCAGCGTCAACGGCCCCGTCTCACCCTCAGCAACCCGACCTCGCACGACCACTCACAGGTTAGCTGCTAGGTGGGGTCTGTTTGGGACACTTAGGGCTCCATTCAGAGGGGCGGTCACCTGTTGTTTACAGCGTCCCCGGCACGTCGGCTTCCAGCTAAACATGACACCGGCGCGCAGGACTTATACCCTTTGGCTGACAAAGTACTTTCCAAAAGGGATTAGCAGAGCCCGGCAGCGCCAGTTGGGGCACAGGTGAGAACAATGGATCAGATGCACTCGTCTCACGGCAGACCGGGAACGGCCCGGGAGACGCCGGGCAGAGCAGCAGAAAGGATACGAGTTCCGTTAACGCCGGAGATCTTGAAGTCGTCTAGCAGCTGGACCACCATCTCCCTGTTGGGGTCATCGGGGTCAGAGTTTCGTACCTAGTGGGAAAAAAAGAAAAAGAAAAAAGATATACAGAAATTATTTTTATTTATATTCGTATTTATATAAAAACACATGAGGACATAGTTGGTTTCCAATGCTCAAAGTATAATTAGCCTATATTATAAAAGCATGTCTAGGTACTACCAATCATCGATTCATGTCCATTCACACATTTACAAATTACAATGCAATGAGTTAATATTTCTACTCACAGATCTGAGGAGTTTGATCTCGTCCACGGCCGTTTCGGTATAGTGCTCTGCGCTTTTCACTACTTTCATTGCCACGAAATGCTTCACCCTGCAAACCAAAATGACACGTACCACTCAGACCAGAGAGTGCCATCAATGAGAATCAAATACAAAGGAATCGCAAAACAAAAGGCACGAAGTGGAATGCACTGAAATAAAAATACCAAAAGAGTAGCTGAAAGAGTGTTCTTACTGGATGTCCCACGCCAGCCACACTGTGGAGAAGTGTCCCCATCCCAGCTTTCTGATGACATGATACTTCCCGTTGAAAAGGTCTCCTATCTTCACATGGTGATAGCCACCTGTTAAAAAGAGAAGCAGCAGCAGCAGATACCCTTAAAAGTGCAGAGTGTAGAATTGAATGCCATCTACTGGGGAGATTGCAAATGGCGACCTTGTGAATTCCTCTACCTTTCCAACCTTGTAGAATGAGCTACGGTGGCCTGTACTGACATGTAAGGTGTCAGAAGGTGTTCCAACATTATGATATTCGTCTAAGACAGCATCGAGATTCCAAGTGTCAACTGGTGAGGTTCCTTGATAGATTTACTAAAATGTATTTAGTCTGCAAGTACTGACGGACAAGTAAGGTAGCGATTATGATTGTTAATTAAAAACGTGTACTCTCGAGTCGTTTGTCTGTTCTGGGCTACTGCAGAAACATGGTGGGCCCAGTGGAAGGGGACCCAGTCTCTTTGTAGATTTAAAGAGAGAATTCTAAGGTAATTTATAATTGTGTTTCATGGGATTAGACACTAATTAAAAACATACTCATGAATATTATATTCCTTGTCTGCCAAGCGTGTTTCGCTGGACGTGACTAAATTCAACCTTGCACCACTAAGCATCGGACCCGGTGAGACTGAGTGGGGAGGGGGTGGAGGGGGTGGAGGCGGAGGGAGGCGTACCCTTGCAGTAGTCGTTTGGATCCTCCTGCTCCTCATCGTCAGAGCCCAGGATCTCCTCCTCGGGCTCCTGTGGAGAGGCTTCTGGCTGCGGCTGGGGCAGAGCTCTGGGGTGAGCCGGCTGTCTGTGGGACACACAGGGGTAGAGCGGAGCGGTCACTCCAGTCCCGAGAGCTGTCTCGGGTGGAGGCCCTTGGGCACACAGCTGTGTTTAGTGAATGCAAGCGACGGAGGTACAGCCTGATCCACCGCAGACTTTGTGAAAACGTGAACCACAGAAAAACAATAAGGTTGAGGACTGAGACATCGATCGAAGAAAGAATCTCGCGCTTTCGCTTCTGAAAAGACAATTCCACTCCTACCTTCAAGTCACTCACAATCCAACATCATTGTGTGTGATCCTTTTGTGCACAGGTATTAGTTGAACGAGTTCAGTGGCACAATCTAGTTGTCGTGGTGAAATTCCAACCTCAAAGATTCTGGGTTGGATTCCCATTTCTACCTCAATCCTTGAGCAAGCACTTAAACCCTACTGACCTTCCTAAATTTGCAAATGAAGTGCACATCGCTTTGGATAGAGGACTGCGGAATAACTTGTGAAATGATATGCACGTCTTCATTTGACTCAAGTCTGCAAATTAATCCGGAGAATTGGGCGTTTCCAACTCGTCGAACATCTAATTTAGTTTAAGCAATAACACCAAGGCCTCCTGAGGAGCTTCAACCGCTGTCGTAGAAGCATCATCTCAGCGCTAGCTGAACCACAGAGTGGACCCTCTGGTATACTGCTTGGTACTGGCATACTCATTAACATCTCTTTAGCAAAATCTCTTCAAAATGCATCTAAATTATTTAACAATACAGCCATTTTGCCTCAGACTCAAGACACTGCCACTGAGCAAAATAAATTAAAATTGACAGATTACAATTTACATCATTTTCTTATTTATTAGTACAGCCATTAATTCACAGCGCTTTAGACTTTAGAGTCTGGTAACGCAATGTAACAGAAATAGGTAAAAACAATATTAATACAATAATTGCCGTTAAGTTTAGGGATCTAGTGGTAAACGTAACCTAATCAATCCATTCCGATCTTTAAAAGGCAAACCAGATTGGACTTAATTTGGGTTGGTGACTGTGTACATTTTTGCATGCAGCTATTTAACTATTTCAACATATTTGCTCAAGAATAAAAAAGCTTATTTTGGGTTATCTAATACCCCTTCCTGGAGATAAAGGTTAAACTAAAAAGGACATTTATTGAAATGATAAGACAAAGCACTTTCACTCCAAAGTCTTCAAGAGCGAGTATATGGATTCTCTCAAATAGATATTTAAATGCATTTTATTTAGCATTGGCAGGTGTGCCAAGAAGATCACAGAGGAGATGGGGGGGTTATTTGCAAGGGTGCCGTTTCCATTGAAACGGCAATGTCTCCGTGAGCCTATATATGTAGGCTTCATTCTCTTCAATTTAAATATAGCACAGGGTGTTATGTAACGTTCTGGCGGATGCCTCTGATGGAATTATTAGTAGGAAGGTAGTTCAACAGACAGTATTAGACAAAGAGGAGGAGCAGCCCTACGGCTATGACTAATTCTCAACAACACAAATTGATAGAAGATCACAGACACTTGAACATACGAAGATGCATGATAAATAATGAATAGTTGTCGTGCATTACAAAACTCTAGCGTGCGCGGACGGCAGCACGTGTGTCGGAGATTCTCACGACGTGCTTTTCCGGATGCGACATGACTGGAGCGCTGGGGTTAGGGCTCGAGGTGGAAGAGATCCAATGCACGACATTACAATAACCGACAACACTGAGGCAAAGCAGTTACTCACTTTTTGCTGGATTTCTTTGCCTTTGCCCTCTTCTTCCTCGCTTGGAGTGCCAAAACTGTCAAGAAACATGAGGTTGATTGCCCCCTTAGGTTATTCAATAAGGCGTATGGTAAACATACGTATTTGAACTGAACACACACAATGTATTACCTCTAGAACGTAACATCCTCCTTTACCCTGACATTATCTCATGTGATCATGTCTGCAAAGATGTAAATTAAAACGCCCATTCACAATCAATGTGCACGAGGGCATGTATACGTGTATTGTCCATGAAGCAAGCAAACCTTTACATTCTCAAACATTAGAAAATGCTGAAAGAGGGTTCAACATGCAAGGTGCGTGGCAAAATAATCACATCGAGTCAGCTGTCATGCTAGTTAAGAAACGAAGCGATAGCAGGTAACCGTTATCGACGCGTTGGCGTGTCTATGTGTGTGTATACATCAATATCTGGTGCCGTAATCGGGAAATCGTCGGCAAACTCGTACATGTTTGATTGGAGCTGGTGTCAAGGTAGACAGCTAACGTTAGCTTCCTTCAGCTCAACAGTGCGTGACAGACGTGCTCAATTCCAGGACCAGCTAAACGTTCACATTGATAACACCTTGCGGTTAAGGAATCCCGAGAACATGCCATAGTGTGTGTTTCATATGAGGAGCCATACAGCCTGACATTGCTGGAATGCAGAAATGCTATGTCTTTGTAAAGATTACCTTTTCTCTCCATGTCGGCTTCGCAGCTAGCTGTTAGCCAGACTAGCAGTCATCGAATGATCCACGCATGCGCAGTGGTTTCCACCCTAAGGAGCGTACGTATGAAAATTACTGTACCTGGGCAATTGTCACAAATATATTATGTTCAAAGACTTCATAGTTTTAGGCCAAATGTGTTATCTCTTATACCAAACGTGTCGGAAAATATGATAGTTGCAAACATAAACGATGCGGGGTTGCCGGCTTTCTAGACCCCCCCTACCCCCCTACCCCCCTACCCCCCTACCCCCCTACCCCCCTACCCCTCTACCCCTCTACCCCTCTACCCCTCTACCCCTCTACCCCTCTACCCCTCTACCCCTCTACCCCTCTACCCCTCTACCCCTCTACCCCTCTACCCCTCCTTTTCAACTGTCTAATTTGAGAAACTGCACTTGGGACGCTCGTTGCCCTTTTTCAGTTTGAAATAGCAGCAGAAGGACTTGGTATAAGTACTACTAATACTGCAAAATGTAATAATACTGCACGAAAAAGGGTTTTGATAGATATTCCTTATTTAAGGCCATTTTCTTGAACATTCCCATAAAATCAAAACTTTATTTGTTTAGTTTCTGTACTTCCTTGTCCAATTGTATTCTGGACATTATTTTAGTCATGTTTACTGAGGCCATATTCAGTGGCCTTCAATATGATAGGCCTTCCAAAATCTATTGAGGAAAAGTATACATATCTAGTCTAGTGTATCTTTGATTCTAATGCTTGCAGAACTTGCAGTCTCAAGACCTAGAGGTTCAAGTTGAATATTACCAACTTGGATAGCAGGTGGAATTCGTTCTATTAGTCATTAAGTTTATTCGATAATTTAATTAGCATTAAAGAGACATGGGATTCTTAAAAACAAGTTTTTATTTTTGATAAACAAATGTAGAATTATAGCAACTCTGCTGAACTAAAAATAGTTTACTGGGGTTTTTTGATTGCTGTTCATAAATACCACCTCAACAATGTATAAATACATCTAAATCCCTTATTTCATGTGTAATTCTATTAGTTTTAGCTGGACACTTCAAATTCCTGTAAACAAACATCACACCCTTGCATTCATACACACAAACACAAAGATAGTGATTGCTTCGTGAATCGTGACATAAGAAAATGCTATTTACACATTTGAGTAGATGTGACACTTTTTCTTGTGTCATATAATCATGTGTGGTTCTTGAACAAGGGGTTTGATTATTTCTTATGGATTAAATAAGATTTATTTCTTGTTACCTAGTTTAAGAAAAATGTAACTGGAGACCTGAAGCAACCACAGAATGTATAGCTATGGACAATGGAAAATGAAAATACTTATGGAGAACAGACATTCTTATTGGCTGCGACGTGTTCCCACAACTGCAAATTTCCTCATCAATGTACAGAATTAAGGACAGGGCCTAAAATAGAAATCTAACAGACATTCATTTGGGTGTGTGTGTGTGTGTGTGTGTGTGTGTGTGTGTGTGTGTGTGTGTGCGCACCTTGGCAGAGTGAAAGACTGAATACAGTATTCTATTTTTAATTATAAAGAAGGTAAAAGCTAAATATAAGTTATTCATTCCTACATCTTTAAAACACACGCAATAGCACAGCTATATTTCAGGACGTTTCAGCATCTCATTCTCTGAGTGTCACAGTGGTGAGTCGTACAAGTCTGTATACAACTTGAGACCGATATACAACTATTGAAGCTACAGGAAAAAGGAAAAGAAAATTTGATGGAGGACATTTCCCAGCAATACACCAAGAGCACTAGTGGTTCATAGAAAAGCATGACGTCTCTTGCCATCTCCACTTTTGATTGCGTTCCCTCTAATAAAAAACAAAACCAACAGTAGTGAATGTTTTCTCTGATTAAAAGTGATTGGCTGAAGGGTTGCAGGCACTCTGATAAGATATTGGAGTCAGTATTAAGCTGCTGGATGCCCTGGTCGATGGGTTAGGACAGTGCTCACGATTCCATGACGTCTTCTTCAGTAGGGGGGTCAAAATTCATCATCTCCTCATAGGTAAGCCCTATAGAAGGAAAAATAAATACAAATTTATTTATGTTTATACCAAAAAATATTTGTATTAACAGCAGCTAGCACAGCTAGTTCCTCCTGACCTTCGTCTCCGATGATCGTTACACTAGAGCTTGGTGAGACTTCCAGTATTGAAAATCTAGACTGGATTGTTGTGGAATGGAACCGGTAAGTAACAAACCAGCGTCACATCAGTGCACATCCTAATCTTGGTGTCTGATTAGGACGTTTCTCATATCCACAGCAGTTCTCCAAGGTGAACAGCCTCTCGCATGATTGAAGCTTCATTTTCCTCTAGGCCTTAAACCAAAAACTATAAAGGCACACTGCATTTAACTCGCCTGGGACGCTTGATCACACTAGACACACAGCAGGTGTGACCACTTCACTGCTTACATGGGTGCCAAAATAAAGACGCAGTACAGCGAAACCAGCCAGAGTAAAATAAACAGCAAGGCCTAACCCATTGCTGAATACCCTGTCCTTCTTCTCAGTGGGCGCTTCTGTCTTTTTAGTTAAAACAGCCCTTTCTGTCAATCATGAAAAAGCTGATGATTACACATACGTTTCCACTCCTTGATCTCCAGCTCCCGGCTCTCAAAGCTCTGGTCGTAGGGCTCGGCATTGGGCTCATCGTCGGGGTCGTGGTACTGGGCAAAGTAGGGATGGACCAGAGCTTCGGCCGCAGTGAGCCGTTTGTCCGTGTCCAGAACCAGCATCTTCTCAAGCAGATCCACAGCTGTTGGAACAGTGTAGTGAAACGCATCAGTCAATGCTTGCATTAACCTTACACAGCCACGTCTTTTTCTCAAGAGATGAATCCCTTTTCACTAAGGAGAACCTTTGGAGTTCGTACATTTTGAGCATAGATGGGTTGCCCCAGTGGGAAATGGGTATGGAAAATTGTGCAGTGCTTTTTATGGCAAACTTTGACACTCTGGATATGTCTGACATATTTATATTTATATATCCGTTGTACAAATAAAACTCAGCCAAAAATGTAATTTTCAAAACAAGTTGTCAGACTTGAAGTTAACCTTGGTTGACAGTGATCCATGGAAAAATACACCTTACAGTTATTACAACTCATGGGTGGTATTACCTTGGGGGTTGGCACCGATAAACACATCAGCAAAGTTCCTCTTGGCCATCTGCGGCAATGAGTTGATGTAGTTCCTGGCCTGGAAACACAAGCAATTCCCTCATTGCACTCAATGCATAAACCAATGTAGAACTCTACACTATTTTAAATGATGCCACTAAATTATCAATATATATATTTTAGAGACAGACAACACATCTCCAAAGGATCACTTAATCGTTAAGCTAAGCATCACGTAGATATCTGCCCGAGAGGTGGGGGCATATTTTTTTGTAAATGCACAGGCGGAAAATAGACAAAGCACCATGTAGCAAGACGTCTGGAACTTGGGAGTAATTAGTACCATAGAACCATAAAGGAAATGGATTTTTCGAAAGAATTATGTGCTTGTAATAAGTTCTTGATAAACACTTGATTTAAAAACGATGGACAACTTGTCACATCGAAACACTGATGTTAACAACTGTGCCGTTGTAGCAAACAAGTTAGACCGTTAGCCTTTAGAAATAGTAAATTCAAACACATGCGTCAAGCATGCTCATGACACTACCTATATTTAATCAAATATAAAAATAAAGCAAACTAATTATCATTTGTCTTGGATCATTCGAGTTGGCAAAAACCGTTTGCTGCTACACTATTGCCATGGACCCTACTGGAGATGTGGCTATATGGAGGGACGGGAGAGGGGCGTGCTATAGTGGCACACCAAGGCTCTACCAGAAGGCAGCCGTGGCTCCTGCTCACCTCATGGCTGGGCATCCTGCTTATTAGAGATGCTGGGGGCGTCCCCGTGAGTCGCATTATCTGCTGAAGCTGGTTTATATCTACGAGGCTTGGGTCAAGGGGAGTGTAGCGATACAGCAGAGTTGGTTAAGTAGCAGCTTCTACTGGCTTTGTGCCGCACGTTTTATCTCTACGCGCTTTCATTTGCCCAGGAAACTTGCGGTTTTGAAATGTTTTGAGAAAAACTTGAGAGGGACCGAAAAAGGCCTGTTAGACAGAGAAAAAGAGAACACCATCACATGCTTTGAAAGACGATGCAAGAGGAGTCCTTAGCAGTCAGACACAGGGGTGGCAGAAAAATGCAAGAGTTGTCGGTTCATTTGATTAGACATAGATACAAAAGCAAAAGTCATACACTGTTCAAACAAAAACACCCAGACAAGAATTTTCCCACAACACGTTTGGTAGCCGATACACAAACAAACACAAACACACAGATTCTTTGTAGATTAAAAGACATAAGGAAAAACAAAACCCTTGCATGACGACGTGGACTCACAGACTCAGAAGATATTTTCATCAAAAGCTCAGGCCCTGGCGTTCCGACGAGCAGCATGATAAGCTTCAACTGATCAATGTCTACCCGTGTAAGGTAAAGGAAGACTGGAGCTGGAAATGGGAGACCGTGGAATCTCTCTCCCGTTAGTCGGCATCATACATGGGGAACCAAAAAATCTCAGCCACTATCGGCATTATTCAAATATCAGTATCCCTGAAGACACCAGTCTCCATTAAAGTCATGTCGAGAAACAAACAAAAAGGGTCAATACATTGTTGGAAGACGTGGGTTACGCCAGAATGGCGGCGTTTCGCAAATTTGGAGAAAATAGTCAGATACAAGTTGG
Source organism: Gadus chalcogrammus (assembly GCF_026213295.1). NCBI lineage: Eukaryota > Metazoa > Chordata > Actinopteri > Gadiformes > Gadidae > Gadus > Gadus chalcogrammus. The sequence goes on along the minus strand of NC_079412.1, from coordinate 27,361,706 downwards.
CAGTTTGTTAGAAAAGGAAGCTGGTAGGTGGAGAGCTAGTTCAACAAAAGGAGAGAAAACAGGACATGCATTTTCGGCTGGTTGATCTACTCAAACAAACACAAGGTGTGGCGTAGGCTGGGAAAGGGCACAGGACATGGAGATAGAGGACAAGTGTTTGAACAAGTCAAGAAATTAAACAAGCTGTCCTGCTGCGGTTCAGAGGTGAAGAGTGTTACAGCTTTGACAGCCACATGCAGCACAATATCTCTGTTGTGCAAACACCACATCAGCTTTTTGTTGAAAGAGTGCACGGCACCGCCCCACCAAATGCACTTCATGGCCCCTTTCCGTCCCCATTGCATTGGGCTTGATCAGTGATGGGAGAGCACATTTACTCTATGAAAGTAAATATTTTGCTGGCAGCACAATTACCCATTTCATTGGACAAACATAAGTTGTGTAATCCAATTTCCTGCTTTGATGGCTTGCTTTCAAAAGCGGTAAGCAAGTGGAGAGTGAGAGTGCGTTGCATTTGGTGGGGACTGGCAATCAGAAGGTTAACAGTGGAATTTTTTGGATTCATCCTTGGTCTAAATAGAGAACATGAAAATCAACCATTCAGCAAAAAAATAATATTGGCAGCTGTGTCCTTGCAGCAACCATTTCTGCAAAAAAAAGAAGAAGCTGCAGAGGTTCGAAATTACTCACACATCTTTATATGCGGCTTTGCAACAGAGAGTGAGAATTGAAGTGGTGAACCATGCCAACGTGTAGGGTGCTCCTCTGAACCTTCATTCTCACTCAACCACAACGAGGCAGTGCGAAAAGGATACGGTCTGTACCAGGGAACAGGGTTCTTCCTGTGAGGAGCTCCGCCATGATGCAACCCACAGACCAAATGTCCACTGAAACACAAGATGGGACAAACACGCACGAGACGTTTGAAATACCCTTCTCCCAAAACCTTATGGAAGTCCAGCGCTAAGAAATCGGACTAATTCTAACGAAAATAGCCGTCATGTACCGGTCATGTTGTAGTGCATCCAGTTCAGCATGATCTCCGGGGCTCGGTACCAACGCGTGGCCACATAGCCCGTCATTTCATCGTCGGTGTGCCTCGCCAAACCAAAGTCCAGGATCTGAGGAAAAGGCGACAGGAACAGGCTCTCACTTGAGTCAGCAACCACTAAACAAGCCTATTGTAGTCAAGGTTGCTTGCCATGACAACAACAGGTGGGGTTTTACTGACCTTTAGTTCACAGTCCTCATTCACAGCCAGGTTACTGGGTTTGAGATCCTAGAGGGAACACAAATACTTGCCATGTCAACCATACTAAAAGTGGTAAAGTTTTGTGCATGTATATTTAGGACTGTATAATGTTGGTTAATGCTAAATGCCATACCCAATTCAAAATAAGAAACATATGTTATTCAATAAATGTGTGGAAAACAAGGTACTGTTTATGACGTGTTCCTGTTTAAACAGGGCTCCCATTAGACACAGGCCCAGGAGCCTTGTGTATGGAGCGGACGCTATACAGAGGGCACCATTTCCCTTGTCGCCTCCCGATACATACAACAGGAGAGGGGTTTGCAATCTGAGCCGATATGCAGAAAGAAAAATCAAACAAAACACGCCACTTACTCTGTGAATGATGTCCGCTGAGTGGATATACTGAGAACAGACAGGAGCATGTGTGTATTAAATAAAGCTCATTAATTATGAAGTGCATCGATCCACCACAAAAGGCAAAGCGATGCACAGCTGTGATCTATTGATCAATTATGACAGCATCACACGTGGCCTTACCTTCAAACCTCGTAGTATCTGGTAGATGAGGAACTGTACATGGTCGTCTGTGAGCTTCTGACATTTCACTATGTTGTTGAGGTCGGCCCCCATCAGGTGGGTCACAAAATACCTGGGGATCACAAGGGGTAGCGCAGTGATGAACAGGAGTACTAGGGATACTATGGCACTGAGGATACAGAATTCAAGAACAGCTGAATTGTGCCTTTTACATAGAACACTATACATTCGCCATATTGATTCGCACTTAATCTAATTGCAATTAGATACTTGTTTATTGTGAGCCTCTTCAAAACAAAGTTCTCTTTCACTGATGTACTTATCGCACATTTAATAATCCTAACTACGTAGGATCATCAATAAACCGCAACGGCCCGCAGACGTTTCTCTAATGTATTAGGGAATCATTATGTACTCAGGAAACTTCTGCAGACAGACACCTCCCTATTGGCCGGTTCTCCCTGAACCGGTTAAGCTTTAACTCTGGCTCATAATCCTTTCTAGAGCGACGATAGAACCACTGAATGACTAATGTAAATAAACAGAATGCACCCAATGTGTAACGGGAGTTCATAAGTGGGGACCCTAATCCCATTGCCGGGGGGGCATGTGTAGGCATTCTGCCGCTCTGGGATTTCTTGAACACTCATCTATTCTCATACGCCAGTGAGAGCGGATCTTTAAATAGCAACTGGTGGAGATTTGACTTGTTTCCAGTAAGATTCCTCTTTGAGACATCAGACCGCAGCAGCATATGCATAAAGAGACGGCATATAGAGACACAGCAGAGTCCCCAAGTGGGTGGTGCAGCACGTCCAACCAGAGATCCTGGTTTGAACTCAAATGGGAGTCTTGCAACATCAGTGTGTGAGTCACTTTATGTTTCTGCCGTTTATTTATTATTTTGATCATTCTTGTAGCAGATAATCCCGGATAACTCTGGGCATTTGCCATTATCACATTACAAGCGAGTCAGTGGATGTGATTTAAAAGGAAAGAATTTCAGCGATATCATTGCATAACGCATGCACAGAAAACCTGCTTTTAAAAGAATTTCAGAATACTCTTCGGCAACCCTCTCATCCCCCAGTCGTCACGCCCACTGCGCAAGGGAAGGCGACCTTGCACGGCCTCCGGGACACCATGTCCTGCGAGCTGCAGCGTGTTAATCTGGGACAGTGGGGCAACTACAGTTGTCAACAATCCCTTCCAACGTGACAGTGCAGCAATGTGGCCCAGTATATGTGCCAGGGCCGGGGATATTACAAATGTTTTCAATGGTCTGATGGTTTGCTATGAATCAAGAGAGGAAAACAACTGCATTGTGCCATTGTAGTTCACTCCTTGCGATAGAACTCCACTCCATTATGTCAAGTGTAGAGCGGGTTAATGGAGCCACATCGCGGGTGAGAGCCTCGACTATCTAAGAGTGGTGGCCTTGATTGATGGTTGCTCGGTTTAACACAGCGCTCCATTGTTGCAGGCCCAAGCCTCAACACCCTCTCTCTGTGGTGTCCTTGGAAACCAGGAGGAGACGAGGGAAGAGGCCAATCACAACCAAATCTCAAGCGGCCAACTTCTTTGATTTTGTAAAGAACAAATATACCGGCAACAAATAATTAAAATACCTAGAAAGCAAATGGGCCTTCCTCGTAACAAAGCCAGGAACAGGAGGTTGAACAGGGAGGGAAGGAAGCCAGCTGTGAAACAACTGTTGTCGCTGCAATTGACTGAATAAGTAACCAACAAGCGGGCCAGTCAGAGACACATTCCAGTCTGTTTAGTCTACTGGCCGGCCTCCAGGTGTTTTCCTGGCACCGGGGACGGTGTCTGCTGTAGCAGCGGCACCCAGGCCAGATATGTTGGAGCACATTCATGAGACAATGAAACACTTGGGCGGCGCGATCAAGATGGAATCCTTCACACTCGGTCAACAGGGATCTCTGTGTTAATTAGAGGTCAGGAGAGCGGAATAGTATATGATCGTGTTAAACGCATCCAACTCACACTTCGTTGAACTCCTTCAGGCTGGTGGCGGGGGTGAAGACATCGAGAAGACAGATCACCTGTTTGCCATACAAAAGGAAACAATCAGCCAATCACTCGAGCGTACAGGGTTTGCATGGAAATAAATCTATGCCGGTCGGAGGGCCTTAACGGTTTCAATACACGAGTAATAGTAAACAGGGGTAGTAATAATAGTAGAAGGTAGAGGGGGACTTACATTTTCATGGTTCATGTGCTTCAGCAGCCGCAGTTCTCTGTATGTCCTCTTGGCATGGATGATGGACTGGAAGGGCCTCGACAGCTTCTTCACTGCAATCTTCCGACATGTCTTCTCGTCGAATGAGGAACTGTTGAAAAGGGGACGATACAGAGTCTTAAGATGGGTGTCTTAAGGCTTAAGTCCCATAAATACTTTCATCTGTTCATCAAGGAACCATTTTATTTTCCTCCCCACAGGAACATTTGGAATTCAACAGAGGCTTTATTTATGATTACATATTTGGAATGCAGACAAGAAGACTAATGTGCTGCTGAGGACTTGTGGCTGCTGAACAAGTTACTTTGAAAGCTGAATCAGGTGCGGGGGAAATGCTTTGGAGCATACAGCCAGAGAAAAAGCGTAAACAGAAAAATTATAATTATCAGCACATTCAGTTTCCGCTGTCATTTTGCTGTGGTCTTTGGGGGAAACCCATAGCAGTAAAGCCTCAAAGCACTTCCTGTCTCTGTATCATGGCCATGGATTTATCAGTAGAATAACTGACAAATGGTTTAGCACTAGCAAAATACTCAATAGCTACACAAAGGGTTTTAACAATACCTGGTTTTATGAAATAACTTGAATGTTTAAAGTTGAAAACAGATGCATATATGAGCTGTACAAATTCCCAAATGATTCTGAGGAATAATAGCTTCGTGTTTGGAAGGGAAAACAAGAGGTTTGTTCGACGCAGTACACCAGTCTAGTCTGGGGTGCAAAGACATACACCGCCACCGTAATGCGAGCTCATAATCTGACCCGCAAGAGATTACCAGATTCCCTAGCAACAGTACAGCTGTCTAGTTCATGGGCAAAACAAACATCTGCCCGCTAACAACAGCTGAATAACAAAAAATCTCCTAAAAAGGCCTCAAAAAGGATTTGAATCGTTTTCAGCATTAAATTACTTCAAATGTATCACTGTTCGATCTTCTGTACTGCCCAGGCATCATTTTGATTTTTGTTATTTATAGTCTGACTCTGCATTCATTACAATGCTTTTCATTATACTGAATGCACCCAATAGCATACCGTGCCACAGTAGGCATTTTATGCTAATTATGCAAAACGTTTTTCTATTCCAACACCATCTAAACAAGCCAAACGCTTCCCAAAACAATACATAATATTTATGCATGGCATAATGGAAAATATATATAAAAATATAAACTAAACTAAAATAATGCACGGACCTCTATTAAACCTTCCCTTTGGTTTGGTTTGAAGTCAAACATATTTTATCCAGATGAAGCCCTACAACGGTTTCAGTGAAAACAATCTCTCCATCGGCCAACATTATTACAGACCACAAACCAACGATACTTTATTTTTCTAGATGCAATACGTACAAGCGGAATGCAAGGAGGCTTAAGTTGTTGTTGTTGTTGTTGCTGTTACTGTACTCAATGTCAAGACATAAAAACTAAATCCTTCTGCTCGTTTGGAGGCACACCGTGGTTCCACCTTAGCTAGCGCTAGCTCGCTGGTGGAGCTAACTTTAGCATACCCACGGCAGGCCTCGCCGAAATGAATGGGTGTCAAGCGGGGGGAGAAGGACCTCAGTGTTCCGCATACAAAACGAGACTCACCACACAGATCCGTATGCTCCAGAACCGACTGGAAGCAGAGACTTGTAGCGCTCCGGAACCTCCCAGATGGTCTTGTTGACCTCCTGCCGGTAGAATATGGGTCTCTCTTTCTGCGACATTCCTGCAGAACCACTCACTGAGTTGACTTCTGCTTTCCCTGGCGTAAGGTGGCTGCCTGCTAGTGGGAGTCGTGCAACCAACACAAGTTTCCAAAAGTTTGCAGACGGTGCGATAGGAACCTTTGTCGTGCTTTTGGAATATCCACCAATGTGTATTTCCTTCCGAAATCCTCCAATATAACCATATGGATCCGGGCGTTTGTTTTAGAATGTAATTTGCCTAAATCTACACGCATGCTGTTACCATGATTCGCTCGACATGCAAAACTGTTGGTGTGCCCAAGTATCGCGAGATAACAGATATCCAAGCAAGTCGATGGATCAGAAGAGCGCAGAAGTCCGCGACCAGACCAGACGCTCTTCAGATCCGACGCATGCAGCTCACACGCACAATATTTCCATCCTTTTTATATGTACTGTGGGTGTGTGCTGCAGGAGGAGCTTACGATCATACAGACAATTGTTTGGTTAATCACAATAGTTAAAAATACATGTTAATTATTGGCTTCGACTAATGATTCATGGAGCCGTGTAAAAAAAGTAGGCCTAATTAACATGTACTCATAAAACAGCCTACAAGGTGAATTGGAACGAGGAAACAATTGAGATGACATGTATGAGGAAGGACATTCAGTTTTTTATAAAGACAATTTTTATGGTTCATAAAATACAAATAATGGAAACTTAAAAAAAAAACGGTTACAACATTGTATCAAAGGCAGATAGGATGTCATAGCCGAATCTAAAACACTATATCACACATAGGACTACCGACATCTTCACAGTCGGCCTATAGGTGAACATTTCAAATATTAAATCATTAAACGTACAGTTCGAGACAATTGTCCAACATAAACGTGTAGTTTATGTGAGGTCTATCAAATCTAAAGTACATTATACCCCAATACAGATAGGTCTACTTTTGTATTGAAGATATTATGTTGGATATTACAGGTTTTGGCACATGTAACACTCTTTTGAAATAATACAAATTTCGTCAGGCAGAAAAACACAAAAAAACAATAAATAAAATAAAAATCCTACACTTTCTCAAGTATTGTGACATTGTTTTAGATTGTCTCATCTTTGACCTTTTTGAGCCATCCCCTAGAGATGCAACTCTACCGTTTATTAGAAACCACCCACGCAAAGCCTGCTCAATGTGGTCTGAAGAACAGGTTCTGCTTGTTTCTCTTATTCAGCACTCATCCATGTCCTCTTCGTTTCTCAGCAGGCTCGATGCAGATGACTTCAGTGGAACCGAATCAAATCCATCTGAAGTCCTCTGAACAAAAGAATCATACACACAACATTTAAGTATCTTCCTGCTTGGTTATATATAGGCCTACCTGTGTGTGTACCTGGGGGGACATGTGTGTGTGTACGTATGGTGTGTGCATACGGTGTGTGTGTGTGTGTGATTGTGTATGATGTGTGTGCATACGGTGTGTGTGTGTGTGTTTGTTTGTAGAGTGTGTATTGTGTGTGTATGATGAGAGTGTGTGTACGGTGTGTGTGTGTGTGTGTGTGTGTGTGTGTGTGTGTGTGTGTGTGTGTGTGTGTGTGTGTGTGTGTGTGTTTGTGTGTGTGTGTGTGTGTGTGTGTGTGTGTGTGTGTGTGTGTGTGTGTGTGTGTGTGTGTGTGTGTGTGTGTGTGTGTGTGTGTGTGTGTGTGTGTGATGAGTGTGTGTGTACGATGTGTGTGTATCTATGATGTGTGTTTGTATGCCGTGTGTGTTGGAACGTGTGCGTGCGTGTGTTCGGGGGGCGGGGCTGGGGCTGACCTCTCTGGAGTAACCTCTCTTGGCCTTGTGGAAGAAGGACTTCTTGGTGAGGTAGATGAGGTCGTCCTCAGCGTCCTCCCCCTCCATGATGGCACAGCTGTCGGCCGCCGGGAGCTCACACTCCTCTTTGTCTCCAGCAGTCATCAGCATGGAGTACTTGAACTCCAGCCTGGGGAGAGGCATAGTAACACAGTGTTAACCAGCTGGAGGAGACCTCATTAAACAGGGCCAACCTGCTCTCTGGCCCTGTGTTGTGAGGATTTCTCCAGTTGGTAAAAGGTGTGTGTGTGGTGTCTCTCAGCAGCACACACAGCGTTTACCTACTGGAGGAGTATACCACACAGGGTAAACCTGCTCTCTGCCCTGCTGTAAAGAATGGCACTATGGCAAATGTACAGTTAAGTCTTAAGGCTAAATGGCTTTCAGACTTCACGGGTTGGACTTTAAATGTTTAAATAGATTTGAGTTTGCACTTGGACTTTTGCACTTTCATATTGGTCCTGTTTTGTTTTTTTGGTCTTTCTTTCTTAGTCGATTTCTGATGACTTTTTTAGTGTTACATGTTGATGAGGGTATCTACAAGTCACTTCTCATGCAATAAGTAACTGGTTAAAGTGTATAGACCCAGAGTCTGCAGAAGGGGATAGAGAAAGATAAGAGAGAGAAAGAGAAAGAGAGAGTGAGAGAGAAAGTTAAAGAGAATGAGAGAGATAAAGAGCAAGAGAAAGAGAATGAGAGCTAGAGAAAGAGAGAGCGAGAGAGAGAGAGAGAGGTCTTACTTGCGCGCCCTCTTCCAGAAGTAACAGATCACCCCGATAAGCAGCAAAGCAGCCACTGTTCCCATGGAAACACCAAACTTAAGCCAGAAATCCAGGCTCACGCAGGCATTGACTCGCTGTGCTGGCAGGGAAACCCCAGCGTAACACTGCAGGGGCTGCTGCCACACATAGGTCGTTCTCTACAACAACACACACACACATTATTAGTTATAACTCCCATATTTTCTTAAGTGTATTGTACATATGATGTGGTTTTAGTTTCCTACCTGTATTCCTTGGACACATGCGCTGACGATCTCTCTGTAGTGGTCTGAGGTGCAGAGTGGACATGCAAACTGGCTCCGCCACAAGAAGTGGAAGGAGCAGCCGTTGCACGTCCCCTCCGGACAGGCACTGTGGAAGGAAACAATTCAGGATAAAAATGTGTTGTCTTCCAGTAATGAGGATGTAGTTCTCTAAATTAACCACAAGGGGCATTGTTTGTAATGGAAAATCATCACATTTTTATTTAGGCTATTGAAAAACCCTTTGGTAAATTCCACAATATCCTGTGAGCTTGAGGACACGAGATGGCATGCTGCAGAATCAGACATTTGCAATACGTCACGTTCTTTGTTAATTGAATGACTCCGATCCTGTGTGCAGGCGTTGTAACGTACCTGGGTAGAGAGATTTGGTGGCTGGCTGTCACAGTAGGATCACATCTCATTCTGATCGTGGTCGATCGGCCCTGTTTACAAGCCTGCGTTGTCTCACTGGCCCTACAGACACAATGAATCATTAATGTCAAATGCAATTTCGTTTTTTTTATGTCTTTGATTACTCTTGCATCGTCACAATAAAACAATAGACGAAATATGAATCAGCTGTGTAACCTGTAATAAAATATGACATCAGGCAGACCGATGTTCACAGGGAACATGTTTTCCAGAGAAGAAATGTGATCCAGGGAATTTTCTGTGGTCACTCCTGCACAAAGGAAAAGACACACATGTCATTACGTTATACATGTCCTCTGAATATACATATTAGTACATATCATATTTAATCCTTAGCATACTTCAGTACATTGCAATACTCATGTACAATATGCTATGCACTATATTAAATGTTTTCATTGCAGACTTCGACAGACATATAGACAGGCAAACAGATATTTAGACAGACAGACAGACAGACAGACAGACAGACAGACAGACAGACAGACAGACAGACAGACAGACAGACAGACAGACAGACAGACAGACAGACAGACAGACAGACAGACAGACAGACAGACAGACAGACAGACAGACAGACAGACAGACAGACAGACAGACAGACAGACAGACAGACAGACAGACAGACAGACAGACAGACAGATAGATAGATAGATAGATAGATAGATAGATAGATAGATAGATAGATAGATAGATAGATAGATAGATAGATAGATAGATAGATAGATAGATAGATAGATAGATAGATAGATAAAGAGAAATACAGGCAGGCAGATAGATTCATAGACAGATGTACTAGAAGAGGATAACATGAAGCAGCTCTCAGCCCTTACCCAGCAACATGTCGGCGATCACAAAGGGCTGGGAGGAGACCAGTCCCTGGCCCCTGGTGTCGGAAGGGACCACCATGGACTGGCAGGCGTAGCCTCTCACCTCCCTCCGCTGCTCCGTCACGTTGTCCACACACACGGCCAGCTGTCTGTCCTGTGGGGAGAGGAGGACGAGGCTATTGGGGGTCAAACACTTCCATCGTTCATGCATAAACACCTGGTCAGAAAAGGTACAGGGTTTCCCAAAGGTTCACATCCAAGTGTTGGTGTTTGGGTTTTGACAGTGGGCCCTGGAGGTTGGTAGTTTAGGCTGGGGTGGCTGTCTATGTGCTGCAAAATGGGGAATTGAACCCAGTTCCTTTTTGCGAAGAATTTAACTTCCTAGTTGTAAAATAGTAAGGTATGGACTCTACACCCCCATTTAATATCCCTACCTGCTCGATAATGTCCTTTGTCTGAATATGAGTCAATAAGGATAAAAACGTCAATCATTTTAATTAATTCCCACCTCTTTCCCACACAGCCCGAGGTGGAAGTGCTGGAAGTATCGCAGGCCTCGGCTGGTGAAGCGGGGGCTGCTCCTGAAGCCTGTGAGGTTGGCCAGGGAGGAGAAGTTGTAGAGCAGGTGCTGGCCTGCTCCGCTGTTCACATGTAGGGTACAGTCGCTGACGCAGGCTGAGCGGGCCTGGAGGACAAAGTGGAGGAACAGACCTCGATTAGTTTGAGAGTCTGTGGCTCCAAGTGTTGAGCTGTAACCACGGATAAGGCATCATTCCTCTTTTTCGTGGCCGCGTGGCTTCCATACTGATTCGTGCAGCTGCTAAAAATTCACTTCCCCTGGGGGATGAATACAATTGGTTAGCTTAGGCTAAAGAAAATGCTATGTAAATGAAGAAAAAATTGTACCATAACAATCGGAAGGAAGATGATATAACCAAGGACAGCAGTGAATAGCAGTGATAAGAACTCCCCGTTCATCCTAGGGCCCCCAGCCCGTGCTCTACTGCGCTCCTCCCTCCTGACCTGGTTGGTGGAGGTGTTGGGTCCGCAGGGCACGCAGGCCTCCCTCCCCACCGTCTGCTGGGGCCTGATGATGGTGTTGGGTGGGCAGCTCTCACACACGCCCGTGCCGTTGACCATGTAGTGTCCGGGCGGGCAGGGCACGCAGGCGGAGAGGTCCGACGACCCCGTCGCACACTGGCGACAACGGGAGGCCACGCCGTCGACGGCGTTGGTGACCAGGACGGAGTAGATCTTGGCCACGTCGCTCGTGTGGTTCCTCTGTTGACAGTAAAGGTAGATGGTTGGATGTAGACGCAACGCAAGGGGGTCTACGGACCCATTACGTCCTTGCGGACCCTCCTTGCGTCCACCCCAAGGGCCAGACGTGCGCCTCCCAAAAGGTGTAACCTTGCCTTGAGGCGACGCAGCCGCAAGGGCGGCGATTGGTCTGCTCACGTAAACCCGACGTAAATCGGACGCAGAACCAAGTCAGGTTCACGACTGCGTCGAAGCGATTGCGGAGTCATTACGTTGAACGTGGAACCATGACGAAGCCTTTAGGCCAGTGGCTTTGCTTTTTGATCTAAGCTTTTCCAAATATGATAAATACATGAAAATTAATGAATATAATAGATACATGTAACAACCTTGCATGGTTGACTCTGCATGGTTGACTCCGTCGGTGTGTCAATGTGTGTATTAGCCGATTAATACACACATTAATAGACACATTGACCGATGTAAGTCGGTTAGCGTCTGCTAAATGGCCTAATTGTAAATTGTAGTTGCTTCACATCGTCGGTCGTGTCCTTTTTCAGTGATGTGATGCCATGGTATAACTACTTCGGGAGCTCTTAGCATCAATAAATATATCAATAACAAGTGGCTTTCTTGGAATAGAACCTTTTCTTTTTTTACAAAAATAATCACCAAGCTGTAAATACCTGTTAAGCTCAAACTATTCGGTTCCCATTTCATAAGAATCTTGCCTGATACCGGACCCATTGTATACATTTACGATCTTTAAAAGTTTAACTTCTTTAAACATTTAACCACTTCCACTCGCACTCCAGCACGGAGCTAATCGTGAAAGACATAACTTATACATATTCCATTCTATAAATTGTTTCTGAGAGATTTCTTCTTGTAGAAAAATATATCGTAATCAGGGAAGAATGTTACTTTAACATTCTGCTGATCAAGTAAAGAGGATGCAAGCCCCCATTGAGGTCACCATGTATTTTTTGTTAATATCAAATAACTCAGACAGATCTTTCGGTAAACTTACTCCCGGTTTCTTGATGTGGGAAGAGCAACAGTTGCAATTATATTTTCTTAGCACTTAATTCTTGGATGGGAGTGTAGTTAAATGTCCTAACCTGGGCTTTGTAAATGTTAAGAATATAACCTATACTTTTCCAGTATTTGTATTAGTAGAGGCAGGCCAGAACCTGGTTCCATGAATGGGAACAGTGCATCCTCTGCATACAAACTTTATACTTCATACTGTGGTCCTCCAATAGATATATCCGATCATTCTGTCCTCTATGATTGGGCCAAAGATGCGATGAATAAATTCAAGAAACTGGGGCTAGCGGGGAAACCTTGGCCGCAGCATCGTAGCAGAGTGTGGACTTAGGAAGGCTCCTATCAAACTCTATTCTTGCAGTGGGAGAGGAGTAAAATACCTTAATACAATGTATACAAGTATATTGATGACTACACATACAAATCCCAATCGAACCAATTCATAAGCTTTTTAGCATCTTAACTGAGAATAATAAAGCTACCTCTACTTATTAATCTGCTCTACAATATGTAAGGCTCTTGTTATATTGTCCTCTGGGTTGAGATGGTGGCATAGTGTTCACAGTCTGTTTAAGAAACCGATAGGTCGACAACCTTTACAGTCCATCGTTTCCTTTCCTTCCTTGGGGATACCGGCTATGAAGGCCTCCTTCCAGCAGGGGGAGGGAGGGGTAGCCCATTAATATTCAACGTTTCAAAAGAGCCTGAGTACATTACTACCAGGATGAAGATGTGTGTGGGACTGACCGTGCCATGCGACTGCATGCGTCGGAAGGCCCAGGTGAAGCTGGTGGTGATGTTGTCCTGGACCACGTAGGAGTAGGACTGCTTGCCCGTGGTGCCGTGCCACTTCTCCACAATGTGCTGATTCATCTTGCTGTACCCCTGAACACGAGACCCACCGATACCACGTTAAACACATTCAACTTGCAGATAATATAATAATATTCCTCGTTTTGTATCACATGACATGTAGGTGTTAGTGTCGTCCTCACCGCCAGGAAGTCCAGCATGCAGTCGGCGGTGCACGTTGTCTCGAAGACGAAGGTGATCCGAGACAGCTCGGTCGCTTCCTCGTCTTTGGCAGAGGATGGAGGCAGCCTTTTGAGTAGATGTTATATAAGATTGTGTGAGCTGTCTCCTGCTACAAGAATCCGACTAATGCACACCTGCTCGCATATGATCTATCCCTGTTTTTTTGTATGTGTGCGTGATTTGATGCGTGCGTGTGTGTTTGCGTGCAAGTGCGTGTGCATGTGTGCGTGTATGCATGGTTGTGTGCTGGCCCTAACCTGTATCCCGGGACACTGAGTGTCAGGACCAGAAAGTCTGAGTCCTGCTCTCCTGGCACGGTGTAGATGTAGTCTCCGGCCACCTCCCACCCTGACACAACCACACAACATCACATCCATTAAGAATCACAACTCTTCATCACCACACAACCACCGTAGCCCCTTCCTCTCAGCTGGCACTCGTAGCATGGGGCGTTGGGCTCTGATAGGTGGAAGCGCGTCTCACCTGTGCTCTCCTCCATGTTGAAGGTATATTCGTGGCGCAAGGCATAGCTCGCCATGTTGCTGGGCATGGTGTTCCACCATTTGTACTCAAAGCCGACCACAGGCTCCGTACCAGCGGGACATTTCGCACAATCTGGCGTCGCATTGGGAATTGAGGCAGAGAGTAGGAAAGACACAAGAAGAAAGTTGAAAATATTTTTATGGCAATCGTACAATGGTACAATGGTTATTGATGCAGATTCCAACTAGGACCTCAAATTGATTAGGACCTCAAATTACACATCTGTATTGTATATTGCATTTTATTGAGTGCTTCAACTTAAAGTTATGAATTTACTGGTAACACTGGACATATTAAACCATATTAAACAACGTTATACAATGCGCCCATCGAAACACACGAGTGAAGGCTTCAGAGATGGCGGTCTCGAGGAGGTACCCTACCTGTTCCGTTGGAGTAGAAGTCATCGGAGCAGGGCTGGCAGGTGGAGGTGTTGGTGAGGAAGAAGCCCGGGTTACAGGGAGGGCAGGCGGTCAGCTGGCCAGAGGCGGGAAGAGTGACAGCTCCAGGGACAGACTCACTGCAGATCTTTGGCTCCATCCACTTGTACATAATCTGGGTCTGAACAGAGGAAATCACCAACCATTGTTTTTTTATTTGATTATAATCCCGAACCGTTTAACCCTTTTATTGTCGTTTCTATCCTGTAGTTTTGTTTGGACACACACCTTTAACAGACACACACACACACGGACATAAACACACAATCATATCAATGTTCAGAGTTATAATTGAAAGTGTTTTTCATTGAATATGTCATAAACTGACTTTTAAATTGAAACTTGTATTTAGCTCTTTGGTTCTAGCTCATGTTGCTGCATTGTACTTAATGTGGATGTCGCTTATTGTTTATTTTATTAGCAGCTACTCCAATTTTGATGTATTCTTGCCAACCTCTCAACCTCTCTCAAGTCATTCAGTCTAACACTAAATGACTGAAAGTAAAGATAATGCAAATGTAATTCAAATTGTAATTTCCAATCCTCCTCCCCCAGACACATACAGGTCTTTGAGCTCAGTACCTGTCTGCTGTAGTCACACGGGGTGTGAGTGTAGAAGTAGTCACTGTTTGTACATGCAGGTCTCGCTTTGCAACTCCCCGAACCGGCCTCTGGGGAAACATTAGAACAGTCAGAGGAAACAGCCAGTGGGCATGCAGAAAGAACACATCTCATCCATTAAGATCCGGGGATAAGACACGCACACACACACAGACACACACATCACAGGTGCATATTTGCATAGAGATAACCTGGCCTTTATGCGTCCTCATGCAGGACAACGAGCTTGTGGTATAGTGAAGTATAGTATAGTATATTATAGTATACTACAGCTACTTTACTATAGAGTGAATGAATAGAATGAATACATGAATGAAGAATCTGAATTTCTGTAGTGATCAGTGGTGTGAATCAGGGAAGCTCACAACAAACGTACCGGCGTATGCGTCCGTGTCACACTGGTGGCACACGGTCGCACCCTTGTTGGAGTAGGAGTCTGCAGGGCAGGGGTTACAGCGCGCGGACCCTAGCTTAGCACTGTAGGTGCCCGGCTTGCAGAGGAAGCACTCTGATGTGTAGGCCACCCCTGGACCAGAAACAGGAACCAAGATGTAATTATTAACAGACAATGGGGTCGGGGGAGGGGGGGGGGGGGGTTATGTATTTAGTGGCGGGAGCAAACAAAACAGACTTTTGGTATCATTGTTAGATACAGCAACAAGATGACCTCTCCATGAATCAACATCCAATATATATATATATATATCAGATGATAACTTACCTGAGATGGCGATGTTCTTCAACAGAACCGATTTGACAGAGGTTTCCTGCAGAGCGTAGGCTGTGGTTCTCCAGTACAGGACGTTGGTGCCTTGGTTTAGTTTAACCTTGATACAGAGAGAAGTAGAACCGATTGAAGAGCAGAAACAGACCATAGCCATGCAGGACAAGACGCTGTGGGTTCACAGGCTTACATTATACTGACTCCAGTCGGCGTCGGAAAGCTTCACAAACCGGCTCTCTGTGTCCGTGGACTGGCACTGGTCGTTCTGAACCTGCAAGACCCAGAGAGAGACGGCCAGAAATAAGTTAACAAACCCAACGACTTATAAACGTTGATAATGATACAGGGTTTGCATCTGTAGGATACTTACGAAGAACTCAAAGTAGATGTTGTTGTCGGGGTATAGATATTCAAAGGAGACGGTTCCGGCTTTCTTGAGGTTCACAGCAAAGGACAAGGTGGTGGTGCACTCATCTACGTTTGAGGCTATGTGATCCCCCATGGGAACCCACGAGGACCTGGGGGAAAGCACCACAAACTGTTTGGTACACGTCTGGAAACGGTCTCTACACACGTCTCTGTATATGACACTGGGCAGGGTGCTGTAGCATTGGCTATGATTCTGCAACCTTCATTATCAAAAGAGAAATCTTTGGTTCCTCTCCCACCAAATAAAATAAAGCTGGAACCACAAAACATATTTGACCCCTTAAAGGAAGGTAACACAGAATACATAGTTGTATATATAGTTATACTATATATAAAGTAAGCAATAGCCTATAGTTTGATGATCTAAAATAACATGTTACCTTTCAAAGAAAAAAGAAAAATAGCTATAGATCTTTTTTGAGAGGGGTGGAAGAGACACATGGGGCTCCAGAGCAGCGGTTGGCTGATCTCTGGGCTGGGGGTTCTGCTTAACGATACTGGGATCCACCCCTGATGAGGGGCGACCTACCGGTCCGCATCCTTAAATGCTGCCAGATGACTTCAATCGGAAATCATCAATCTGTCTCAAATTCACTCTCCAAGTCGCTTTGGGTAGAAGTGTCTGCTAAATGGTTAAATATCTAATATGAAATGAATGTGGGGACGGACTCACTTGGAGCAGTTGGTCTGGGAGTCATCGTCGATGCTGATGCCGTGCGTGACGAAGCCTGCCGGCAGACTGTCCCACTCATCGAAGGCCACCCCCGTGCCAAGAGAGTAGCTCCCCCCCGCGCACTTCTGGCAGCTCTGGCTGCTCATCTCCAGGAACTCCCCGTCCATGCACGAGAAGGCTGCACCAAGGAAGAAGAGAATTAGAGGAAAAGGGCCCATTTGGAAAGATTGTAGAGACGTACAGGAATAAAGGACGTTTTTTCAAAGACGATTTCATGGATGAAGGGTTCTGAACATGTGTGTCTTCACTTCCCCTGTCTCACTCCCACTTCCACAGAGATAAGATGGAATATCAAAAGAATGGATACTGCTCAAAACTAGTCCTGACTAATTCTGACTTATTATAAACAACAATTAAAGACCATGGCACCAAGTCTGCCAAATAATCTGCCAAAAGTCTGAGCATTTATTTTGGAAAAACAGAGCATTAGTCTGGCCTTGACCTCCTGGGTAATATAGTCAAGGGATGAAACTCACTGCAGTGGGTGCCTTTCACTGGATCAGGGAGTCCTGTACACGTATCGAGCTTGTTTGGGACAGCCACTCTCCACCTGGACTGGTGCATATCACACTCTGTGTACTCAAAGTGGTAGTCCGACTGGAAAAAGAAAATTAAAATTCATTAAAATGTTAGTGTGTGACTGCAAACCAGCATGCAGACAATAAATCAACATAAGAAAAACAAAGAAGGCAACGGGGGGTCAAGTGATAAGAACCGAGAATGGAGTTTGAGCATTAAAAACCCATGTTCTGCAAATGCATGTGTGATGATCAATAATGTTTTTTACAGTTTGCTGTACACCACAGCAACCTCTTTTCCAAATAAAGTTGGGAGACAATATTTACCCAAGAAAGCCGCCTCACCAGTTGTCCCGATAAGTCCTTCTTCTATTCTCTAATCAAGGAATGACATCTGTTCTACCTAAATCCCTCCAGGGTTTACTGAATGAGTCAGGGGGAGATGTTGTTTGTGAACCAGTCCTTTGGTCAACATGTCACCTCAGAGTTGTTGTAGAAACGCGGCCGTTCCACGGAGAGACAACAAACACTACAACGCCGCTTTGAGACGCAGTAACAGTGGCTCATTAACAAACAACACCCCACCCAAAATGTTTATGTTACTGTATGAATCCTTTATAATTGCGGAGTAGGCGGATGGATTGAGCTAAGATGTTGTCACTGACAGCCTGGCATTACCTTGCTGTTGGTATTAAAGCCATACCCCAAGGCCAGTTCAAACCACGTGGGATGAACAGTTTAATAGTTGACTAAAATGCATCAGCAGTAGGCAGCTCTGTGTTTCTGATCAGTGCTGCTTCATTAGCATGGGCCCACGGTATCTCCTTACCCAAGGGGTCCACGTCCCCAGGAGCCAGCGATCAATATGAATAGAAAACAGGAATAAGAATAGGAATATGCGCTCACAGCCCAACCGCTTGCTATTAACAAACATGAGGAAACCAGGGTAACGGGACATTGGGATCAGCTCATGGTCAAGTAAGTTCTGGTGGCAGAGAACCCATTTACCTGGGGGAGCAGCTGCTGCCCGCTATGCTTGCTGACATTTCACTTCTAAGCTCACTCACCTTGAAATGCAGGCGCTAGAGTTGCCATAGAGTGCCTTTTGCGTCATTACCATGCAGATAAGCCTCGACACAGTATCTGTCTGCCATAAACGTTCTGCCATAACGAAGTCTACTATTTTATCAAATACAGCCGTTATAATGCAAATATTTAGAAGGAGGTTACCAGATAAGTACTGCATTGTACCTTAGGTGTTACAACTAGGAGTTACAAGTCTGGTAGAAAACAGTATAGTACCATATTTGGTTGACACAATGATTTTAAAACAATGTTTGTGAATCCATATATAGTGGCTTGACCTCAACGTCAAAATGATTCCTCACGACTATACTTATTTTCAAAGTATGGATGAAATCGTCCAGACCCACTTCACCAAACCAAGCAGTCATGATAGTCCATAGATTGCAGAACACAAACATATGTTCATTTCCCACATGTGTCACCTATTATGTAGAATTTTAAACAAGCCCCTTTCAGCCAAATAACTATATTTCAGGAACCCTTTTAGAAAATGACATATATTCTAGGTAAAATATAATAAGAAACCTTAAAGTAAAACATTAAAGCAAGGATATTTAAGACACAGCTGTGTCTTAGCTTTTTTTTTTGTCCTACTTCAAACAGAAAATGTGTGTATGTGTATGTGGGCTAAGGCCATGGTATTTCAGAGGGTTTTTACATGCTGTAATACGACAAAACAGAATATTAAATTCAAACTTTAATATCCCTACAGTAATAGGCTCATTCTTGCTCATTCTCACATATTACATCTGATATTGTTCAATTTGAGTTCCAACATAGGCCTAAAAACAAGACTTACCTATTATGCTAAGTTGCAGTCAATTGCCTTTGAAAATTTAATGAGAACACATTACAAAAAAGGGTCTTTCTATCACACATGCTATATGACCGTTTTACAGTTGTGTGCCTTGTTCATGCAGAACAATATTAAACAAATGCAAAACATGGAGAAAGTTATTATTGTTATCATCTTACCTCTTTACATAAAGGCAATTCTGCATTGATATGAGCAAATAAATGCCAGATAAAAAAATAACCGAAATGCGCTATGTCCATGGTTGCTGTTCCCAGGTCGTCCCGGTCCCTCTGTAGTTATGACGCGACACGAGCCATGACAGAGGAGCCACAGGTAGGCGCAGCTCTTTGAAAGCAGGTAAACACAGGCTCCTTTCTGATTGGTTGCCTGGCAGCCAATCATCTTTAACTAGCGTTTTGTGGCGAATAATAAAAGATGTATTTAAAATGAATGTAGGTATAATAACAAATGTTTTGGTATCTTTAATAAGATGCATTGTATTTGTATTTCTCTCATTATAACTTATTATTTATTTATTTGATAGCATACATATTTTATGTAGTTTGCTTCGATTTGCTTCGATTTGGCGACATGGAAGTTTTCTAAGTGAGTAGGGGTAAATATGGGTAAAACGTAAGACTCGACATTTGTAAAACTGAATGACATGGGAAGATCAAAATAAGTTTCACAAAAAGTTTGGAGTGAGATGACGTATGTATGGTTGTATGTATGGTATGTTACTTCCTGAAACTCAATGGAAACAAGACCGAGGCCCTGCTCATCGGCTCCAAATAGACCCTCACCAAATCACAACACACCCCAGCTCCACTCATAATCATCGATGGATTCCCAGTACCCTTCTCCTCCAAAGTCAAGAGCCTCGGCGTCATGCTGGACAACACCCTCTCATTCGCACCCCATATTCACAACATCACCCGGACTGCATTCTTCCACCTCCGCAACATCGCCAGACTCCGCCCATCACTGACCCAATCCAGCACTGAAATCCTAGTTCACTCATTTGTCACATCACGCATAGACTACTGCAACGCCCTCCTCACCGGACTCCCCACCAAACTCATCAACAGACTGCAGATCATTCAGAACTCAGCCGCCCGGATCATCACCCGCACCAAATCATCTGACCACATCACCCCTGTCCTCATTCAACTTCACTGGCTCCCAGTACACTACCGCATCCAATACAAAACCCTACTCCTCACCTACAAAGCTCTCCACAACCTAGCCCCCAGTTACCTGTGCGACCTCCTCCAAGAATACACTCCCTCCCGCTCCCTCCGCTCAACCTCTGCTGGACTAGCCTACTATGCATCCCCACATCACGACTCATTACAATGGGTGCCCGGTCATTCAGCTGTTCAGCACCCAGGCTCTGGAACTCCCTCCCCCCACACATAAAACAGTCAGACACCATTACAACCTTCAAGTCACAACTCAAAACTCACCTGTTCAAACTCGCACACAACGTCTAACTGATCACTGTCTTGATTGTTTGTTTTGTCATGTTTTTGTTTTATTGATTTATTTATTTATTATTATTATTTTTCCACAATGTCTTGTTTTTAAACGATTTATGATAACTTTATGCTCTGTAAGGTGACCTTGGGTGTCTTGAAAGGCGCCCTTTAAATTAAATGTATATATGTATTATTATGGGGGCGGAGCGACCGAACATTTTGCAAAACACGGCGACCCGTCAAGAAAGAACCTACACAATAATTAGAAAAATAGTTGCTGGCAATTGTACATATTCTTTATAATTGATGGTACAAATGTTGCAATAGCAATTGGAAAATAAGACAAATTCCTACACATAAAATAAACTACTTTTACTTATAAATACAAATGGATACGAATTTATAATCTTCAACAGTGGGCCACAAAAATAGGGCATGGTGTTAAGGAATTATTCAAATCAGCCCCTTTTCAGAAAATGTGTGAGTGTGTGCGGATGTGCGCGTGTGCGTCTGCGTGTGCGTGTGCGTGTGCGTGTGTGTGTTCCTATTGGCGGCTGCTCCACTAAAAGTAAGCGTTCTCCTTTTTCCAATGTTTTCTTCACTGTCAACTTGCTGTATTTTATGACAATGAAAAGCAATTGACGTTGACCGCATTAAATTGCTTCTGTCCAAAACTACTGTCGACGGATCGTAGAGCTAGGACAGCCCAGAGCCATAGAGAGAGAATAGTGTTATTATATATAATTTTTTCTATGACAAAGCCAGTGCTTGGTTCACTCTGCTCTGTCTCGGTCAAGGTCACATTTAGAGGAGCTCTGCAAGCTTTGAACCTTGGGAGCGCACCGTTTCATTATATACGAGGAAAAGTTTCAGGTAGGCCTACCTACATAGAGCGTCATTTGGGTGAGAAAGAGGAGCAGTGTCGTGAGAGCGCGTGAAGAGGGTAATTCCAGCTCCGGGCTAATTTTTTACAGCGCAGCGTTGTGAGAATTTTGAGAACGGCCTGAGTAGGTTATTTGCGTTCAGTGGTTGCTTAGAGACCAGGCTGTAAACACCGTAGCTTGTGACCCAGTAAAACAAATCCAAGAGGCAAGTCTATCCAGGCCTGCTTGGTCATTCCCTGTCACGAGATGAACATATCAAGCCGAGACCCCTTTCCATTTCCTCAGCCAGAAAACGATAACACCTTCACGGGGACCAAGCCATTACAGGTAGGGGGATTTTTATTGGGTCAGGTCGAGCCTGGGGTCACCTCTGTTGTGCCTGGGAATGCGGCGATAACTTAAGAGATTAGTTATCAGGACATTGCAAATACGTTTAGTTTCATGCATGTTTGTACCATGTTAAGATACCAACCACTTAAACAAAGCGCCGTGTGGTTTGCCTGTACAGAGAGAGATCTCTGATAAACCAACTCATCTGGCCCAGTACGAAGAGCCGTGGAGCCGCCTCTACGTCACTGCGACGTCATCGAGCAGCAGCAGGACCGTGACACACCACGGCCGAAAGGTTTACATTTCACTGCGTTTGACTAGAGTGTAGGCTAGGGAAGCGTAATTCTTTCACTTGAGAAAATATATTCTGCGTTAAATGACACAATTCATTATGAGTCAGGTTAGTTTTTCTGTGAATTGATTAGATTGCCCGGCGAGGGAGTCAACAAAAATTTCAACCGATTTCCATGACACTGCTCAATCTTGGCATTGCAGTGCATCATGTAACTGATACGCTATGCAGACCTTAATCACTGACTACATTGAAATATAACCCATCACCTAACCCCCTAAGCACATCTGATCGGATTCTTCCTGCACTTCTCTCCAGGTTCCCCACGACAGCCTCGACTTCCACCTGAAGTCCCTCTATGACCACCACGAAGACTTCCTCCGCACCAGGAACCAGACCTTGTACCAGCCGGAGACCGTCTCAGGCGACATTAGGTGGCCAACAGGAATATGCTAATTACATCCATCCATGACTGTATTACCTCCCCAAATGAAAATCACTTTGATGCGCTCATATTTAATGTAAACCAACAGGAGGACACTAAAAGAACGTGAAAAGCAAGAAATCCAGCAAAAGAATCTTAAAAACGACAGCATCAGGGTGTGGATAACCCCCCAGAAGTGCTCCATTTACAGCATCAAAGGAACCATAGGTGAGATGATATACATGGTCAAACTCATCTACAGCTGGTGAACTCCAGTGGTAATGAATTAACAATATGATTATGAACAAAACTGTTTATTAACAAACAAAAGTGCAGATCATCAGAGCAAACCAAAGGAACAATGAAATAAATTAGTCAACTAGGCTGTTCCATACTTGAAAAACACATGGGTGCCATGTTAATCCTTTCCTTTATTACAACAATATTTTTCCCCTCCCCAAGAGTCCCACCATAACGCAAACAGGGGCTACTCGAGGAAACACGACGGGGGCTTCTACTCCACCTGAAGGCCCCTCCCAGGCTGTAAAACTACAACCATGGGGAGGTGGATAGTGGAGGAGGCGAAATAAATTCCTTCTCAAGATGCCATGTTTGTAACGCTCGTTATTAACCTCAGACACCACTGGAACGAGGTGTTGTTCAGAATGAAACCAAAAGACGATTACTGTCCATCAAATGTACACAGAATTGTAAACTCATCAGTCAATAATAACAGAAAAGGCTCAACATAAATAACTTCTAATAGGAACGTGGGGACACTGCATACATTTTCATGCATACGTTTTCCTGGAATACAAAGTTTCAAGTATTTATTCTGGTTTGGTGCGATTCTTCCTCCGGGCGATGCGTCTAAGGAAGGCCTTCTCGTCCCAATCCCCCGGCGACAGCATCTGAGGTCCGTTATGGATGCAGAGCACAGTCATCTCCTCGGCATACTGGAGGTCTTGGAGGAGCTGAGGGAACACAGCGAGCACATGTGTTGGACATGGTAGGTAGGGAAAAGGCATCCCAGGTAACGATAACCCCAGGTCAGAACTAAAGTCAACGGCAGGTATATTTAGTCGGAAATGCCACATAAAAGAAATCAAAGCAAGAGGATTTGGTTTAAAAACACAACAATGATGGGACTACCTATCGGGTTCTATGGTAATGGATATTTTATGATTGTGTCGCCGCCGATACTTGTCCATCAGAGGCCGCACTCACCTTTGGAGTTATGAAAAAGTACTGTGAGGTGGTCTCCTTGCACGCCGTGCGGACCACGATATTAAAGACCCTCCGCTCGTTGATGGGGTCCATTCCCTGTGGAGGACATTAAGCAAGGAAAATAAAGAAACAAGCTCTTCAAGATGAAGACTATTGCATTAGGATATGCGATGGTGTTTAAGTCTGTACATACAGTCAGCACTGGCCCGTATTCAACACTAAAACCTGAACATTGACAATGTGCAGTGAGTGACCCAGACCTGGTTGATCTCGTCCACCACCCTGAAGGGGCAGCGGTTGAGCTCCTGCAGGGCCATGAGGTAGAGCATGGTGGAGACGCTGCGCTCCCCCCCGCTCTGGTGGTGCGCCGTCAGCTCATGCAGCTCTGTGCTGTTGTGGAACTTCACCCGGATGCGGATCCCATACTTATCGTACTCTTCCTATACACACACACACACAAACAAATATATAGATTTAGTATACTACACGTGAACCTCCTACGATTGCACAATTAAATGCATGAGCTAGGGGTCGCGTTACCTCCTTTTCTGAATGGAGGTCCACCTCCCCCACGCACTGCATCGAGCGGAAGTACTCGCCGAACCTCTCGTTGATCTGACAAATCAGCGTTCTTAGAGGGTTCAGCCAGCGCTCTTTAGCCTGAGACCAAGACAGAGGCAGAGACTTTTAACACATTAAGCAGCAAACAGAGCAAAAAAGGACAATCTGCTGGGCAGAAAGAAGATGATCAAATAAAAAAAGCACCTTAGCAGGCCACATGTATTTATTGGTACATATTTACTTTTATTGTTGTTGTCTATTAATGTATTGTTCAAAGACTATCCATCCACATAAGTAAACGTACGCAGACAAACAAGGACCAATACCACATACTTCCCCAATTTTAATGCCCAACAAATCTGAGTACAACAACCTCCACAGCGATCCAGTAACCTAATATAAAACAGTGCACTCTAGTGGCCTCAAAGTATCTCAGGCCAACCATTTCAGGTTTTCGCTGTACCTCAGACATGTTCATTCTGTAGGTGTTCAGGGCTTCGCTCTGATCGCCCAGCTCCTTCTCCAGGTTCTGGATTTCCACTTCTCTCCTGTTGTACTCCTCCACCACCTGGGGCCCAGCCAGGGGAGAACCATGTCCCACGGTCAGAGCAACTCAACGGGCGGCTTTAGCATCCACTAACACTGGCTCAGTAGGCTCAGGGACATGAGTCACTATGACTATAATTAATTACATTGTTGGGCGAAAATGCATACGATTGTAATGAAAACAACTTTGTGTGGCCTAGTTTTTTTATGTTGCTTTGTTCCTGCTAATTAAAAAAATACCCCACTTTCACAGAATAATTACGGGGGAAAAAATAAATGGGGTTTGAAAATGAACCAGGTTCAATCCCCAATGCCTGCAGTTTACTGGTAACGCCTCTTTGTGGAAAACGCCAAAGCAGTACCCCCCTCCTAATGACTTATCTGAATTCAGTTTTAGTCACTATGGACCAAATTAGCATCTGCTACATAACCAAAATAATATGCAAATGGAGGTGCTCACGTTTTCTCTGATTCCAGTGAAGCCCTCTGCCCTGGAGCACTCCTCGTTCAGCAGGGCGTCCAGCTCCTCCATGGTGTCAGGCAGCGTGCTGAAGGCCTGGACAGACACGAGACCCTGTGACTCCTCAGAGAACCTCGCTCGCGCTTTGCAGGAGAAAGTTTGACACCGGGAAGAATGGGGCCGAAGAAGGCTTTCACGGCCGAAGAAGCCGAGGAAATTAAAAGATCTCTCGACTTCCTTTCTGAAGAAGTTGCCGCAATGAGGAAGCAGCAACGAGACATCCTAGACCTGGCCGGGGAAATCAAAGTGTTGCGGTTGCAGAGCGAGGAAAAGGATAAAAAAATTATCCACCTCGAAGGCAGAGTAATAATCTTAATAATCACCAATAATCTTAATCTGATAAATTGATCGTTGAAATCAGTCAGAAATCAGAATAAAAGAGCGCATCCTCATTGTTTGATTGTGGTCGTAGGTGAGGTTGGTGCTGAGTTACCACTGAAATCAGTGGGTCAGTGGGTGGGATCGGTCGTCAAGATGGCAGCGCAAAGCTACAGTGACGTCACGTGAACCTTATGAATAGACACTGCGTGTTCCCATTACATTTAGGGTGTTTGAGGCCCTTTTGGATATCTATAATATTATGGGTTACCGTTACTGTAAACAGTGGGCCTGTTTTTAGAAAGGGTCAGTGAGGGCTATCTGTAGCCATGCCATGATAATCTTCTCATAGTCACGGTTCTGTTTATAATAATTACATATTTACAACAGAATGACATCCCAGCCATGACTCCTTAATTACTAACCTTAGAAGACAAGCTCCTTCAAATGATTGGGCACAATGGGTACCAAGGGGCAAAGGACTAGCATCCACTGCCTCTCTCATACAACAGGTGACCCCACGCTCTGAACAAGAGCTACTCTATTGAAGAGTAGCGCAGCAGGCGGGGTACCCACCACCTTTAGCTCCGCAGGCACCGTCCCTGCTGCTCCCATATTGCATATGGTCTGGGCGCTCCTCATCAGGCCCTTGCACCTCTCATGCAGCTGGTTCTTCTTCGTGTCCAGGCGAGTGAAGGCATCCTTTGAGGAAAACAAAACACGGACGGGAGACACAAGTCAATGACAGGAGAAGTAAGTGGGAACAAAAATACATAAAATGGCGCCATTGGCCCGCAGAAACATTCCTGGCGGCCCGCAATGACATACAGATGTTTTTTTCTTTTGATAATAGATCAATATTATTTTAAAACAAAAATAAATAAATAAATATAAAGAGAAAAGTCGACTCTAGCTTTCAATTAAATCCTGTTACATTTGTTAGTTTTAATCCGACTGTACATTACTTTGAAAGGATGAACCTCAGTTTCGTGATTTAGACCTCACTTGACCTCACTCCCTGAGGTCCACGGTGCAATGTTTTTTTTCACCACTGGGATGCTGACGGCGTTTCCCACCAATTCTTTTTTTCCTTTGTTAGTTAGTTAGTTAGTTAGAAATGTATTGTCCCCTTGGGGAAATTGTTCTCAGTGAAAAGACAGATACACATGACCGTTACAACAACATAAAAAACAAACAACAAAAAGTAAATAAAGATAAACAACCATTGACAAGACAAAACCCCCAAATCATCATATTTTCCACTTAGTTCAGGGACACATCTAAAGATGTTGGCATTTTAAACTAACAATTAAAACCTTATTTTTAAATGTTTGTTTAAAAGGCTGATGGATTGTGGAATGAATGACTGTTTTGTTCTATTTTTGGAGAGGGCTGGGTATCGAAACCTGCTACCTGAGGGTAATAGTTCAAAGGTGGAGAAAAGTGGGTGTTTAGAATTTGCTAAAATAATTTCTGCTTTACTCTGAACTCTCTCTCTGTAGGTGTTTTCCAGACTATTTAAATTAGTACCCAACAGCTTGCTGGCAGTGGTCACTATTTTCCTAAGCTTTGGCGGCCCTCAGTCGAATTTTGGGTTCCTAAATTGGCCCTCAGCTGTCCAACACTTTGAGAACCCCTGGTCTACAAGCTTCCATCGTCCGATTGCGCCCCCTAGGGGGCGATAAGAACGATAAGAATGGTCTTCCCCTTGGACCAGCGTGAGCCTCCGCTGATCTAAGTTTTGATACGTCGGTGCCGGCGGTGCTGTCATGATGACACAGCCGGTGTGTCTCAATAGTGAAACCTGGGGGGGGGGTGGTCATGTGGTCGTCAATATCACCGTTTCATGGAACGCGAATGCCACTAACTCCGCTCATTCACTTTTTTTTAAGATGATTTATTACATTATAAAATTGCAGTTTATTTTCTAATTTTTACGATTTAACATTTCGTTGATCTATGTATGGGAAACACTGATGTAATTTCGCCGTGCGCACAAACTGTACATTTCGAGCCCCTCGAAAAGAAGCCTTTTCATCGGCAACTTGAGTCGATCGAAGATGGAATCCATCGCTAGTCGATAGTCGATAGAATCGACCATCGGCCCATCCCTAGTAAGATAATATTAGTATCTATTTATTTTTAAAAAAAAAGGTATTGATGAATTGTGGTATCCATTTCAATTTTCCTTGCTATATTGATCCTTTCAATACTTGACATGCTTAGGTTGGTATGTGTGTATCATAATTCAAAACCTACTTCCAACATCCTGAGCTCCGCTTGTCTGTCTTTACAGCTCCCCTCCAGGTGGGTCTTCTCAGCAGTGAGACCCAGAGTCTGCAGTGTAAGGTGAACCTTCAGCATACTCAGGCTGGCTCTCAGCTAAAACCGTCACAGAGACAAAAACATATCAAGCAACTCAGTTTGCAACCAAAACACATTTATTACAAAAATGTTATTTTAATTATAAACACAAGGGTTACCAGCTAATGTAATGGAACAGGCAGAAACACAGAACTACATGGTAGTAATAAGCTTAGTCCCCCATACCTTAATTTGGTCCATAACTTCAACCATTATGGCCACCTTCTGGGCATTGACCGCACCGATTTTGGTTTTGGTGTCTTCCTCCAATTTCTTCAGGTCGACACGATTCTTCTCGATTTGTTGAAGACTGAATACAGGGGCAAAAAGTGGAAACATTCATTTTTGTCGGTAAACGAAAGTGACTTACAAATGAGGCTGTGCACCAAAGCATACAATAGGAATCTTATTGAATGCAAAACACGATGTTAGTGACATTTCTGATGGAGGGCGACAGTCCCGGGCAACAATCTAGACATGTCTAGACATATGGAGAGATCGAAGAAAGAGAAATTGCCATGGAGTCCATCTCACCTGTCCAACTTGGTGGCGATCTTCTGCTCCAGCTGCCTCTTCTTGCCCTTCTGCTCCACCAGCCCCTTTTTCTCGTTCCTTAGCTCGTTGTCCCGGCCCTCCAGGGTGGAGAAGTTCTCCTGCAGCCCTGCCAGACGCTCATTCAGGTCCTTGATCTTCCTCTCGCAGTTCTGACCCAGAGACACAAACCCCATGTCTTAAACCGCCGCTCCCCTACACACAACTTCTGACTGCTGCTCAATAATTAAAACTAAATTAAAACTAAAAAAATTAAAACTAAAAAAGGTTACACAATATATAATAGATTTTTTGGTGACCCAGAGGTATGGGCAAATATATCATTGATAAAAGAGCTCCCTCTTCTCTGCTCTGAAAAAGCTGCGTCTATACCTGGATCTGCTGCTCCACTTGGCCTTTCTCCTCGGCGTCCACCGAGATGGTTAGGAACTTGGAGGGCCGGAGCTGCGAGTTGTTAGTGCTGACGTGGTTGGAGTAGATCGACTTCTTGACCACATACCGCTCATCCGCCGTGTAGATGAGCTTCAGGTAAGGCTCCTCGATGACCTGGGAGGGGGGGGGGGGGGACGTAAATAAATACTGTACATGCTGTATCAATCAATCATTGGGGTTTATACAAATCATCCCCTTTAGATGAACCCATTTCATCATTCCAATGAGGGTGACCTCAAGGGCTCACATGGATAAACCACCCAAAACAGACCTTATTAATCATGGCTTTGGTTTGGGCCGTTCCCACGGGAACGTCGTGCATGTTGTACTGGTGGCACAGGTAGCTGACCACATCAGTCGGGGCGTCAAACATCTCACGCAGGTAGGAGTAGAACCCAAAGCGCCTGCACACAGTCAATTGTTTTAGATAGGAACGGTCCTTCCTACCACATGCTATCCCCTTGTAGAAGGTATCTCTATGTACAGGTTTTCCTTGGTCTTAGAACGCCCGTCCCCGTACTTCTGTTTTAGCATTAAAATGTTTGGTAGTAATTGTTTAAATCTTTATATTTTTTTTAACCACTGGATGGAGACAAAGGCAAATTTTCCCCCTAGTGGATAATACACATGAAATACACAGCGACAAACCATTGCATGAAAGGCCTGCTTATAAAACATGGTTTATTTAACATATTTCTGGAGGTATTTCTACAAGAGAGGCCCTTCAGAAATAGCTCACTTGAGAGACTCGATTGGTCGAGACGGTTGCTTGTTGGCACAAGACACTGCCGGGGCCAGGATGGAGTTCACCCTCAGTTTTAATTTGTCACGCACCTGAGGAATACAAGTATAAATTATAAAAACATTGCAAGAAATTTCAGCACAAAAGGGTTCACGTTAGTTAGCTAGGCTTTGGGCTATGGAAAATAGCCACGGGCGCCAGAGTTATTTGTATAACAGCTCTCTTAATTTCGCTTTAACTTTCCTTAATGTACTCGATCTATCGCTGTATCTAGCAGTACATAGTAAAAAATTATTGAATAGTCATTATGTAGACAGAAACATTGCTTGCTGCATACGTCATTCAAAGAGTCAATGCACAGACCTCTTTCATGAAGGCCTCCATGTCCTCCCTCTTCTCGAACAAAAAGCCCCGCAGGTCATTAAAGGCGATGTGAGTCTCCACGTACTTAGCAAAGCGAGGGTCCTTCACATTGAGCTGAAATTAAGCATCCAAATTCAGAAGACCAACGTATTAACGCAAAAGTATAATTAAGGAGCAGATAGGGGTTTTAGGAGCATCACGTTTGGTGTTAAATCACTGATATGAAACAGTTTAATTAAACTGTTATACACTTCCCTTCCCTCTTGGGCATTTTTTTTTTTATGTTGACATTGTTGTTGGCAATCGTTTAATGTTGTCTAGGTGCCTGCCTAGGTACACTGGACATTGCACCAAGCACTAGCCACTGTTCTACCAGAGACTCACCACTAGCAGCATGGGCTCGTGCACGTTCCCGCTGAAGAGCTGTCGGTTCTGCCGCAGCCACTGGATGGCGGTGAAAGTGTCCTTGTGGCGAACCTTCAGCTTGTCCTCCTTGGCCTTCATCATGTTGTTCATGTCGTTCAGCCTCCTCGTAAACACTGTGCGAGCACAAGGACACAGCCCCTCCAGTCAACTAGTGCTGGGATATCCCTCATAGGATAGAACAGGGGTCTATAAACATGGGGGTTCAGCCGTTACAAGCCGTTTTGAAAATATGCCTCTTCAGACATCACAAGTGGGCGAATCCACCTATATGTATGACGGAGGGATGAGCAACATTTGCTAACTTCGACTGAGTAGGCTGGTAGACTGATCTATCCAGCACACATCTACCACTTGTGATGTCAGAAGAGGCCGATTTTCAAAACGGCTTGTAGCGGCTAATCACACTCGTACCTGGTGGTATAATATGTCACCTTTTAGAAGGAAGAAAATAAATAAATAGGTGGTTGCTGGTATATTAAATAACAAGTACACACTTTTGGACTCTGCGACCATGTTGTCCTTCTCCCTGCGGATGTCTGATTTCTCCCCGTCCAACCTGGCCCGCTCCTCCTGGTGGCCCCTCAGCTCCACGCTGATGGCGTCTATACGCGCTGACACGTCTGGCTGCTCGCCCACGGTGGCGAGCTCCTTCTGCAGGTCGTCGATGATGGTCTTGGTGTTGGCGATGCGCTTCTCCTCGTCCACCTTCTCCGTGTGCTTCAGGTTCAGAGCTTGCTTGATGTCGTCGATCTGGAGCGGTCGGCCGGCCGCAGAGGGGTTACGAGACAGGCGACCGATGGCGTTTGTTTATTTGAACTGGGTTCATCGGACTGTGAAGCAAGGACTCACCTCTTTTTGCTTTCTGTCCAATTGGTCCTGTCTAGCTTTGCACTTCCGTGCGGCTTCTTTGATGTCGATGGTCTGGAGGAATAAACAACATTTATTTACATTTTGTTAATCCCGGGATGAAATTCAGTTGTTACAGAAGCTTTATCTAATAGAATAGTTAAAAACTGTTTGTATACAATACATATTTGACCTAGTTCCTTGCCTTTTTATGATATAGTAAATTTACAGAAAAGAACATAGGCACTTGCTCAGTTCCTAATGAATGTTTTTTCAAGGTTCTGACCTTGGTCTTTATCTGGGCCTCGATCGGCTCCAGTTGGTTGTTGATCAGCTGGATCTTCTTCAGCATGGGACCATGGGTCTGCTTCAGACTGGACAGACGCTTCTTCACCTCCTCCCGTTCCGTCTTCACAGACTCGTGCTCTTTACGAACCGCTTCGAACTCCTGGAGAGAAGACCAATCACATGTTGGGAATTTTAATAATTTCATTCGAATCACAATCTAACCATTCACCCATGTTGTATAATCAACAAACAAACCACTGCTCACCACCCATGGTTTCTTCTTCTCAAGCAATTCGATCATGTCCAGATGTCTCTTCTTCTCATAGTAGCGATTCATGTCAAGCTTGTTGCTCTCGTTTTTCTGCTTCGCCCTTTCAAGAAAGGCAGCCTTCTCATTCACAGTATTCTGTTGAATAAAAATAAAGGTCTGTTTAACAACAGTCCTGGTTCCACATCAATCCAGCGATTGTAACTCCATTCCACTAATGTAATTTGCAATCAAGTTTTTTTTTTTTCTAGAATAGTTTCTGCATTATGGCTCTCTTCTAATATATTCTTTAAAATTGCAGCACTTTAAAAGGACAAAATCATTATGTAGGATTATCATCCACAATAGGCAGAGAAGGAATTCCCTTAAACTATTCAAAACCACTGGCTAATACTACACACCTCGAGTTCTCTCTCTCTGCCACGAAAGTTCTTCAGCTCACAGTGGTACGTGTACATCTCTGGTGGCCCCACGGACTTCTCGGTGGCCTCCAGAAGCTCTATCCTGGACATCTTTGCAAACTCGCCCACTTTCTCCTGCAGCAATATATGCCATCATATCAGCAAGCATGTAGAGTATGGTACAGTAAACGGTGGATTTGAAAACCTACTTGATTTTATATGTTGCAAAAATATATATGCTCAAAGAGGGTCTAAGGTTATGTTGAACAAATGTCTTCTGTTTGCAGAATCGAGGCCAGTGTAGATTAAGGGTTTAACCTAGAGATACTCCTCTAAATTCATGTTTGGTATTTTGAGAAGGGGCTAGGAAACCCACACAAACCCACCTGGGGAAGGAACTGACAGAGGTTGCTGACTTGGATTTGAAGGGCTTTGACTTCTTCCTCCACTACCTTCTGACTGCAGGATTTTCCATTCAGCGTCCATTGAGACAGGTTCTCTGTGCTGATCTCTCTGTTTATCACCACATTACCGCCATTCTTGTACCTGTAAATTCAGTTACAAATGGAATGTACTGTGTGCAGTCAATTGGGTCCGGAATTCCACTAAACATATAACTCTTAATTGTGTTCTCCAGCCACATCTTAAAATACGGTCATTCATTGAAGTAAAAAAAATACATGAATACAAATATTAAAGCTGATCAAGCTTCAGGGTTAAGCTAAATGTAGAGTTGGGAATATTGTATTGTTGTGACCAACGTGCCAAATGGTTTCTTCTTATTCCTATAAGAGTAAGGGTCATAGAACTTACAATTCAATCTCAATCGATCCTCTACTGCATCCCCGCTTCACAAAGAGCCCAATCTGTAAGAAAATAATAGGAGTATATATATGAATACAGTTTAAGCATAAACTTTGGAACAGATCAAAGAAATCTGTAACCAAGTTCAGCTATGCTGTCTGATCATGGCACTGTTTTAGAAAGCCATGCAACTGAAGATTCTGTGATTTAGGGGAATTCTGACACACATACTACTTATTATAGGGATAATACTAAACACAAACTCATAATCAGAAAGGCAATTTCTTGGAACAGTCACAGGTCCAAAATGTATACTTCATTATTGCATTGAAGGGTTTTCACTTCAAGATGAATGTCGGATTACAAAAGTATTATAAAAGAGTGACATATGTGAACAAGATAGGAACATGTATCACAACGATGAGACAACGTAACACCTTGTGTCACAAGGTTCTCCATTCAACCTACGAATTCATTGATCATTGTGTGCATCAGCCAGACAAAACAGAAGAACCTCGCTTCCATCCTACCTTATCTCCTCTACCCAGGAGGGCAGTCTTACCAGCCAAACCAAGACATATGGCACACACAATGCTGGACTTGCCGGTTCCGTTGGCCCCCACAATCATATTGAGGTTAGCTCCCGGGTTAACGACAGCGAGTTCATAGGTTCTGTCAGAGTTGACACAGAAGACGACGTTGTTTCGTTACTTCTTTAGACATTGTAAACACAAATGGGTATCAAGAAAGTGCTGTGGGCTTGGCAGTTTCGTTTTTATTCGTTTGACCAGTCATATATGTAGTTTATTGTATCCTGGGCGTCTAGTAAAAATATATAAACAAGGCACTAGAGAACCGATGTCCACTTTGTTCTTACTGACGGATTCAGACCGCAGGTCGATAGCTCATTAGCCTTGTAGCAAAACCAAACACATTAGTATTGGCTAAATTACGTATAGGAATTGTATAACAGAAAGTGTATGTGTATGGTGGTGCATACAGGACTTTAGCTCGGAGTTTAACCGAAAGTGCGTATTTGATATTAAAAAAAAAAACTTACAGGAAGTTATTCATCGCAATACGAAGTATGGAACCTTCAACAAAACGACCCGGTTCACCATCACTGGCAACCCGGGCGTCAGGCTGGCTACCACCGAACATAGGTGGCACATTGTTGGTTACTTGAGAGGTGGAAGCGGCCCGACTAATTCTCTGTCTTTTGCTGCGGTCTGCCATAGTACAGGCGTGTTCGGGGGGGGCAAACTACGCAGAACGCAGCGACACCGTTCCATTCCCGCCTTCCTTAAGACGTGCTCGGCTTGTGATTGGATCAAACCTTGTCACGTGTGTATGGAAAGTACAGGATATTCTAGTCAAAGAATCAAAGCAACAAACTCGTATTTTACTCGTTTTAATACTTTACATCATATCAAATATAATGTGTCAAACCATATAGACCGACAATAAATGCTACGCGCTAGTTTAATGTGAGGATGTAGGCTAGCCAAACATACCTCCGTATGTGGATGAGAGCTATTATGTTAGAGCTGGTCTTGGGAAGGCAACAATCACAACACATACCGAAACTATCAGGGTGGGTTGGGTATTATCATCTACAATATTCTCCATTTTATTTGTGTGTACCAAACGACCAAGTAGAAAAGTTAACATTAATCACATTTAAAGTTTGATTCAAGTGAAAGCATGCTGGTTGTGTGCATTGTATTCAGTCATCACAATTGTAATGGTTTCTTGTACTCAACAAAGATATTAAGCCGACATTCGTTTTCTGTTGATCCTTTTAACGGAGGACAGAAAGACGTTGACGCCTTTTCACTGAGGCCTTTGTCTTTCCGATCCTTGGTTTGGAAAACATAGTTTCGGATGAGGTGAATTAAAGCTTCCTCGTAGTTTCAGAGAACTAACGAGTCAAAAATAAGCAGGACTTCCTCAGACTGTGGTTAGATCAGAATCGCTTCTATACTCATGGTCTGTTGTGAAACTTGAGGATTAGTCAAGTCCACTCAAGACTAGTATATCTGATCAAATCATCACGTCTGACCACAACTTCGTGTGGAAGCCCTGGAGTTTGGATCTCGTACGCACATCGCCTTAGAGGCTAGCAAGCATCGTTTTATCATCTCGACGTCGGACCAAGGCTGAATCCGGGTCGATCAAATAAGATCAGTGTGTAGGTTTTAAATACATAGAGACAAACAAAAGCACTCATTTACGCTCTCACAGACATACAGACATACAGACAGACAGACAGACACCGCAACACAGCATACTCCATTCACTCCCGCACGAATGTAAAACAACGCTTAGGTTATTCTATTTATAGACCATGCCCCGGAACTTCCGGTTGCGATCTAGCAATGCATTGATCAATTGCATCAATGCAGTTATGCCACCTACTGGTTTGGAGGCAAATTA
The DNA here is from genome assembly GCF_026213295.1 of Gadus chalcogrammus. Classification (NCBI taxonomy): domain Eukaryota; kingdom Metazoa; phylum Chordata; class Actinopteri; order Gadiformes; family Gadidae; genus Gadus; species Gadus chalcogrammus. Next base: position 27,326,092 of record NC_079412.1, on the reverse strand, counting down.
TATTTACCGAAAAGAGGAGCATAGAGTGGCTTCGTCTCGCCAACCTCGAGCGTCAAGCATGGATCCTTGCAAAGGAAAAGGTTGCATAGCACAGCAGTCTTCGGAGCTAAATGGATTTAGATTTATTATTCATGAAATTAACCTAATTTCAAATCAATAAATATTCTAATTTGAAAATGGCATGCAACTGTGTACGTACATACAAATACAGAAACTGATTTGTCTAATTGGCTACCCATTGATTGAAAATAGTGTCGTCAAATGTAATCCTGCGGTTTAATGCTCCCTATTTTTAAATATATATATTTTTACCCTTAAAAATATATATGTGTGGACAAAACCTTTCAGGTGCATTTAATCGTGATTCAGACTGAAATTGAAACTTTTTTAATTTAGTTCCATTGACTCCCATACAACTTTGTCAGTCTCTAGTGTCCAGACGTGACGCACGAGATGAACCGTGACCTATAAAGTAGATAGCCTTTCAGAAGAGATCGCCCCCATGAGGTCATGGACGGCTCATGAATTGAATGTTTGTCATTTGGGTTCTCATAATTCTTAAATTGACCAGAAGGACGTTGTGTGTGGATATTCTCGAAAAACATTCTGACTGAATAAAACTGTAAATATAAAGCACAGCTGATATACTAAATATGGAGCAAACAATGGAGTGTTTATAATTCTTGAGGAGAGGAGTTATTAGCCTAACATATTTCTCTGCACTATATATTTCAGACTGCTAGACTGTAAGGCATGTTTTAATGGCTCAGGGAAAGACTATGGTATTTGTACCGGTGACAATCTTGGTAGAAAGCAGCATTTGTGTCCTGGCTAATTAGTTAATCCGACATCCCGTGCTGCAGGGGACTTGTGAGGTAATCTTAAACGTCTTAATGAGATTTCAGCCCATGTCTACTACAACTATTGATAACAACTACGGCTCTGGTTCATTACCAGAACTACGTGCGACATTGCTGCCACTGGGAAGAAAGAAAGAGGAGACTGTGTGTGAGGTGCACTGCTTTTAACGATGGACTATTAACCAAAAGAGCAGCTGCAGGATAAACACCTGTGGACTTTAGTTATCCTACCATGGAGGGCTCCAGTGCTAGGAAAGTGAGTTTTTACGGGGGGGGGTTCTCTGTGGATCACAGTGGGACTTCAGTAGAGCTACTATTATATCTTGTTGACATAGAAGAGATTGATAGACTAATAATGTTGGTAATATGAGGCGTTACTGGCTTTAATGTCTCATAAAGCAACAAATCCAAACCACTGTTGTATGTTTGTTAGACGAACACAATAATATGCCAGATTGTGATGGTTAAGATTAACCATGCAATATTATTATGATTTGTTTTTTATTATTCTTTATAGTCCACTTCAGATTGTCAATTTGTGCATTTGTTTCCAATGTAGGTCAACCATATGCTCGGCCAGATCTGCTTTACACATATGGACTTTCACTCTGTTTTTTTCCAGACATGTGCAACGGACATAGGCAACATAAAATACAACAATAAGTTATTTTATATTATGTGAAAAATAATGTCAATAATATTCACACAAACCTGCAGGGATTATTTGGCAGCATTGCATTTGAGAAGGCGGTCATGCATAATTCCAGACCCGGACCCTAGAGAAAGATAACAGTATAAAGTCACAGTAAAATTCCCACCATAGATTAGAACCACAGTACTAATTTAAGCTCTAGGCACAAATCAGCCCTAGGGACACGACAACATAGCCAGGAAAACAGGCAGAGCAGAGGTCACAATCCTAATAATGCAGATACGCAACCCAGAAGAATGGAGGGCTTTATTATTGTTATGCTATGTGACCACCATGTATGATGGGGTAGGATTTCCCAATTGAAATTGGTTTGGTATTGGTATCATGCTTGACATAAGATGGGTTGCCTTTAACATGTCTAGTCAAAACAACAGCTTACCATCTGTGCTTTTGCCGAACCCGATCTGCATCCTATTCACGTTTTTTAAGGAAAGCTTGGTTCTCTGGTTTCAACTTTGTGTTAACGAAGAAGCCTGTGATGAAGATAAATGTCGCATACAAAAGGGTCAAAAATATAAGATAGGACCAAATAGTAAGTTGTATACTTACTATTTGGTCCTTTGTCACCTGGGTCTTGTCATATTAGTAAACTCACCATCCTGCTTTAGCAGTTACCTCTCCTTGTAGCTCGTATTTACGTTCAGGTCAGTCAGGTCAGGTCAATGAAGAGTAAGCAGAATTAATACAGGTTCCCCAGGAATAACACAGCTTGTTTAATTGTTTATTATATTTTGCATTGTTTAAATATAACTGGTCAGATGTTTAAAATAAAACAAGCTTTTCTCCTTTTTTATTTTATTTTTTTATCAGAGGCCAGCATTTGGACACAACAAAAAAGGTATATTGGTGAGGTTCCTTAAATGCCAAACAAAAAATTGGCAAAATACTGACAATTGAAAACATTTTCCCTATATCTAAAGGATATAGTTACTGAAGTCACTTTCTGAGAATATTGGTTGAAGTCATATTTGTTAGAAAAATGTTAAGTATCTTTCATGTTGATATATATGTTATCAATGATGCAATAAAAGTTATCCAAACACAATTTGATCAAACCCAATTAGCTTAAAAAAATAAAGCAGATCATTTCACCTAAATCATCTTCTGTGTGTTCCTCAGAGAGTCATTTGTTTGTGACCCATCCGTATTCAACAAACAGCGACAGTGCAGAGCTGAGTCAGCCAAGGAAGCTGAATGGATCTATTGTGGAGACTCCCAGCCACCAGGATCTACACAGAGAGCTTCTGCTCAGTCACAAAAGGTCGGACCTGCACCAGACACTCCCTCAAGCCAATATCTCCTGACATCCCACATGAATGCATCCAGTGATTGACAAGTGCGCCAAATCGCACAAGCGAGCATGGTTTTTGTGGAGGTGAATTATTGTCTGGAGTCTGTGAATGGGCTGTTGTTGTTGATGACAATGTTGTTTCACTCTGTAGAGGCCTGGTGCTTGAGGAGAAGCCTGAGCTGAAGAGAGTGCTGGAGCAGAGGAGACTGGAGCTCACCAGAGAGGAGGAGCAGGCTCAGCGCAGGCCCTCAGACCTGGAGAAGGAGCTCCGCAAGAGGCAGCAGAAGCTGCAAGAGGTCAGCACACACACTGAGGTCCACTAGATAAATCTGCCATAGCCCAGGGACATATGGCAGGAGCTTGGCGATTTCAGCGAGATCCGTGTCTTGAAAAGAGCCCCTTGTGTTTTTTTTTTATGCCTCTTTCTCAGACTGGTCGTTGTTGACGGTGTGTGTGTGTGTGTGTGTGTGTGTGTGTGTGTGTGTGTGTGTGTGTGTGTGTGTGTGTGTGTGTGTGTGTGTGTGTGTGTGTGTGTGTGTGTGTGTGTGTGTGTGTGTGTGTGTGTTGGGTTTTCAGTATGAGCAGGAGGAGATCAGGAGGCGGGAGGACCAGGAGAAGATCCCTGAGTTTGTCGTGGTGAGGAGAAAACTGCGGCGCACCAAAACAGCTGACCTCTCGGGTGTGATGGAGCCCACCAATCCCTGAAGCCTCTCCCCAACCACAGCAGGCCTGTAGTCACCTTACCGCCCAGCCTGGAACAGTCGGAGCCGGAGGCTGGTGTTGCTATTGAAAAGTATTTGATAGAGAATGAATTTTAACGCACACCATGCAGGATCTTCATATTTAGGGGATGTTGTAATTAGAGGATGGATACATGTATGATTTACTTAAATCCTCTTGATTATGGTAGTATCCCATTTTTATTTTCTGATGATGGCTTGATGGTGTTACTTCCGTTAGGTGTTATGCATACTATATTTTAGATGTTTATTATCAATGGTGTCTTATGGTGTTTCTTGGTTTATGGCAGTGGGGTACTGCTGTTTTGTTTGTTTCTTGCAAGGGTCATGTTATTGCAATGTATGCTGAATTTGTAACTTCTAACTCTGCTTAATGACAGAGGCCAAGTCTTTGAACGAGCATTGTATGAAAATTCCAACGAAATAAACGTTGTTCTTTGTATGTGTGATTCTAGCGTCCGTGTGCTGTGTTAATTAAGTTGATGAAGATTTGGGGCGTAATATTGAAAACAATTGAACTGTGAGAATCGATCGCAGATCTCTCAGAAAAGTGTCCTCCCTCCAGACTCACAACAAGGGTCATTCAGATGGATATGGGTCTCTGTTTAATTAGCTGATCTTTTCATTCCATCACGGGACGAGAATGAAAGCAGGCCATCTGGAGACGGCTGTATTGAGCAGGCCTTCCCTCGGGCCCTGGTTAAGATACCCAAGACCCATCTAGCCGAGTTCTGATAAACCAAAAGATAGAAGGCTAGAGGTAAATACTCGGATGAAGACAACTGGATATGGTGGTCCTAAAAAAAGTTTTTCGCGTAGCCAAGTGACATGTTGGTTAGGTTTGCGGGCTTCACCACCCGCCAGCTGTCCCCCACTCTCGCATTAACCAAAACTCTCCCTCGGGCCTTTCTTCTGCCCTCTATTCAAACACCCCCACCCACCATCGCCCACAGTGCGTCGCGTGCTGCTGTCAATATGCAGAGGGTGTCCGGAGAGAAAGTACTGTCGGACCGACCCATTTGCACTGGGAGGTCTTTTTTCAGAGAGGCAAAAAACGACAGACGATCAGGGACAACCGGTAATTGCAAAAAAAACCTGGATGACATGCAAGTTATTTTCTTTTACATAATTGTGTTTCACGGATGTTCCAATCAGAAGCAGTGTTTCAGCTAACTATTTTCGGAAATTACTCCACCCATTTTTTGGAAATGTTGGTATAGTCTGGGATAGATGTAGCAAACGCAACGCCCACTTCATTGGCCTACCCACTCACGTCTGACTTGAGAAAGTCACAACTCCAGCTTCCCGAAGAGATGCTTCGCCTCTAACATTGAGAAAATCAGTAAAACACAATCGAGGTAAGTCCACGCCATACTACTACATATTTCTGACCTAGCTTGATATGATAAAACTTGCCTCAACCTAGTTTGCTAACTTTTCAGAAGATGTTGCGTTCACATGCTTATGCGGTGGTAGGACTAACATTAAAAATGAGATTTCCCTCTGAATCATAATTCCTGGACTGCTGGTTAGTCATTTTTCCGGATATGTTGTATCAACGACTCGTGGGGGATGGAGCAATAAATAAATAAAGATGTGGTGAATGCGTATTAAGAATATCTAATGTCTAATCAAACATTAAAAACCTAAGTAAAAACAAAGAAAAAGTGAGTTGGATGCGTGACCGTTCAGTGCCCTCTGGACCTAGCTGTCATAATGCCCGGTCCTAAACCTTATGGAGAACAATGACGCATCTCTTTGGCCCTCTGTATTTACGTTGTCTGTGGGCTGTGAATGTGTCTGGCCAGCATATGGCCTCCACTGACTAACAAGAGGCTGGTGTGGGCTTTATTATTCTCTGCATTGTCTCCTGATTCCTGATCGCACGGAAGCAAAGTCCAGGCATAGCAGTGCTGAGAAGCTGTATTATTTTAAGAGTTTGACATTTAATACAAAACAAAGCTGCTAAACTGCCCTTATCACTGTATGCATATTTTACCCTGTGTTTCAGTTCATTGTTTAGCAGTACTATTTCTAGCTATGACCAGACCCCAGTGACGTGCTCTGGGAGCACAATATGTTTTTCTCTCTCACACGTTGGTCTGGGTTTCCTGCCGTGGACCTATTTTGCTGAATGGATTTTGACTCCCCACCAGTCTCTGAAATAAGGCACACTATAAAGTGGTTTGGTTTCTTCCATAGAATCAGCATTCACTGGAGAATCTTAATTACAGGGTTCGCATAGGCCTCAGCCGGGTTTTGCGAGCCTCCCCTGACTGTTTCCGAGGCTCGACTGGTCCCTGTTGGTAATTCCAGTATCGACCACAGCGATAATGAGCAAAGTGGTGGCAGCATTCCAGGGGATCCCAACTCCAGCTGCCTCATGGGAAAGGGTGGCGGGGGAAGTCTGGGAGACAGTGGATCCACACCGTAATCTCTCTGCCATAAACGCCAGCTTCCGCAGATGCTTCGTTTTCATGGTCTGCCGAGCCGCGAGGGTGGGCCATCCTCCTCATCATCTTCATCCTCCTCGATCGTCATCGACATTCGTTTGTTGCTATATAGCTTCTTGTGAGCGGTGATCAAAGAGGCAGCGATTAACATGTTTGGACAACAGCAACAAAGTTGTGTCTATTTGGTGATAGGGACTCGGGAGATGGCATCAGTGGCTAGATATTCAGGAAATGGGCTGTTCCTGTTTGTTTTCTGCAGAACTCTTTTGGTTCTGCCCTCCCCGCAGTATTCTCTCTCCACTGCACTCCTATGAAGACAATGGTTTAGAAGTTTCTGGCAACGCCTGCGCTAAAGCCCAACACAACCATTTAGTCAGCACAGTAGAAGTCTGACCACAACATTGTTAAAGTCTTGAGAGAGTAATAGAGAGTGCAACATGGGTAAGATTTCACGTTACCCTGCCTGCAGGAAAGAATTCCTGTTGATGCCTTTCAGGTTTTTGTTTTTTCATGAAGTTCCCCAGCTCAGGCCCCTTTACCGACACCAAGGTTCTCAATCTCTCTCCCTTTACTCCCTATGTCTATATCTATACAGCCCTGTCTTCATACAAACCCAGGACTGGCCTAAAACAACAACAGTAGCAGCAGCAATGCTCCTGCTGAAGCCAGAGGTGTGTCAGCAGATCTCATGCCCACAGCAGATTAGCAGGACCGGGTGGCGGATACAGGGCTTTTGTTGGACATGCTTTGACTAAAGCATCGCACAGTCGAGCCGCCTGTTCCTCATTGTGCTGGTGGCTGCAAAAAACAGCTCAGATCAGTTCACATGAGTGAGCCGAGAACTGTGGTGAATGGGCCAAGCCTCTGGGTGATTTCATCACATCATCCCACTTTCAAAGGAGGTGCCCTTTACCACATGGGCCCAGTGTGTTCCTTCCTGGGCCTTCGCAGGAAAAGACAGTGATCTCCCTCTGTAAACAAAGGGCAGGAGACAATGGACAACAACACATATTTGTTGAGGTTTTTGGTGGATGTGTGTCAGAAGGCTATATCGTGTATATGATCAAATCTGGGCTGTTTGGTACTTTCCAGTCTGAGAGGCCTTGCTATTGATGGCCTCAGAGAGGAAGCTAAAAATATCTTGTAATCATGTTATTAAGTTGAGCTTAAGCAGTCTCTTGTGATCCTCGGAAATGTTGTCAGAGAGTCTGAGAGTGGAGAGACGACGTGCAAGTTCACAAACAAACGAGTTGTGGAAAAATCGGGCGAAGAGAGGATGGTCTACTTTCTGGAAGGTATTCTGTTATTCTTTAGGCAAAGTCTGGCCTACTTAAAATCAAAAACGTATCTCCATTTTGTTGTTGTTGCTGTTTTCCTTCTGCCGTGATGTCAACACCCTTTGTTTACTCTTGTATTTACCGTGAGAATGAAAAGAGACTGAAAGACGGATGGGGTCATAAATATGAGCTGTGGTCTATTCAGTGTTTTTAGTTTTTTGTTGTTGTGGTAAAAGCTGGCGTCGCGGAAGATGAATCAGCATGGAGCCTGTGTGTGTGTGTGTGTGTGTGTGTGTGTGTGTGTGTGTGTGTGTGTGTGTGTGTGTGTGTGTGTGTGTGTGTGTGTGTGTGTGTGTGTGTGCGTGTGCGTGTGCGCCTGCTGCTGGGGGGGGGGGGGGGGGGGACAAGGCCTGCATTGAGACATTCTTCCACTTCAAAAGCCCCCCAGAGGCCTGGCCGAACACTGGTTGAATGGATGGGGATGGAGGAGGGTGTGCCGGGTGGAGAGTAGAGAGACAGGTGCACAGCACGAAGGCGGGGTTGGTGGGGGGGGACTCCCACTGCCATCTGCTTTTCTTTTCTGAGACTGGGTTCTTTAAACCAGCCCCCCACCCCGGGTGCCTTGCAGCGACACACTACCCCCTTGGCAGCCGCCGCCCTGCCCCTGTCGCCATGGCACCCCTCTCCGGATTAACCCCTGCACATGTGCCGAGTCAAGCGCGGGGGCCTGCTGCCTATTGTGAGCCAGGGGAGTGCTGGCCCCCGGGAGGGGGGGGGGGGGGGAGGAGGGTGATGGCTGCATAGATAAGCGTGTGAAAGGACACCCGCCATGGATTGACTTTAGAAGAGGTGGGGGGGGGGGGGGGGTGGGGGCGGGGGAGGGGGTATGCCTTGGGGAAGTAATTTTGGGCAGAAGCCGCGCTTTCTCTCACAGTAGATTGTGACTTGTTTTAACCAAGGGATTACTCTCCTTCAACAGGCACATTGTCTGTGAATCTGCAGAGAAAGTGACCATGACGGCCATCGAGAGCAAAGACACGGACGTCAGTGACACCGATAGTGGGATCATTGTGCATTCTGGTAGGAACACTCCTCAACAAACAACCTTTTAGGACTCTATAACGGATGTAACACTGTGTCACCATTTAACAGGTTCAATGAGGGTACAGTCAATTCGAGAACAATTCGTTTTAACATTGCCAACTTAAACTATAAATGATTGATGTAAATCTACAAATAATAACTATATGCCAATGGCTGCAATATAATATACCTCCTTTTTGTGATCGCCATTCTTTTTAAACAAGTATGGCTGATCATGCTGCTCAAGACAATACTGTGGTTAACCTTAAAATGGACACAACATTTTCTCTCCTCCCCCCCAGGGCCCGACAGCCCCAGCACGCCACTGAAGGATGTGAGCACCCACACCAGAGCCCTGAAGCTGAAGCACCAGGCCCTGGAGCAGAGCCTGGAGATCTGCCTGCTGGAGCTCAGGAAGCTCTGCATCAGAGAGGCAGTACGTGGCTCCTCTATACCACTAGATCTAGATCTAGATAGATGTAAATATCTATACGGATAGATGTATATCTTCTATATATTGCACTTGGCTTTATACGTTTCATCTGAGTTCGCAGGCACTGTTAAACCGATAACTGTGGGTAAATACAAATATAAAATAATAATGCTAATAACTCTGCAGGGTAGGAAGTCCTTCTCCTGGATTAAAAGTATCCTTGGCACATGGAAAATCAGTCATGAACGTACAAGATGTGGCCCAGCAGTAGGGGAAGTAATGGCAGTGTATGAAGAGCACAGCTAACCCAGGCTCTGCGTTTGGCAGGAGCTGACCGGGCAGCTGTCCTCAGACTATCCCCTGATGCCCGAGGAGCAGCCGCCCCGCGTTCGGAGACGCATCGGGGCGTCTTTTAAACTCGACGAGGGCCTCATCTGTCAGGATGGCGAGGTTTGTTACCCTGACTACCAATCACCATTATTACCATAGTTTCCATTTTACGTCCTTATGCCATCAACTGTTTTTATCTTTCACCTGCTATCCAAAATTCCACTGATCATCTCGTATGCCCGTTGACGTCTTCAAAGCGTATCTACTTTGGAGGTGGCTGTGTCTCAGTGCTGTGTGCATGTTTTGCATGTTTTGGCGTCATTCTCAATACAAATTAAGGAGTTTATCCTTTTTTTTTATTTTTATAAATACAGTAAAGCAACAAAAACGCTTCTTTACAAGACGCCCACACAAACAGCAGATATTGGGGTCATGTTCATTTACCAGGAGGAGACCCATAGGTAGCACCAGACTTATGGCTCCAGCAGCCCATTGCAGATAGATGTGGATGTTTCAAACTGTACCTTCTTCCCCTCCAGGACCCGGAGCTGCACTCCCTGGCGGCCGACCTGGCCCTGCAGAGCCAGATCCTGGAGGCGGCGCGGAGGCTGTCCCTGGAACACCACCTCAGCAAGCCGCAGAAGAAGAGCCGCCTGCAGCAGTGCAAGCGGGAGGAGAAGAAGTTCAAGGACCTCCAGGAGGCGGTGACCCGGCAGCGGGCCCGGAGCCAGCGCAGCTCCCCTCAGACCGCAGGCTCGGCCCACTCCCTGAAAGGTGAGGGGTCACGAAGAGCCCCCCCCTCTGGCGAGAAAGTGCCCTGATGGTTCCTTGTCACCCCGCGAACATCTTGGTTCTAAACACTAGCCTGTTCCGCATGCAGGTCCCAGCTGCCGAGTGAAGAAGGCCAGTCTTTCACTGAGATTCGCTTTGAGTGAGGATTTGATGTTTTCTTTCCTGTGTCTGCAGACTCCTGCATGTCCGATGACAGCTCTCTCTCTGACGTGGTGGCTTTGGATGATGGTGAGCATGTTTCTTAGTCTTCTAGTCCTACTTGTACTTGTGTATACAGTATATGCATGGATTATATATCGGATTGGAACAAGACAAAGGGATCCACTTTGAACTCATTGAATGCCGCCTCACTCTCTTTTTGTGTTTCTATTGGTCCTTCTCAGACATGGACCCCCCCGACGCCCTTTACCCTCCGGCGGGGGGCTCCTCTTACCTGGACCCCCTTCAGCCGCTTCCCCTGCAGCAGTCCCAAGGCCAGACCGGAGTGGAACACGAGCGTTCCCCAATCCAGAACTCTCCGTGGAAGGAATCCAGTCTGGACCAGCCCTACCAGAAGCTCCCAAAGCCTCAGTCTGCGTGCAGCAGCAGATCGAGGTAAAGCCCCCGAGCCCCCCCGTCCCACCGATCAAACCAAACCAGCAACTAGGGAAACATATGTGGAAATTCCACATATTGGTTTTCAATGACTCCAGGAATGTTTTTACGCGATCCCTCAGCTCATCAGTGTTGGATGACTCCTTGAATCTCTTCCACCATTCCATTCCAATCAAACGGTGTAGCACAACGCTAACCCCCAGCCTGCTGGCGTCTGTGTGTGGTGTTGCAGTAGTCCGGTCGGGGCCCCGGTCTACCCAGAGAGGATCCTCCCCTCCCAGTTCATCAAGAGCCTGACCATGAGGCACAACCACACCTGCAGCGCCCCATCCACCCCGGAGCTGCACGTACGCAGGCAGTACTCCCAGTCCTTCAGGTGGGTCTAGTAGGAACCAGACAACACGTGTATAGGCAGTACTCAATCCTTCAGGTAGGTCTAGTAGTAACCAGGAAAGGAGTTGACATTGAAAATTTAAATCATGCAAAGTATTTTCAATAGCTTTCACAAGTGAGTCTGGCCTTTTGCCTTTAAGCAAGTCTACTTCAAATCGACTCCTGTCATATGTACTTATTGTAAGTCGCTTTGGATAAATGCGTCTGCTAAATGCCCTAAATGTTAATGTAAGGGTAAGCGTTGGATTTTTAGCCATGCTGTGACAGACATCACCTTCAGCAAATCAGATTAACTTGACTCCACTCTGATGAGCTGATACAGCTTGTTCCAAATCATTGGTTGAGATCCTATAACGGCACCCCTAAAATATAGGCTTGGTTAATCCGACCTGTTAAAATGTAGGATGAACCATGCTTGTGTCTACTATCTGCTTCCTCTAATAAAGGCCCGCTGATATATTGTGTTGTCTCGTTAGATTAATAGCTGCAGGATTGCACATAGGCCATCTGATATTTGGAATTAGGCTATATAATTTTACATTAATGACAGATATAACCGATTTTCAATTTTTACGTGTTAAAAAATCAGACAGTGTGGCATGTGGATTATAGATGAGGTAAATTAATTAAGGTTAGTGTTAAGGTTGAAATCATCATGCTGCCGAAACCTTTAATTGATAATAATTTATCTCTTTTTCCCAAGGCTTCCTAAGAACAAGCTGACGGTGGAGGTGCCGCGCACGGGCTCGGAGGGGGGCCGGGCCCGCCCCCGGCTGCCCCAGCGCCGCTGTGCGGCCGACTTCATGGTGCGCTCTCCGGATTACTCCCCGCGCCGCCTCTACCAGTCCAGCTCAGAGGACAGCAGCTCGGAGCACTCTGTCTCCTCCCAGGCCAGCTCCCCCGGGAGCTGGCCTGCCCCGCCGAGCCCCACCGAGATCCCCAAGCTCTGCCCCCCGCCCTACGGTTTCCACTACGGGGCCCAGGGGAAAGGCCCCGCCGCCGGCCCCCCGGGGAGCTACAAGAACAACAACAACAACAGCAACCACGTGAACAACAACATGAACAACAACACGAACAACATCAAGAACAACTACAACTACAACAGCCCGGCCTCCGTCGACGGTGGAAGCGTCCGTTCGCTTCAGTCCCCGCTATCCCCTCCGAACAACATGTGTCGGACCCCCCAGCCGCAGAGAGCCAGGCCGGAGGAAGGGTTCTCCTCTGCCGGGAGGGCCATGAAGGCTCCTCCTCCTCCCTACTCCCGGCTGGTCCGCACCCCATCCCTGAACGAGTACCCCGGCCACGGCAGCCCGGTCATGCCGCGGGAGGTGGTGTCGGAGGAGCTCAAGTCCTGGCACCAGAGGAATAAGCTCCAGAGGTTCCCGCCGGGATCCGGAGAACGCCTAGGCCGATCCCAGAGGTTCAACAACGGCCCTGGTTCGCCTCAGCCCCCGCCCTACAAACAGGTGGGTCCAAACACTGTCCCGCCTTTACCTTGAACACTTTAACTTACTTAAAGGTGCCATATTATACCACCAGGTGTGAGTGTGATCTGGCCGTTACAAGCCGTTTTGAAAATCGGCCTCTTCTGACATCGCAAGTGGGCGTGTCCACCTAGATGTGTGCTGGATAGATCAGTCTACCAGCCTATCCAGTGGACCGTAGCAAACATCGCTCATCTCTCTGTCATACATATAGGGGAACACGCCCACTAGTGATGTCGGAAGAGGCAGATTTTCAAAGCAGCTCGAAACACCTAATCACACTCCCACCTGGTGGTATATTCTGTCACCTTTGAAGCATATCAGGGATATGTGAAGGTGTTGTTGGATGCACCGTAAGACATGCATAGAGAGATGGACCACTGTCGCTGACCGCTCTGATCTTGTTGTTCCAGGGCTCAGGCAGCGTCGTCCTCCAGAGGGCGGCTGATGGAACTCCAGTCCAGTGGTTTGTGGAAGAGGATGCTGAATTAGTCAGTCAGGTGTAACCTGGAGATCCCTGTTGAAGTATGCTACCAACTAGGAGTCATTATGTGTATTCCTTTCTATGTATTGCTGTATTTATTGAGCCGATGGACTCAGAGTTTGTATGTCTTAAAGTGGCAGGACACTATCCTTTTTACGGAGGAAGAAAAAGGATAAACCTTTTTGAGGGTATGATAAGCACATTGTTGCTCCTATTTCTTTATTTAAAACTACAGTATGATTAATTTATTTGATCAATATTTTCTGATTTGGTTTTCTGATAGATGTTATGTCTGTGGTGACTCAACATTTGTCTCTGCATTTTCCAAATTGTGCCACACAGGCTTTGACATCATATATACTAACTGTATATTCATGGGCCTTTTATGTGGCTGGTACACATATTGCAGGTTTGCAGGAGCATTCATAATTTAAATCTCAATTCCAATATTTATCTATCATAAAAATAAAAATAAGAATAAAGAACAAAGTTCCTTTGAATGCTGAAGGTAAATATTAATATACTTTAGAAATGTTTTGCTGAATCTAACAAAAGAAGAAAAAGAATCGGACCTTTTACAATGTGAAATGAGAAGAACAACATTAGGCCTGACTATGAATTTCTATTAATATCTTAAGCCTTTTATTACTGAGTGAAGGAGTGTTGGTGTGTTCACTGCACCGTGGTGTGGTGTTTCTAACCAAGTGATTGTATCATTTTTATATCCTATGTATTTATAAAACATTTGTATATGCATTATTAATTAAAAGTATTGTTCCCGATATGACTCATGCTAGTTATAATCAAATGAGTTCCACCAGACACAGGAGCCCTCGTGGAAGCATAACGCATTCCTTCCGTCAATCTCCGGTTTCCTTTTCCCACTGCATTCACTCATTTTCTGCCTTGCTTGTTTGAAGCTTAAAAGTTCAAAGCACCCCTTCAATTCATCTAGAGTTTAACTCATAAAGGGCTTCATAATTCTACTCGACAAAGCAACCAAAATAAGTGATAGACATTCAATAAATGTTAAATAAATGGTATACAGTCTATAGAATGAGGCAGTATGGTATGCAAGAGTAGTTCAGTCAGCATTCATTCTTGTCATACATGTCTATGCATGGTATATCAGTGATGTTCATTCCAGTTGAATGAATATGCATAGTCCACACAGAAGAAAATTTGAATTTAATGGAATTCTCAAAATATTCATAATTTTCTTGTGAAGTTTCTATGAGAACAGGGTCACCATTGCGGCACAGAGAATCAGAAGGAGAGCAACGTAGAGGATGGCCCAGCGGGAGCGAACGAGCCAGTGAGCCAGAGGGAATGGTCTCAACTTTGTGCTATGCCTGGGGAGAAGAAGGGTTTTGCTATTAAATCACCAAAGAGAAACAACGAGTTTGCTGCCATCTACAGGCGGACTATATAACATGGTTTTGTGGACTGTCACATTTACATACATTCAAAACATGTACTCATAATAACTTATATATACTAATAGAAGAGGAGGAAGTCTCTTCTCTTCACAGGGATACATAAAAAAATACTTACGAGCTTATAGAAGACCGGAAATGGTTGACTCCCTTCTTCCTTGAGAATGAGGCTCTGCCCCTGTGTCTCTGCCTCAGTACAGTCTCCACTGTACAACTGCCGTAAACAAAGAGCGTGCATCACGTTCACGACCACACATATGAGTCAAACAGCTGAAATACCTCTGGCCTCACGCTCTTATTTTAAGCGGCACCTTTTGCTGCGGGTCTTCCTGGCTGCTTCTTCTGCGGATGGAGGAGGAGGTGGAGGAGGTGGAGGACTCTGAGGGTCGGGGAGCGGGGACGGACTCCGGACAGGTCGGACCAGGGCCAACCCCTGAGGAGCCTCTTCTGCCTCGACGAGCAGCCTGCGATCAGAATGAAGAAAACATTGAATGGTGGATAGGTCATACATGGATCTCTGACATCATAGAGAGATCGATAGCTATGTAGATAGATAGGTACGTTATTCATCCCTGAGGGGAAACAAAGCTATTACGGCAGCTCACATCAGAAACACAATAGTCATTTAACAATAAAGGCAAGGCAACTTTATTTATATAGCACTTTTCATACACAAGGCAGACTCAAAGTGCTTCACATAAACATTGTCATACAATAAAATAGATAAGTAAAAGAAAAACATATGCAAAGAAATGGGTAAAATAGAAAAAGGCATTTTAGTATTAATATTGAAAATAAAGGCAAAGTTAAAAAAGCTTTTTAGAAAGTGCAATGTATTTAAGATTTAGCAGAAAGCTATAGAAAACATAAAAGTCTTCAGTCTTGTTTTAAAGGTGCTCAGAGTTGGGGCAAGTCTTAAATCAAATAAAGACAGTGACTAGAACAAAATAAACATCTGTATCTAACCATTTGAATCAGCCTTATGATAGATGGTAGTAGAGATTTTTCTGACCTGCCATCCATCAAGTACTGGTCGACGGACCAGTTGGACTCAGAGCTGAAGGTGGGGGAGGGGGAATGTCCATCACCCAGGGACAACTGCTTCTTCAGGTCTCGCTTTCTCTTCTCCTGGAGAGAGGATGGACATAGGATGTGCATGTAACTGTAACTGGAAGATTAAGACACACCAAGGACCCGGGACAGTAGTGTTGGTGGCAGACAGCTCAGGAAATGCTATTCATCATTTGGAAGTGTGACACCAAGGGCATGGCCTATGTTTCCTCAATGGTAGTTTATGTGTCCGATCCAAGCAGACAACACTAAGGCCAAAAAGAGGAGAACAGAACAAAACCCTACCTGGGATTCTTTTGTGATGATGGATGTGCTGACCCTACGGCGGCCATTGTACTTCAAGGGAGGAGAAATAAGAGTATTATTAAAAAAACAGCAGAGGAAACCAAAGGCGGAACGGTAAAACCACCATCAGCGTACCTTCTGGAAGGTATTTTGGTCCTGCTTTTGGAGTTCCATCACATCAACATCTGCCGGAAAATAAATAAAAACACAGCCGCCAATCAGATGGTGTCAAATGATTCCAACCACCATTGTGTGTTTCAGCTCCACCTGCCTAGCAAAACGGACTTCTCTGGAAGCTGAGCAGGGTTCTTGGATTGGTGACCAGACGGTGCTTGTAGAAGGGTCAGAGGGACAATAACAGCGCTCCTCCCTCAGACCTTTGTTAATCTTTAATTAATCTTTAATTTAATCTTTAATGCCCTGTCTTTCAGACAAGATGTTTAACGAGTCCTGACTCGCTGCGGTCACTTAAGATCATCAGAAAAAAGTTGGGGTGCTAATGCCGATGTCCTGGCCAAATACACAAACTGGTTCTTCTACCAACATGTCCCCCTTATCATCCACCAGGTCTCTCATCCGCTAGTTTCATCATTCCTCTCCTCTCTTCTGTGATAGCCGGTGTGTGGTGAGAACACTCTGATAGTGGATGAGGTGTCACATCCCCTCCCCTCCCAAACACACAAACATACACTCACACACATACACATACACTCACACACTATGTAAATAGATTTATGTATCTGTGGTAAGCGCTATGTAAATTAAATTAATGAATCATTAGCTCAGCTGACCTATAGGGGTTCCCGGTTCGGTGAGGCATCTGCGGGAGATGCGATGGACCAGCTTCTTGGTCTGCTCCAACTCCAGTCCTTCTCGTTCGTGGCGTCTCTTCAGATTCTCCACGTGAGACACCATGATCTCCACCGCTCTGCAGATACGCGCCTCCTGGAAAAACAGGGAGTCCACGGGGACCTGTGACTATAGAGCGTACACAGGATGCCAGAGTCCCTGAACCACGGTGATATGGATTAAGTGAATGATGAGGAGCTTCTGTTGGAGACCCAATACTGGATGATAGCTGCTGTCAGTTGATGGTATTTGTAGTGTTGAAAACTCTTAATAAACAAGCATTTATTATACATTTCATTATGATGTATAATTATTCCATAGAACAAAAAAACTGAGATACAATTCCTGAAAACTGAAAAGCTTTCTCTCTTTATTTCTCAGTTCAAACAATAACTACGGAAGATACTCAGCCTTCATCATCCAAAAACCTTGAAGATATCCTATGACACGCCAACATTGATACCACATGAAAACCCTTTGTGGAGGGCTGTGGTTCACCTGGTGCACTGAGCCCAGCAGCTCCGCGGTGGTGGAGATCCGCCCCACGGTCCCACCCACGATGTCCAGAGACAGCTCCAGCTTCTGTAGGATCGCGCTGCGCCTGATGTCCAGGCAAAGAGCCTTAAGGTCCTGGCAGAACACAGTCACAAATATTATAGTTAGGCAGCACTGTGGCTACCAGGACACCCACGCATGCACACACTTGCCTATTACATGCCATCTGGTAGACAATTTTTAACGTTTCAAACAATACCGTGAGTACATGCATTCTTAACAAAGGTGACTCTAATTGGAAAGAAGTGTGCAAATCTTAAGTAAATTGTCACAAACGAGCCCCAGGTGCCAACCCTCCCATGTAGTTCAGACCTGCAGCAGGAGTAGGCCTACCGCACCAGTGCCCAAAGGTATCCCCCCCACACAACGTTAACCGTTCTTTGCTCCCTGCTCCTCTTTACCTCCAGGGTCTCTCTCCCTCGGCTCAGCTCCTGCTCTATGTTCTCCTCAGCCATGTTACGGGCGCGCTCCTCCGCCTGTAGCCTCTGTTTCAGGGTGTACTGGTCCGTGCGGAAGGCCAACGTAATTTGGCAAAAGGCGGACTGGGCGAATTGCAGAAGGCAGGGGTTAAGAGTGAGACTGTCAACTGGAGTTGGGAAAGTGTATTACCATAATATGTGAAAGTTGAAGTGATCAGAATTACCTCGATTTCGTCCTCTGACATTTGTGTGCTGCCAGAGATTGAAAGCGTTAATTGGATACTAGTGAAATTGAAGAATTGATTACCAGATAGATACAATACACAGGTTATTGTCTTACGTGTTCAGGCCAACTCGCTCTACAATAGAAAGGTCGCTCCAAGGTGTAACAGGAGGCTCCACTTGACAGTATTCTGTATAAGATAGTGTTGGGTTGAACCTCAGTATGGAATGTATTATTTATATTGCATCATGTGAGATGGTTTAACAAGGTCAGCCCCAACAGTAGCTTCCTCTTACCTTCATCACTGTCACTGCATGCCATGGTGAGATGATTACCAGTGTGTTGTGTTTCTGTAGAATTCTATAGTAAGAAAGAAAAAGCCTTAACTGCAGTCTACCGCAATGGAATACAGGCATTCACTCTGCGGTCTACAGCGTAATCCTATGCTGAGGCTCCAAAATTAACAAACCACACAAGAATAAATATTCATAGAAATGCAATCCTTAATAAAGAGGGTAACGCTGAAGAGTGTTACTCACCTTAATGATCATTTCTGGAAAAACTTGTGGGTACCCTACAATGACCCCAAAGGAGTTATTGCAAAGAAGAACCCCTATTCAATTAACAGTGCAGTAAACTCTAAAATGTTGTCCTTCCACTGTGGTCGTTCCCTATGGTTCTTCCGAGTAAGTAGAAAGTAGATAATCCTATTAAGGGATCCACAGAAACTAATCTGGAACAGTGTACACAAGGGCGCCTCTGGTGGGCAGGTGTGAACATTACCGAGGTCAGCAAAAGGTGCATTATGCACTCAGCGCATCTCAAAATACATATTCCTGGTGGCAACTATGAATATTTTTAACTTATTTACCCAAGTTTGGCTAACCTTGAAAATTTACGATGCATACGCAAGGCTGACCTTATTCCCTCAAAAGTTAACTTCATCTTTAAGGCCGTTCATTGCGGTCTTTCTAAACTTTGTTTTGTCCAAGGTCTTTAACATTACTTGACCTGAATACACACTAACTATAACCTCCCAATACAAAGTTACTGACAGGTTTAGGCTATATTCTGTTCGATTAAATATTGATTCAATTTATTTAAATAATTTCAGTGTTGGTGCAATATGGAAGCCATGACTCAAGAATGTAAAAATTACAAGGAACACGACTTTAAATTAAACCTGACCAATCTACTACTGGACTTACTGGATGCAAAAGGAATTCAAGTCAAAACAGAGTTGGATCCAATCCACATTTTTTATTACAGAAAAGCACTAGTAGAGTCGCTGAGGCTTTCCCATGGTGCTTTTAACGTAGAGGGCGCGCACGTTCTGCCAGTTCTTCTTCAGCAGAGACACCAGGAAGTTAACAGCCAGGTGGATGTTGTACACCAGCTCCTCATCAGTCATCTTGACGTGACCGACAGCAACGGCCAGACAGAGCACCTGCAAAACAAAATTTCATGTTCACATTTCTTTCACTTTAAGCTGTTGAAAATTGAAGGCGGACAACACAAATGTCACAGGATGGCATCTGGCTTCGCATCGTAGGGACAGGTTTGCAGGTTCACGCGTCGACCATGGAGTTCAATTTTAATGAACCATCCATGTTGCTTTTAATAAAATAAAGTCAAGTCTTTAAAATCAAGCAACAATGTTTTCTTAAAGCATTCCGAAGCACGAGATGGCAAGAACGACTAGTTACGTTTAGGAAAGGACGATGACAGAAGGCCAAAATGAATGCCACAGCTACCACGGTCGGATAAGCATTACCTAGTCAAAGTAAGATGTTCTTACCAGTAATAATGTCTTTTCAGAAAAGATTGACAGAATCGTTTTTGGATGTTATGGTGCCAATAATGACAATAAAGACACCCAGACAGGACTGATCCATTTACCTTTGAGCAATGAACAGCTGACTTGGATGCGTTACAAAAAGGGGGCTAAAGGTGGTATAATTGATCCAATCCAAGCAATCAATGACTTCCCTGCATTACAAATACTACCTAATGTTGGATGTTAACATCACGGCAATATAACAAAAGCGATGGTCATTTTCATTGGTTGGCATGATCAGCAGATGTGGCTTCCAAATCACCTTGAACTTCTAGCTGCTGCAGTCAAGAGCAGTGGAAATAAGCTATGGCAATGGCAGAACCATAGGTGGGGACACGCATTAAAAAATAAAGGGAGGTGGACGATTACTGCAGATTACCTATGTTTAAATACTGCTGTTGGCAGATCGATCAAATATAGGCTAGACCAGACGGAATCCTAGTACTATGACATTAGGACAGGGTTAAATCCATTGACGACCCTACCTTCTTCATCTGGAACTTGATGGTGGACTTGACCTCCTCCACTTTGGTGTTGAGGTTCTCGTTGTGAGTCAGCAGGGAGGGGAACTTGCCGGCCTTGTTGAGCCCAGGGCCCAGGATACGAGGGATCTGCTTGATCAGAGACTCCGAAGCGAGGAAGGCATCATACTTCTTGGCTGGGGAGAGACCACACATCATTTAGTCACATACAAAAAAAAAACATTGAATTCTTTCCCCAGTCTTTGCTCTCAGGGCCATTCAGAGTACGTCTAAATGCTTTACCCAGTTTCTTGACCAATTTCTTGTTCTTGTTGAGCTTCTTGAGGGCCTCGATGTCCATGTGGGGCATGTTGGCGGCTTTAGCCTCATCACAATGCTGCTGGTCTCCCAGGACGCACACTGAGAACTTGGGCCTGGGCAGGCTCTTCAGCCTAAGGGAAACAAATGGTTTGAGTGACAAAACCCTTATTTAACCCTTATTTCTGCTACCAATCCCTGGTATTTGTAAAAATTCTACAGCCTTACCAACGAGGGCAACCAGGGCTGGGTTCCAGTTGCCACCATTAATTATAAGTGGTCGGCTTGGAGACATGAACAATAAAGTCAAGTCTCCATTAGCCTCCCCTCATGTTTTAAGACCCAGGGTAGGGGTCCGTCTGCTTTGCTTTTCCACAAGTGGATCAGCGCAGTCAGACTACCCGAAGTACTTCTCCATGTCAGAGTCTGACCCATCTGATCATTTAATATTGTCAGTTATCGTACGTGCCTTTGCTTCTACTTACATTTAGACATGTACAAGTCATTGAATTGACACTTTCTCAAGACTGGGCTGAACGCTAACAAGGAGAAGGTTGGGTGAGACAGTAAAGGGCCAAACCTGACGGTGCCAGAGAAACGCTTATCCTTTTGGGGATCATAATTCTTCAAGCTGATTTGAAGCTCCACTGTCTCCGTAAACCTGAAATTAGGAAAATATTGTTAGTGATCAATCAATAAATGTCATTTCTATAGATGCTACAGATTATTTCAAGAGTCTAACATCAACTTACTTTCTGGGTTTGGCCAAGGCGCCCGCTTGGACCTCCTTGACGACCTCATACAGCATATCCCGCGAAACCTTACTGTAGAAATAAAAGGAAAATAATGTCAAGCAGATGAAAACGCAACTACTGCTCTTAACTTCCCAAGAAGTAAGCCACGGTAACCAGGAACCATGCTAATCGGTGCATGTTCCGCATGAGAACTTTATAATGCGCAATTCAATAATAACAACGTAAATGTGCAAGACATTGTAGCGAGGATATCTAAATAAAGCGTTTAATGTATGAAAGTGATAGGAAATTGATTTTAGATACGACGATGGCAATGGATTGTATTGCTTTACAACGCCAATGCTAAAGAGCACACCGGGGCAAAATCGGCTTGGATGCTATAGACATTTACACTCAAAACATCAAAACTCTCAAATGCGAGATCGAACATAGTGTATACATAAGCTATCGGGATAATCAGCACATAAAACCTGGTTAATACATGGTATATTTAACAAAAAATATTTCTGACCTCATTTTGACGGTGCGTTCCTTCCGTCCCTACCAAGTGAAAAGGCCGAGCTAACGGAAGTTGCGCATAATAAAGGCTGCGCAGGGGGACGTCCGATAAAGTCCGCCATATTGGAAGAGTAATTTATTTTTATTAAAAATAAATTATTGGAAGTCATGTCAACTATTCATCATGTTACATCCATTCGGGAAGTCCATTTATAAAGATCTATATAAATATGTACCAAGATATGTTTATATATACAGATGCACATAAGTCATAGCATAAACGCAGCATTGTTTTATTTCTTATTACAAAATGTACAAAAAGTCATTTGTGTGTAATTCTTTTCAAAGCAGATTGAAGAGACTTCTTCAGGAACGTCTGGTTCAACATTAAACAATGTGACAGGGATGGTTTGTGTGAAGCTGTGACCTAGAAAAATAAGAAAAATACAAAAACCCATTGATTGATAAATAATAATTTGGTTAATCATTTTGTTTAATAATAACTATTATCATACATTTACGACTTACATGAATACTGTATTTTGTGAGTACAGTTAGCATCATTTTTGCGTACTTCATGGATTTTATGAATTGTGGAGCCTGGCTGACTAGCTGTGCAATAAAGCTCGAGAAATGTTTTTCATCTATGTCAAGCTGAAATGAAACAGACAGTTATGTTAGGTTTTTGAATTAATCGAATGAATGATGGAAATCCCAATCTATGTAGTACGTTTTTTCTCTCCAATACATAGAAACATGACCTCACCTTGGAGTCTAGTAGGCTATGAATGATTGACAGCATCGATTCACTCCATACAATGGTAAATGTCATCCTGATAAAAGGGGGGGGGGGGAGGTAAATAAATATTGAACTCATCTCCCCACAATGTCAACAATGACAATCCCCTAACAATGGCAACAAACCTCAATAGTATTATTGAGAATGAGTTTTACAAAGAAAAATACTTGGTATCTTACTGAAACACCAGAAGATTGTAGTGGGGTTCCAGGCAGTCTCCTATTAATCTATTTATCAGTTCGGCCTGCTGAGTTCCTGAAAAGTAAAGGGAAACCATTACTTCTGAAGCGAGAATAGAATAAGCAATAGGAAGGTTTGGCTTCTAGAGTAAAAATTCAAGTTCTCTTAATTCTTCTCTGCCTAAACCCAACCGACTTTATGAGTTTTTCGTAACTTTGTGGTATTGTAAAATATAAATGGATCTTGCAAAACATAATAACAAATAAATTAATAAAAAAATCTAGTTCTGATTATCAAAAAATGATGGTAAAATCTCATGATTTGGAATCCTCCAGATCACAACTGAAATCGATTCATAATAGACAAATCAAAAGGCATGACAATAACCCTAACCTGGTGTGGCGCAATCATATAGGCTGCAGTTACCTAGGTTTTCCTCCTGTAGGATGGGTCTGATTAGGGCGTGGCAAGCTGCTCTG
This sequence comes from Gadus chalcogrammus, assembly GCF_026213295.1. Classification (NCBI taxonomy): domain Eukaryota; kingdom Metazoa; phylum Chordata; class Actinopteri; order Gadiformes; family Gadidae; genus Gadus; species Gadus chalcogrammus. The sequence continues at coordinate 27,303,001 of NC_079412.1, read as the reverse complement.
GGATACTGACTACTAAGTGATGTCACTGCTGCCACCAGGCTTCTTGAGGCAGGTTCCAAGAGGCATAGAATCTTAAGGTAGGGACAAACAGGTTGGTTAAATAAACAAACAGCCAGCCAGTATCTGTTTGTATACTGATGAGCATCATTGAAATTACCTTTCCCAGGAGGAGGCTCTTAATAACAGCGGAGGCTGCACTGTAGCTGAGCTCTGGGGAGAGGGCCAACAGGCAGCTACAGAGTTTAGGTAATGTCTCCTCTGGTGTGTCAGCCAAGTTCAGCATACCACACAGCAACTCCACCTGAACATGAGAGCCAGCATAGCAGTAGCTTAAAGGTTTTTTAACTCATGGACCCCTTCTGAACATAAATTTGGATTGTTTTGTCGGCCCATACAGAAGATGTTTACTCCAAATTTTGCAATGAACTATGTGCTTTTGATTTTTGTGTCTCCTCTTCCTTCGACTCCTCTTCCTGCTCTCCTCCTCTTCCATATCCTCAACCTCCCTCTTCTTCTCCACTTGTTCCTCCCCCCGTCTATTATTCCTTCTTCCTCTGCCATAGTCTGTTGACACTCACTCAGCATCTGCTAAGGCTTTCCAACATGTTGGGGGAAAATCAACCTGATAAAAATCCAACATTTGAATGAAATGAATTTCACTACAATGTTTACCTGGGCAGAGTCACATTCATTCAGCACCTTGAACACATCTGTGGAGCCCTGGTCCCACTGAAATAAAACACCAATTAGCAGATAGAAAAATTGCTGCATCAAATCCATCCAATGTTCACACAAAAGTGTGGTACCTCTGATTGACACCCCAATAGTTCTTTTATCTGAGGGACAAATGCCTGAAACATCCACAAACAAGTCAGTGGTTATATATGCTGTTGGAACTTTAAACTTAAAAATAAGTAGATGGCAAGTCTCTCACTGCATTCGAACCTTTAGTCGTCCTATATATTATATACCTTTATATTTTCAGGAAGGTTATCCCACAGATTGCTAGTTGATGGTCCACCAGACTCAACTTTTGGAGGGTCACATTCTCCTCTCTCCATTAAAACAGGTTCCTCTGATGTAAAAGAACCATGAGGATAAGCACCCAAGCGCTCCTCCACAGAAGACATATCCATCTTCATCCGTTTATGCTGCTGTGTAGATTCAACTTCTGTATCAGGGGTCATAGAGCTGCTCTTCCTTTTCTTCTGCTTTTCTAAAACGTCCCCTCCACTTTGAGAAGTTAGTTTTGGTTCTGTGAAGTACTTGGCCCATCCTTCATTCCTACCCGTAACTTTTAAACGTTCAGAAATCCTCTTTAGACGCTGGCTACAACTCGCAGTGTAGAGGGGCACGTCCCGAAGCGACCCCATGTCTCGCTGGAGCTGTCCAATCAGAGCAGTGACCCAGTGATCCTGACGTGGGTCTTTGCTCAGGCACTCCAGGAGCTGAACCACCCTGGTCTGAGGAAGGACTTGGTTGACCAGGCGAAGAAAAGATAACAAATTCCGCTTAAAAGCTACAGGAAACAGGCACACCAATGGTCTACTAGAAAACAAAGAAACGGGTGTTAAATGGACACACTTGTTCGAGCAAGATGCTACGGTAACACTTACAGCATGCATTTCATTTATCTACATGGACTAACGATTTAAGATACTCACGGCAGAATAGGTTCGGAAAGGTTTTCTGGGGAAATAGCCTTTTGACAGAGCATTTCAAGGAAGGTACTTAGCGAAAGTTTGAGGTCGTAACGTTGCTGCTTTTCAAAAACGCACAAAGCCCTTCGAGCGCCAGAGGTTCCCGACATGAGTGCCAGGACTAGTAACTTATCTTTCCCGGTCAACCTAGCAGTTAGCCCGTCCATGGGTTTGCCCTCAAATATATAGGTAGGTTAGGTAGAAAGTAAACCCTTTCAGAGAGTGTTTTGCTTGTTGTGCTTTCAATAATGTACTTCTTCGTTTGACTGCCATCATCCTAGAAGGACACCTAGTGGCCAACCCAAAACTTAACTTGCAGACGTACAACACAAGAAACTCGCAAAATATGAGACAATGTTTATTCTTTTGTTTGCAAGCAATTAGTCATAAAACTATAAAACGACAGATCCATTTATCATAACTAGCATTCTGAAGAAAAAAAAACAGCAAGATTGGGAACAATACAGCAAGTATGAGACAATAAAAATGCCTTCCTAATACAATAAAAATGGTGCAAATTAGCAAGATATATTTTTTGTATAACAATTACAAAGTAACCAGGCCTATTTGAAGATACCCCTCCTTTCCCAAAAAGGGTCCAACCAAACAGCTTCAGAGGATGAACACGACTGTTGCCTTGCTTCCCAGGAGGAAATAAATGTGCCATTAAGTTTTAGTCACATTTCTCCCTCCCAGGCTAAAGTGCAGAAAGGCTCGAACAAGTCCTACGAGTACAGAAGGGCAACAGGGCTCAGAAGCTGAGGCCATGGGTAATGTGAAAAGGAAGATCATATTCATCTTCATCATCAATGTGCAAAAAGGTGATGGACATGACGAAATCCAGGATGTGCATCGGGTCAATATCTTCAAGGTAGTCCGTTTGAAGCTGAGGAAAGAAACCAGACACCTAAGATATACCAACTCATTCAATAAACAATTTATAGTACAAGTTTAACGAAAATAGCATTTACCAAGTGTGCAGAACGACGACGTTGCACTTCGTCATGCCAATAAATGCACTCTGCTTTGAAGGGGCAGCATCCATGGCGCAGAAAATAACTACATCTTCTTTTTCTAAATCAAAATAGAAAACAAATCCATCAAATCTTGTAGCTCACATATCTAAAACAATACTCCACCTAGTCCTTCACCTAGATTTTAACACGAGTGCCCTTGATTAAAAATGGGCCATCCGTCATTGAAGGCCTTCCTCAGGAAGACCGCAATACCTAATGAGTTTCATATGTAGTTGAAAATCTGCAATCAAATAAATAAAAAGTCTGACCTGCATTTCTCTTTGAAGGATGCAATGAGAGTTTCCTTCGCCGGGCCCTCTACCCAGTAATTATGTGGCACATAGAACGCAGATTTCACCCTGCATTGAGGACAACCCCTAAAGAAAGAAAAAGTCATGTCAAAGCCCTGCCAACAGCCCAAATCACCATCTGGAGACCAATACAGCTACTTACTTGATGACCTCCTCCTGCAAGTCTTTTGTTTTCCTCCATGTAACAATACACCTTAAACAGAAGGAGTGATTGCAGCTGGGCAGGATGCCAAAGCGTCGCTCATCTGCGCTCATCTTTTCATAGACTTTATCCATGCAGATGCCACAGGTCACTTCTTTACTTTCGAAGTAGGCTTCAGTTTCCTCCTGGTCTTCAGGAGCAGCAGCGGCACCACCACCACTGTCACTACTGCTGTTAGCATCCCGACTACCTTCTGGAGACTTTGATTCCTTAAGCAAATTAAAAATTAAAGCACCATATTAGCCATGCCGTTGAGTATGTAATGTCAAAAGATGGAGACCTGTTCGTTAAAATCTGTTGCACATGCCTGAGACACTTCTGAACTCTGAAGCAATTCCTGGCAAGCCTCAAGACCAGAGTGAGCACCTGACCAATGAAAGACGACAGAAGTATAAGTAATGTTACAGATGGAGAGCAGAGGGTCACGTGGTCAATGTAGAGGGGTTGAAAATCACATACCATATTCTATTAGATGATCGAGCGGCTGTTGTGTGGCCCCAATGTGCTGTGGGTTCAAGGCATTGTGCCGTTCCCGGAGGTTTCGGGGGACGAGACCACGGGCGTGAGAGAGTGCCGGCTCAGACCCTCGTCTGGGGCTGGGAAGGCTGTTGCTGGAGAAATAGAGCTGAGGTACAGAACTTCTTCTGCTTGTAAAGGATGCGTCCCGTTCAGTCACAGGGATATGAAGATATCTAGAGGGCAAATAGGGTTTACTTGTTTTCAAACCATATCATTTAATTGACCAGAGTCAATGACATACATGTGTCTAGATTACCTGCAGCGTGGACCGTACCAGCATCCACCCTTCTGAAAATATCTACATATTTGAGCAGAAGGCACAGCTGGCCAGTCATGTTGATAGTTACACCTAGAACCATATCTGCAGGAACCGTTCAAATAGTGCCTGGAAAACAGTATGGATAGAAGTAGGCCCAGACATTTCAGCGTTTAGTTCGATCTCACCAGCACCACCATGTGTATCCAAATGGGGGGGGGGAAATACAGTGTTACTAGGCTACAAGTCAAACAAGTTAATTGGTCGTCGTTCCCCATCATTAGGCTAGCCTTGCAATTCACCTGCAACTCCCACTCCTATCCTTAAAGTAATGTCGATAATGATTTAAGGATCCATAGTGTGCCATCATTGGGAACTAGCATTAATGTGCCGCAAATGTCTAGAGAAAGGGACAGTAGGATCAACCGTCACCCTCAACAACCGTTAACTTTTACGTCACACATTTTCTGGAGAAAATCCAAGAGATATCTTGGCCGCTGAGCATGGAAGCACGACGAAACAATCTCATCCAGACGACATGCAAACTTCAGAGACAAGCTTGATTTGGGTATAAAGAGGGCAGAAGTGATTTAAAAGTAAAACATAAAAGGCTTACCGACACACTAGACCAGCACGCAAAGATGAAAATTGATCTGTCCTCGGGTCCATTATCTCCAGCTTTCGGATTAGCTTCTCCTCGGCTTAGATTTCGTCGACTAAATAGTTAGCAGGCAATGCTTTTGCTAATTACTGATGTCGTCAATGAACCAATTGAAACGTGTATCTACTTCCTTTAATGACGTGGATCTCTCCTCGAAATTAATACAAATCAAGAATGCATTTTCAAAATACACCCGTTAAGGCCTTGTTTTGTATAATCAAATAACCTGTGGAATTTTTTGATAACTCAGTCCTTTATCATTTATTCACATAATAGTTTTGGCACATTGCACATACACTACAATATAAAATTTGCAATGTGTAGCCTACTGATAGTATTTAAGGCAAAATGTCAGATATTACCATATTATCAGACATTGGTACATGTGATAAAGTGAAGGAAACATACAACATATAGAGGTAGTTAGGGTTTAAGAGATAATAAAACAAGATTTTTTTCATTGACCTTTCAAAGTAAAGTTTGTTTATATTGATAGACATATCAAGTTTCTATACATTAATGATATAGTCCATCAAACTATGTATTTGAAAATAGATATATTAAAAACCATTTGCTTTTACAACATAAATCATTGAATTGTGGAACTCGAAAAATTGTACTCTGGTATTGTGTTCAACAGTTGTGACAGTACATCAAACCATTGTGATGTCACACAATCAATACATTGATCTAATAATTGTCATCAAATTAATAGGGATAGCATGCTACATTGATTTTAGTATAACTCCAAATTTGTAATGTTCAGATTAAAGAAAATGTTAGGTTACTTATATTTGGTGCATTCTTACACTCAATACAGACATGCACTCGTAAAATCTATGCTTGGTACAGTATACATCCAATAGATTTTTCATTCACTCATAACAATAACTAAGGAATCTTAAAATACATTGGGGAGAACTATTTGCCTGGCTAAAGAGAATACCCCCTCGAAATAAAGGAGTGATGCAATTCTATTCACCAATTCTGCGTAGAATCTGTGCAGCATAGCCCATTTATCACAGCTCAGTGAGCTCACTAAGTGAACACCTCAATCACCCAACTCAAGACACTGTTCTCACAAAAATGTACACAGTATAATGGTATCACACAGATGCTGCCACTTGTGTGAGCTTTACCCTGCTGGAGCCTGCCCAGTTTTCTTTTTTTGCTATTCTGCCTCCAAAAAACCCAACATTGTTTAGTGCAATGCGGATGTACACAAGCAAAATACATTTCACACCGAGTCTTTTTTAACATAGAGCCCGAAAATAACTCTGCTACCAAGACCCTGGCATGTCTCATCTCCATACAGTACAAACAGGCAGCTCTGATCAGTTGTGCTAATACTCTTGTATACAAACATTGGCAGAGTACAGAGTTACACTGCCACTGAAAGGCCAGGTTCTGTCAGGGCACTGATATGGGGTCAGAATGAAATGGGAGCTTACCCCTGAGGAACAAGAAAAACAGCGCCTCTTCAAACACAACATACCATTCAAACAGTTCAGTGACCTTTTTTTTGCGCAACGAGGACTTGCGGAACATGATTCCACATACACTTATGATTTACATTATTATTCTTCTGGTAATTCTGATATCAAAAGGGTATTTGCCGATTACCTTAAACCTACAATGTAACTACAGTATTACCACTCAAGCGCCTCAGCCACAGACACACACACATACACAAAACAGTAAGTCCATGTCTGGAGCAGTGCTTCCCTAGAATTTCAGTTTGAAAAAAACATCACTTCAGTCCGTAACCATATTGCTCATAAACCCACAACAACCGTTTGTGGAGTTAAAAACTAGTACATGTCTTTGTAGATCTCCTGCAACAGAGGGTGGAGCGAGGTCTCAGACTCAGTTTTTTTAATCTTCTGAACCAGCTGAACATTCTCTGTGACCAGCTGTCGGAGGTCGGCCATCTTTTGCAGCAGCTTGGGGAAGAGGTAGAGCGAGTCAGAGTGGTTGGTCTGGAGGTGCAGATCAAGGGCCTGCAGTATCCTGTCCTGACTCTGTTCCACCTGCTTCACGTTTATCAGCCCTGGGCGATCTGCAAAAAGACACCGACAGTATTAGCAGCCACCATGATGGCATTACAGAGTGGCCCTTTGATAGGCCGAAAGCAACACAACCAACAATTGGTCACATGTGCCCCCCTCACCTCCACAGAGAATGATGGCTGCAACAAACAGTGCCAGGTCACTGTCGTCCAACTCCAGAGCATTGAACTTTAAGGCAAACTCAAACTTGGGCTCCATTATCTCACTGAAGGGCTTCCTTAAACTTCGCAGGAACTCTCTGGTCACAAATCCTTTGCCATTGGCCACCAAAAGTCCATCTTTGTTCATGAGCGAGGGGAGCATGGCGAAAATAGCCTCATGCACACCATACTTCAACAAAGTCACCTGAAGAAAGCAAAGTCCTTTTAGTACAAGTAAAAAGAGAAAACATTTAAAAAAACAAAATGGCAATATGCAGGTCATTCCCATGAAAAATAAACATCCTGTCAGCTGAACGTCATTTAATCTATAAATAAGTCATTTTATGAAGAATTGCTTGTCGTTTCAGAAGTAAAAACATATGAAACCTGGTCATTGAGGAAGAGGTCCACAAAGCCTGGAATGGACTTTGCAAACTCTGTGAGCTCCCTCACAGTCTCCACTGTAGTGCACTGGCAGCGGTAGAACACATGGACCCCAATCTCCTTGGTCAGGGGTGCCCCCGGCACCAACTGGCTCCATACTAAACCGCTCTCCGCTTTCCATAGGGTGTCCATGTCATAGATGACAAAGGGCTGCAAGGGAGAGGGATCATTAATGTTACTGTAATGCAGCTGAGGCCCACTATCCTATTCCTTTCTACATTGCAGCTGTTTGCAATTGGTTGCAATTGACAGAGGACTACAACTCTGATAGGGAATATTGATATGTCAATGATTCAATAATGTATGAAGAAGTGACCATTTTAGAATTTTTTCAAAATGGAATTAAAGTCACGAATACTATGTATAGGATGATGAGTGCAGAGTCCTGGATGAATTGAGCGATCCAGCAGGAGACATACCGAGGTGCTGTTGGTCTTGCCCGTGAGGATACTGCGGGCCTTTTTCTTGGTCATACTGAGGTTTTTCAAGTAGGCTGCGTTGACCTGTTTGGCCAGCGTCTTGAGGTCTGCACCTTTAGGATTGCGGAGGTTCTGTTCCTCTGCCTGTAGGCCCGCCACCAGCTTTTTCTTCTCAGCTTCAGGCATGCGTCCATACCGGATTGCTGATGTGCAGTGCACACACACACACACACACACACACACACACACACACACACGCACACACGTCAATGAGTCACTCAACTAAATTAAGTTGGCATTTCAAGAAAAAGTTGTATGTTATCTCACCATCATGAGACATTCCCAAAGATAGGCACTTCTGGAATCTACAATATTGGCACTTATTCCGATTCTTCTTCTGTATCTTGCACGCACGCTCGCAGCGCTCGTATTCCAGTTTCATTCGGATGGTCCGTCGGAAAAAGCCCTGGGTCACAAACAGAAATAGGCTCAACCAAACCCACAATGAACCCATTGTCACACCGTCTTGTTCTGAAAGTCTGCCATCACAGTGTAATCCACTAATACACATACCTTGCAGCCCTCACAGGCATGCACACCGTAGTGGAAGCCAGAGGCCTTGTCCCCGCAGATTTTGCACTCCACATTAATCCCAGCCCCTGCGGCCTCTTCTCGGCCCAGGCGAAGCTGCTCTGACAAGGACGGCGACGAGGTATGGGAGAGATCTGCATAAGGAGGAATCAAGGTAGAGTGTGTGGGTGTCAGGGCTTTCAGTAGGCCAAAGCTTGTTTAATGAAAGGCCTGGATTAGTTGCATCAATGAAACTCTTCTTGTTAAGATTTGCCAGATACTCACACACAACAGATACCCACCCATGTGATCAAGTTGCAACCTGGGAGCGTCCACACCTGACAATGAATGCACCCTGGCGTGATTCAACTCATAGCTGCTCAACCAGATGCTAAGGAAAAGCTAGTGTCATACCTGTGTAGTTGGGGGATGATGCACGGCTGACGTGATTCTTGAGTTCTTTTCCATCCTGCTTTGTGGCTTCCTTTTTAGCTTTCTGCTTCGGCCCTTTAGATACAGGCGAGCGTTCTCTGTCCACTACTTTCTCCACCTCTTCATCATCCTCATCATCAGCAGCTTCCCTGGTTCTCAGCTCTTGCAGCTCTGGGACCTCCGGCGAGTCCGGGCCATTTGCACAGTTCGAGGCCCCCGACGACTCTGGGTCCTGGGGGGACTTTGGCTCACGCGTTCCGTTTACACCATCCGGCAGCTTTCTGGCAGTATGCTGAAACGCATCCATGGCTCCTGTTCAGGGTGGTACAGAAGCTACCGTCCTGTCACGTTGCCAACATAACTCCCCTGGGAAGAACGCAGAAGGACTGGTGTAAGGCAAAGGTTGTTGATGGCTCAAGATAAAGACACGATTAAACGTGGAAACATGGTAAAAGCGATCCATGAACTGGACTAGCTAATCCGTTAATAACACACAGCCATTTGACACATTAGCAAATACTTGGAAACACCTTTCAAGATCATAGAAAGTTCAAGGTAACACCAAGGGGCTAATTTACAATGGAATTTGGGGGAAATTGTGCAGCACAGCCAGCTGCAACAGAAGTGGCTGTTTTCCAAAGTAGCACAATAATAAATCGGATAATTCAAAAATCATAATTTCAGTTTATAACAGGCACACATTTTTTTCCCGCTCTTAAATCTTAATGAAATTATCATAGGATTAAATATCTATCATAGCTGTGTACTCTTGTACAAACAAGAGTATGAATAATGCCAAGAGGCAGGGACACTAAACAACAAACCAATCAAATTCTTCTTTTTTTAATCAATAAACAAAAAAACAGGTAAAACTACAAATTAGTTCAGATTTGCTAAAAAGAAACGCTTTGTATCGCTAAACATAATTATTTATAAACATATCGTGGTCGCATCAAGTTGAAATCTCTTAATTATTGTTTTATTATAGTTTTAAATTGGTTGTCAAATTAATGTTGGGTCTTTAGGGAGCTGTACCACCAGTCTCCACTACGCGTAGCTGCCTGCGCTTCAATCCGAGTCCGGCCCCTGGGAGGACAGACCCGCCACAACCAATGAGTACGTTCCGCGAATAGATTTAACCCCACAAATAGAACCAAATCCAAAGTATCATCCAATGCACATTTTTGAAAATACTTTTAAACAGTAACATTATAAAGTGGACAGACCTGTGTAACCCAGTTTGTATGAGTCAGGCATGGGGCTGTGACCCCCTTAAGGGCATGTCCTTGGAACCCGTGAAGCAGATACAAATGATCTGCCTAACGTTGTACCAACAACGAAATAAACCAGGATCGGCTGTTTACGTCCATTTCAACGTCGTCGTTTGAATACATTCTCAAAAATGTGAAAATCCTCTAATCCTTTATCAGCTATAGAACCCAGTGGTATCCATTTGGTTTTGCCAATCTATGCCAGGAAATATCCTGTGAATAGTGGTTCTGTTGAGACATGCCATGCCCTGCAGAATACAACCTGTCACACTTGCTCTAACAATGGCCATCTAGTTTTATTTTTTGCATTAACTATTCTGTGACTGAATGCAGGACTTCGTGGGATTTCCTGAGGTCTAGTTTTGCAAAGTATGACAGACCTACTTTAAAGGCACTCAACAGCTGTATTACAAGTATCGTATGCGTGTCAATGGAGTGTGCAGGACTGAGTTAGTGGACGACAGCTAGCCTTAAGCTAACACTACGAGCCTTATTGACTAAAGACGAGCTAGCAGCAGTCCACTGTTAACGTGGCTGACCCAAATTCCAATGTTTGCTTTTAGCATTAAATTGCCTAGTTCATACTTTGCTTACCTTTCACAGTGTTACTGCTTTTTCAAAGGCGTTGAGTACGAGAAGTATCCCCGGTTTAAACAAGTAGCTGCCACCAAAGATACAATACAAGCACTGTCGAAGACTGATTGTTGACAAGTTGTTTGTAGACAGTGACTAGCTGGACTTAGCATTAAGAGCTAGCGTTTGGAGCTCCCGAGACATAATGACGATACTCTTCATTTCTTACGTCAGCAGAATAAAACCAAGTGGTTGCACTCCTACGTGCTACCATATCATCCACAGATAACACAACCAAAGGCAAAGTCAACTGATATCCTTAGCTGTGCACTCCTAACCCAACTCTTCGTGTTGCCTTGCGTCATTCCTCTCCTGCGCCTGCCGCCCAGTGCAAGTACAGAGAACAGCATCCCATCCTTCTCTTATTAAAATCATATATTCACCAATTGTGCAAATCTCGTAATACCGGTATATTATAACACCTTAAACATACAAACTAAACACTTTTTTTTTTTTTACATACAACTATTTGCTACTAAATCTAAAAAATAAACTGAATCAGTATTTAACTTCAAACAACCATCATTGGAATTTGATTTGTGGACATGTAGTTGGCCCTCATTGACAGATGATGTCCCTGTTTGCTTGATAAAAACAACGCATGAAATTACTCACTGATGACACATTTCTTTACTGTGAACTAATTATGCAAGCCTACTTGAAAACACAGGAAGTAAAAATCGTCGTGCGCCAAGACTGTTTAACACTTCAGTAACACAATTACATGTTGTTTGTGTTTAATATATCCAAATGAAAACAGTTAGGTGACACGTATCTAGTTAAATATAAGAACACACTGAGGGATTAAACCATTTTCTTTACAACGAGAATACCGAGGAATCTCTGACGTGTACTCTCTTTTTAAATGTTGGTTAACCGACATGGAAACAGGAAGTATGAAGACATTTTTTTTCTTTAGTTCTGTTTTTTCCTTTTCCTGTGTATGCGAGGATATATACATATATATTATATTAAAATAGAGCTGAGAGCTTCTGAAATTATGATGAGCTTGACTGGAAAAAAATCAAGACGTTTGGAAAAATCGATTTAACTTCATAAATCTATATTAGAGCCTTACTAAATGACAGATTAGTTACATCCTACCAAAGGTACTATGATACACTGACTTGCACTTTTATTTTCTTACTGGAAATGTTCTATTGATCAGGGTCGCACTTTGCCATTCCTATTACCCTTGTATTGACCAAACTAACCAAACATAAAACAGACATTAGTTAAGCAACAATTTACGCAACATATATATGCATGCACAATGCATAAAATAGTGTAAGGTGGTGAAGGTTAATCCAATATTTAGCACAAATGTCAGTCAACTCAGTTTTGTTTTGGTGTGGCTATACCTTCTTGAGTTGTACCCCACGTATTTACACTACCTATCTCCCATGCAGAACCCTCCATGGTAGGAGTGTCGTGCCATAGCCTAGTCCCTCGCACGTTGGCTCCAATTCTACTACTTGATCCACAATAACTGTCTCTGATGTGGCTCTCTCAGGGGATGTCCATTTCTCCATTGGACGCCTGCGAAAGGCGTTTCTCGTCTCCGCAGCCCGCCCCGTTGTCCAGGTTCTCCTTGCTCTCCTCATCTTTCCCTTCTGCACGCGGCCGGAGACGCAGCCCTGGGTCCCTCTGGCAGGGCATCGGGAAGGATGAGTAGGAGCTTCCTAGAGATGGTCTCTTCTCTAAAGAGAGATAGGGGACAGGGGAAGCAGTTAGGACAAACTGGAAAGAGAGAGAGAGAGAAGAAGAGAAGAGTCTGTATTTTTTTAAAATACTAGGTCGATAGTGAATAGTGATGACGTGCCTGGCATTTTTGTAACAGAAACTCAGTGCATAGTTAAAGCTATGGAAGGCAATTTGGAGAAACCAGGTTTTTGACAGATTTGAAAGTATAAAACAAAACCTCCAAATCCTCCATTCAGGCTTCCCTCCAAAGCCACTCCCCCAAAACATTTGACTAGCTGTAGGTCTGCTTAGCTTTGTTGAAGACTCTGGTCATGCACAACGGGTGCACCTGGGTAGGTAGATAGACAGGTGAGCCATCCAACCATTATTTGGATTGAATTGAATTATTAGAAGGCATACTATAGGCCGCGTCAGCCACAGATACCAGTTTTATGTTTTTCTTATTTGATTTATTGACTGCGGTCATGGTGCAAAGAGAATTATACAATTGGTACAATTTAAACAAATAAAAAATGCTTCTAAAATAATTTGCCTACCCTGGCTATAAAGGTCCAGTGTGTAGACTTGTGCAGCAAATATCTGTGAGGCAGGTGACTGAATTCCCACCCCCTCACCTCTCTATTTCAAATGGCTACTATGGCCTGTACAGGCCCGTGTTGTGAAGTGCCAGTTGGTACTTCCAAAACACGTCATCACCTACATGCTGTTGCAGTAGAAGAAGTGTCAAGTGATAGAATATATACATATTTTTTTTTACTTATTAAGTCTGAAAATGTAAAATAGTATAGAGTAGCAAAAAATAAAGTGGGTATTAGTTTATGCCAAGTCCATTCAGCTAGATGCCACTGACTTGAAGCACTGCACCTTTAAACGCCACTTAGATAACAAAATCAAGCACAATGTCTGTGAAAGTGGAAAGGAGCTGTTGTTATTAAGCCCCATAGTGGCTTTGTCTTAAAATAATTCCTGATTTTTCAAATTGGTTTATAGGTAAGAAATTCTTATTAAACATCTGCATTTACATTAAAATACAGTAACTTTATAAAATGCACTTCTTAAAAACTATAATACATGCACTGCAATACTACACTTTGAAAAGGCTGTTTTTTTTTAGTGGCCATTAAAAAATAATCATGGCAATATGAGTACCTATAATGATTCCTGATCATTTGTTGAGCTTAAGAACAGAATGATACCCATACCTCCTGGGCCAATTGGACGCATCAGTCTGTTCATCTGAACATTCCAGTGTTTCACATTGGTGCTGGCTTGGCGAAGCTTCCTCTGGGCAGCCTATCAGGAAGAAATCAGCAAACCAGTCAACCAATGTCAATACTGTGCTATATACTGTATATATATATATATATATATATATATATATATATATATATATATATATATATATATATATATTTATATATATATATATACAGCGTTTCCCACAGGATTTTTGGAGACTATGGTGGAGGCCTCGCGATCTTCTTGGGGGGTCCCCCCTGGGAGAAAAATTTGAATAGATTTCATTTAAATGCATCAATCTGGTGAATTTTGAGAACCACAATATGACATATCAATTACTGACAAATGACTTACAAACTGCTGGTACTGATATGATTGTTGATGACAAAATGTAAAGGGTCATACTAAATGGGGTTGAGGATTTTTTCAGAAAGCATTTAAGAAAAGATGAAAACAAAAATAACAACACAATGCTGGGCGTTTATACTATTAGTTTATTATTATTATAATTATTAATAATAACCAAACATCTCTCAGCCCCCCTCCCCCACCACACACAAAGTCTTAGGGCCTCTTGAGAAGTGCAAAACGGAAGTAGCTTTGTGGGCTTTGGCGCTTTTGCTATTACACCGGCGGAAAAATGACTCTTACGCCTGACGCAAAGCTGAAATGGATTGGTCTGAATACCAGTAGGCGTACTTTGGGCGTAACATGCAATACACCAATGAGAGTACCATCTCCCATCCCCTTTAAGAGCCATGATCGCATTTGAAACTGACAAGTTGATATTTTTCAGTCTCCCCTGAGACAGATGCATGACCACATGAATTTCAAAATTTAAATGGCTCAGTTTATGTCCAAATAATATGGCCTAGCTCACACATGGAATATCGTTTTCTTCTACAACTTCAGATGAATGATTAGATTAATGATATGCTGCAAAACATTAAAATAAATTGTTTGTTACCAGTATTGTATACATTATCGTTATCGACTTGTGTTCCTAATATGCATTTATCCCCCCTTAATATACATTGCCATGTACTGTATTATGCGTTAGCCTACGTGGTTAGTTTGCGTGTGTTTAAACAGACACATGCGCGCCAAGCATTACTCATTCATTCTTTTAAACATTCACTCGCGGTAAAACTACGTTTCCTCAGGATCAAATACTGATCATTCCTAAAAGTTATGAGCTTGTACACGATGTCTGTGTCAAGAAAATATGTGTTTGCTGTACAGTGTTTGCAGATGCATTGGTTTAAAAGTACAACCTATTACCACTGTATCAGCTGTTCTTTCCCAAATAATTTAACCAACATTATCGTTTACCCTAAAACAGGCTTTTGCTTTGGAAGGCTGGGATATACCTTGCTCGAGTTTGTTATTGTTATTATTATTATTATTATTATTATTATTATTTAAACGCCTACTACAGTGTACATTCAAGGAGCCCCTATGAAAAAATGGCTAATTGTTTGCATGTTTCTGCTGTCTATAGCCTACATGTGTGTAAGCTTATGTTACAGTTCCAACCTAGGCATGTCAAAATACCAGTCAGTGGCGCAATTGCAAAATCGATCTGCAAAATAGCCCCATGTATCATTTGCGCCGGAACACGCCACTGCTTTTCGCCGACGTGCCTCTCAGAGCTTAAGTGTAGCGGCGCAATTTGCTGCGGGGGAAAATCAGCTTTGCGCCAGGTGCAAAATAGCAACGATACATGCCTTGATGTAGAAAGTCAATTGTGCTGGGTGCAAGATAGGGCCCTTACAAACACAGCTGCCCTTAATACAGACTGCTGGGTTTAACTCAAACCAAGTAACACAGATATGTTGAGTTTGTCTTTTTATAATTATTTTTTTATTGAAACTATGGCGGCCGAAAATAGAATATGGCGGTGCGCCATAGTCTCGTCAATGTGTGGGAAACACTGTATATATATATATATAAATATATATAGCTTTTAATAATAAATAACTGTTAACGCTAAGTGCAGCTAGAAAAAAAAAACGACTTAAACACATTTTCAACATTACGTGTTTTGAATCTTTGGTGGAAGCGATTAAAAATATAAATAAAAAAATTAATGAACTCAATATTTGTGACCTGTAATATTATATATATATTTCCATTTATTTATTAATTTCATCTGGCTAAAATTGTGTAAGAAAATATAGCTATTGTCCCCCTGTCAATTCAGTTTCTCGAAAATCTTACATTTGAATTGATTAAACATATCCACTGTCTTAGACATCACGTCATGTTGTTTATTAATCATCTTACCACCACGTCCTGGTCGACCCGGTAGCGATTGGCGCGGACTGTCTCCAGCTGCCTCTGGGCCTCGTCCAGCGCGCGAGACTTTGTCTCCATCTCCTGCTTAAGCTCCTGCTTCTCCCGCTGGGTCTTCACGATGTACTCTTCCTGCTCCTCCTGCAGGGCCATCAGAGCCTTCATCTTATCCTCTTCCTCGGCCAACAGCCTGGAAGCAGGATGAATATTGTGACAGATTTAAAGGTTTAGACTCTTCTGTATTTATTGCATTTTTTGCTTTTTAATTGACCATTGTCCAGATAAAAAGGCCTGAAGAAACAATGTAACAATGTAATTGAATCAAAACCTATGTACAATGCGTAATCGAAACCAGAATTGCAACACAAATAAATGAGGTGTGACTGCAAGGCACCTGATAACTTCCCATGTTAACTGTACTGTACTTCCTCAGCAACCAAACGGGATCTTCGTCAGTCCAGAGGAGCTCCACTGCATAACATTATCAATGCCACCAGAAAATGAAGCAAAGCCCCAAACAAATTCCCACAAGGCTTTCCATACCACAGTCCCATTTGTACATCTCAAAACGGTGTATTCCTGTCATAGACAGATCATTTGTGTGCGTCAATGTGACAGCATATTAGTTGCTGGGTTTACCCGGTTTGGGCATAGCGGAAGGCCTCCTCATCCATCCTGGCTTTTATCTCAAGCTGCAAGGCCTCCTTCAGGTGTTTCTGCATCTCCTCCAGCTCGTGGATCCTCTTCTTCTGCCTCTCTGCCTCCTCCTCTTTCAGAACCATCTCTGCCTGCATGCTGGCCCGTGCCTTCAATCAGACCAACCGCGAATCAGTCCACAGACTGTTTACAAAAGCATTCAGTAAGACGTGTAATGTCGTGAACACTGTAGAGCTCTACATCTTAAATCCTTTCAAAGTAGATGGGTGGTTAATTCATTGATTATTCAAATATTCATATGCTTGGACTATTTGTCTGTCATCACGTTTCCTTTTTTTTTAACCCACACTTGCTGATTCAATCCTTCCACCAACATAAACAATCACCTCTCTGGTCGAACTAGTTGACCTCCTCCCTCTTCCAGTTCCACCAGACATGTGCCCTTTCACAGCAGATGCCCCCTCCCCTCCGGAGTCCCGCCCCCCCCGCCCCGCCTCACCTCCTCCGCCTCCCGGAGCTGGATCTCCAGGGTCCGGTGGAGCTGCTCGTGCTGCTCCCGCCTCTTCTGCTCGTCCTGCTCCTGGAGCACCTGGGCCTGCTTCTGCGCCTCCCTGAGGACCTCCAGCTCAGCCAGCTTGTGCTCCCTCTCCTCCTGCAGGGCCCGCAGCCTCTGCAGCTCCTCCTCTTTGTCCAGTCGCCTTTTTTCGCGCTGTTCCCGCTGCTCCCTGCGTTTCAGCTTCAGGTCCTTGTGGAGGGAGGTCTTCCCCTCCACGTACAGACGGATGGCTGTCTGAATGGCTACCGAAAGGAGAGGAATGAAGAGGAAAGGTTTGATGGCTTTCATAGAGGGAAAATCTCTTTAGACAGATAGCTGTTTGAATAAGAAGAGATTTGATGAGAGGAGAGTAGATGAGAAATTACAAGAGCAGAGATGTGAGAGAGAAAATATAGGATTTCTATGAGTAGATTAGGTCACTGACCGGTGGTCCATTCTTGTCTCTGCTTGGTGTCTGAGGCGCTCATCTCATAAGTCTTTGAAAGAGTTTTAAGACAGAACATACACCTCTTCCCATCTCGATCCGGCAATACCTACATAGAAAAAAAAAGTTTACTTAAATGTATCTCATTTTACTCAAACGATTAAACTAAATGTAGTCCTTTGTAATAATAAGTAATTACTGCTTAAAAAAGGAAAACCAAACGAAATATTCCTATCAGATGATAACACATCCGGTCAAGCATGTTCTTCTTGTCAGAGCATCTGTCTCAGCTGTCCCACCTCCACACAGCAGTTCCCATCCAGAGTGATATTGCCATGGCATTCCTTCCGGTCTTCTCCAGAGTAGTAGGCCAGGCTGCTTGGTCTCAGAGTGAACCATCTCTCCTTCCAGTTTCTTCTCAGCTGGCCCTTCTTCCACAGGTAGCCCTGGGGGCACCCGACCCAGTCAACCACAGATAAGCAATGGCGCCAAACATGGGAACTCAAAGGAGATGAAGGGAGTTTCTTACCTCCTTGAGCACGTCCCCGACTATTTCTCTGTATATCTCCTCGATAGCCATGCTGGTTATGTCCTTATCCATCCCTCTGGTTATCTTTCCAGAGTTCATCATCTCCAGAAAACCCCAAACACTGAAGCCATTCCGTTGCACTACATCTTGGGAAGTGAAGTCCTCTAGTTCAACACAGTTCAACTCTATGCTCATGGCCATGCATACTTTCTTAAGGAGGTACTCCACCTGATAGAAGGGGAAGTTGATGTCTTAGTCAACGCAGCTTTGGAGGAGAAACAATCTGAGCATTACAAATAGAACAGACAAAACATTTTGCACAAGAAGCCCAACTATTGAATCAAATTACTTATTGTGATCTAAGCATTATGGTGTTGTATTTAAGCAGCTACAGAGAGGTCTTACAAAAAGGGTGGCTATCAGTTTCATCTTGCGATAGTGTGACTACAGGAAACCAGAAAGCGTGCTGCAAGTTACACAAAAAGAAAAACCACACTGCATAACGAGGGCAGAGCGTTTCATAATGTCACCATGCAACTCTCATGGGCTTTTTGAAAAGCTAGCCATATGGAAACCTTCTACCTCCAAAAGATCCATACAGTATGCAGGGACATATACAATATCAATCAGCATTCAATTAGAAAGGCATCAGAATATTAATTATCAGCAACTAGTAAAATCTGTGTTCTGATTATGGGTTGTCCATGATCAACGCTCAAGCTGAATACCTCATCAGGGACCATCACCAAAGGGTATTTATCCTCCGAGAGAAAATTGAAAAGACACCAGAGCCGAAAAGCATCTTTCTCCGGGAGCACAGTCGTGGTGCTCCTGTCTGGCCGGTAGTTTTTCTTCGCTGTGAGGGTCCAACACAGCTCATCAACGTTCTCTTTGTTGAATGCCCCCTCTTCCACCTTGAGACACATATTCACATAGGATCATGTTAGTAGCCACACCACGATCATCATGTCAAAATGTAGAGGGACCGAGCTGTATCGAGACGCGTCCATACCTTGTCGAGGATATATTTGGTGAGGTAAGGCATGTAGCCCTGGCTGGACACAGGGCCATCATCATCATCCCTGAAGTGCTCCTCCAAAGCTACTGGGTCGTGGGGGATGGACAAGACTGTGCACAGGTTATGGGACAGCACCTGGGAAATACATCACTCAACGTGTCAACACATAGAATGTATGTGTTTATGTGTGTATATATATTGGTACGTGTTGGGTAAATACCTCTTATGGCAGTTACACAAGTTATGTGTTGGCTATGAAGAATATCAGTCAGCATTGTCAAGGCATTAAAGCAGGGGTAGGCAATTTGGATAAAACAGCCAGAGTAAGCAAGATAAAAATAGAGTATAAAACTGAAAACGTATGGCAATAGGTTTGCTTAGTTTTGTGGAAGACTCACAGAAAGAGCGAGTGATAAACCATCCATCATTTAATTTGGCTGAAAGAAGTGGTTGGTTAGGCTTATTACAGACGAGACATAGCCATAGAAAGCTGAGAGAAGAGAGAATTTCAACAAATATATTAAAAAATGCTGCTTAAATAATTTCCTTCCTTTCCTTTAACCAATATCACTTTCTCATTATTTCCTCAGAACCTTTTGAAATATTTATGATCAACCTTTACAAGGAACTGAAACATAAATTATGTTTTCTGGACATGTCCTGACTTCAGGAAATAATTTGCAAAAGCACGAAAGCTTTTTATTTTGAATAAATTGCGAATAATTTGCAATAAATATCAACCAATGCTTTAATCTTGTTGTATTGATGTATTATTTAGTCTAAAATCAGGCTTATACATTGAAAATAAATGATTGCTCAATCATTTAAATTTGTTAAGAAGTTACAGTCTGAGGAGGCATCTAGTTTTTCAGACTCACAGCCTCCATGTTTTGAAACTCAACCACATCCTGTCAAGTGTCTCAGACATATCTGATTGATCCAAGACTGCTGCATGTAACAGGCCATTCGATATTTCTGAGAAAATTAGGTTTCGATGGCCCCTGAGCCTAAAAAGACATAGCAGCCGGCTGCTTGCTTGCATGCGTTCGAGGGATAAGCTGAGTCACAGGGCTCTGTTTTGAACAACAGTACCAGAGAATGGCTGAGACGGCTGAATGTACCCCCACCAGAGTGACATCACTACGAAGTCAACAGAACAGCGGTTTCTTTCACCGATGGACGTCGTGTCCACATGTTCTAAACCTGCCAGTCTGCTCCTTCCTGGTACTTTTTCACACTGCCTAGTGTGACGTACATGCTGTGGTCGATGGGAAGATCTCTGGCCGTGCCAGAGTACTGATTGCTCGGCCTGACGCTGTTACATCATGTATAGGCACCACTCTTGAGATGAGGGCTCCCATTCATATACAGGCTGAAAACAATCTGTGGCTCTCCCACTCTTAGTATTCGTGAGACAGAGATGTTTATTGTATGTCCCTTCTTTTTGGGCAGAGGCCATTTCACTCGACACTACGAACAAATTGTCAGCAAAATCATTGTTTAAGAGCTGAGTGCCCTAAAAGTTCTGTTTACACTAATTCGATATGCTAAGTAGACTACTTTCCTCAAGCAGTATGGTATGTATTACAATAATAATTTGCTAGACTACGTTCCTTTGGATAAAGTTCACATCCACCCTCCTTACAGCAAGAACCACATGTTGATACAAGGTTAGAAACTGGACTCTCAGGGCCTACAATAATAGTGTACCTATGATCTTATTTAATTTGAGTTAAAGTCCTCACCTTGAGCTGAGACTTTGACACCTTACCACTCTTCTCCAGGTCCAGAGCAGTGAAACCATACCAAATAGACTTGAGAAGCTCTGCGCGAAGCTCCATGACTGCAGCAATATCACTCTGTTGTTCACTCCTTTCACACTTTTTTCTTCCCTCTACTCTCGTTATTTGCGGTGACAGCCACCCCCACTAGGTGTAACAGAGACCTCCATCTGTACCAGTTTATTCTCAGCGCCCTCTCCTGGTATTCAACTGTTACTTTCATGACGTGTGTCTGCACAACCAGCGCAACAAGTACCCACGGACGGTCGTACCAGGCCTACTTGTTATTTGAAATAACAGTCCACTGTCGCTCTTTATTTGACAAGATAACTGCATTATTTTAAATCGTTTTCTTTAACTCCACAATGGTGGGCATTGCAGATCGTGAGGGAATAGGGCTACAAAGATCTACAAATGTACCGTTATCCAACGCTTTGTTGCTAACTGTGTTATCTTGATTTAATTAGTTGGCTATTCATTTACATGAATTTGTTTGTTGGCATTTATTTTGCAATATCTGATAAACTATCCAGCTTCAGCGGAGGACTTTGTAAACTGCTTAGGCTTTTTTTTTTTTTTTTGGGCTGCGGAGGAAGAAGTTGTAGCATTGCTGCGTTTGCTTCTATAATCTTTGCTTTTATAATGTCCATGTTTTGCTTGCATATTCTGTGCAACAATGTCGCAAGGTGATGAACGTCTCTCTAGTGTATTTTTTTTTAGTAGCTATTAAAATAATATACCGACGGCAGTCAACCATGCAAGGCGACAGCCAGCTCGTCAGGAGCAGTTAGGTTTTGCTCATCAACACTCACTAATCAACACGCTAATATACCACCGCTATGAAACAATCAGATAGCTTGGTTAGAACTACCCGTTTTATAAATATCTCTATATTTATGTATCGCAAAATACCATATGTGTATTTCTATTTTACAAAACAGCAATATTTTGCAACACAGTGTTAAAAACAGCAACTGCGGCAAACAAATCACGTGGTAAAACATTCTGGATTCGTTACCATGGAAATGTTTACTCGAATCGTTGTCTCATTGGTCAGAAAAACCAAACAGCTAGCACAGCTCACTGATTGGTTCCTTTAATATCCAGTGAAGACCAATACAAAAACGCGCTTTTTTCAAACTACTCAAAGTCCAGGAAGTTGACAGGTCCGTGGTGCAAAGAACCAAACGAGACCTTTAAATCAACGCAAAGACAAACGAAGGAGCCTTTACGTGGGACTTATTTCAATCGGGAAAAGGGCAAGGACATACTAAAGAACGGTACACCCCCCTTACATCTGGAAAGTATGTATTTGTGTTTAAAAGTAACTTAACATCGCATCTTACTTTTCTCCTGCCTCCACTTGTGCTACCAGTGTTGTGCATTGTAACTGTTATCCCATTTGCCCCTACACAACGGACGCCAGTGTTGTTTTAGCATCAATGGGCTTCAATTCCAAGCTTGGTTTTCACGTTAAGGAAATGTATCAGGGGCTGTGCTTGTCTTTGGCTAACCATAAAATGTGTCTTCGTTTTGGATATTTGAGTTTGCATGCAGCGTACCCCGATATAACGGCCTTTCAATAAGATACTATCGGGCTAGGTGCTAGCTCTACCTCTGCATTCCTAATAGCTCTAGCTCTGCATTCAGATTAATTTTCTTTTGTATGCCATTACTTGTAGTGTTGGCAAGTTTTCCAGTTAGTATATGACCAATGCATTTACTGTTTGTTTATTCGAACAAAAGCTCACGTATGTGTTGCATTTTGTTTAATTAATGTCTCATACTACCTTTGCATTCTTTCAACAGCCAACGTATGATTCCCGCTCCTAAAGTCATTATGGACCCAATATTAGTACTGGGTCAGCAAAGTCAAAACAAAATCCAAAGTGACTACACCAGGTATGATGGCCCCTTTGTGTAAAACAACTGGTGAACAGTCATAATGTAAATAGTTTGGCCTGAAATCCATCAATATATGTATTTTCTCTCTACATAGGTTGAAGAATGAAGAAAATCGGATCCCTGGAGACTCCAGGCCTTCTAAAAATCCAACTGTGCCTCAGTTCCTTAAGAAAGATGTTGAGAACAAGACCCCAGGGAGCACTGGGAATGGCCAAAAGACGACTGTTAAACCGGGCTCAAGCAGACTTCCAGTCCTTGCAAAGTCCCTCAATCTTCAGATCTCAAAGGAATTTGCACAATTCCACAAGAGTTGGGAGGATAAACCTTTGGCTGTAAGTGCATCTTGTCCTTCTGCTTATTAACCCAAATGTTTTATTAAGACAAGCACTTTTTTTAAATGTCTGTTTCCCTCTGATATTTTCTTCATAGGGAAAAACCAAGTCTAAACAGCCATGCACCAAGCCCATGCCTTTCAATTTCTCTCAGCCGAGGAGCAAAGGAACGGCACCCCAAAACCAAAGAGTTCTCAGGACATTAACACCAAGGGTTGGCAGTGATGAAAATACATTAAACTCTAGGTATTCAAAGGGGAACAATGTGAATGGAAAAACTCCAAGGAAAGAGGTTGGTGTAGACTTTGCATCGCAGCTCTCTATCGCACAAAAACTGGCTACAAGAAAACCAGAGTCATCTGTTATTCAAGCTCTAAATAGAGATTTGACGGAAAGAATGGAGACACTTAAAGGAACTGGGCCTTCAAGTGCTGTGTCCTCGGCGTCTCATGCTATTAAACCAATGACTTCATCGAAGGTGTCCGTTCAACCGGATGCTAAAACTATGCATCAGTACAACATCGCGGCCTCGGCCCAGGTGTCCGCAAGCCAAGCGAGTACAGAGGCTTGTCTGAATAATCTGGATCTGCTGAGTATAAAAGACCCTTACAAAAAGCGGACTTTGCAGGCTGCTGTTGCTGCTAGTTCTTCTAGTGGTTCAGATGGTATGTACGGTCAATCTTTCCCTCGCATCTTGTTTTCATGAGAACGAGAGCAATTTTTGAAAAATCTTTATTTTTGTTTCTTAGGTAAGGAAGAGGTCTTCAACCTTGACCATGCAGCCCTGCTCAGTATCCTGCGTAACGAAGGGGTCGGGGCAAAGCATGTGGGCGTTGCAACCCCAGAGTCCACGAAGCCCTGTAACTATCAAGTACGTCTTATTTGGACTAGCTTTCTATTGTTTACCTGGTATTAATGAAAGCTTGGCATATTTTACTGGTGAGGATTGACAGTGTGACAGCCCTCTGGCACCTCCTGATTGCCAGTATTCCAGGAGGTGATCATTGTAATGGCTAACACCCATGCTGGCTGAGCTACATAAGCTGTAGGAGTCATCCACTTGCTCTCTCTCCTCCTTGACATATGGTTTGCTTAGATTGTTGGGTTAGCTTTGCACATACACCACATTCTATTATTATTGTTAAACTTAAAGCCATGTGTGGGCTCCTCTTTGTCATTCCCTTGAGCCGGACTGTGACAACAGTGTTCAGGCAACCATTTTGTGGTTTAAATAATATTCTGTGCATGAAAAGCAGTTCCGAACACAAGCAGTTTATTTGGATGTCATCTTTTTTTCCAGCGGATATCTGTCATGAAGAGCCACGCAAAGGCTGGAGCCACCCCAGGTTGGCAGAAAAAGATAGTATTATGTTTTCATTCATCACAGCTACTTCAAACTAGTTAAACTTTAAAACTCTATGGTAATGATACAGGGTAAATAGTTGAGCCACTACATTTAATTACTAATAGTTGTTTTACTATTCTTTGTTTTACTAATATTATGATTATTAATTTTCTTTATATTTTTGTTACAAATTGTGGTGTTTCCTAACAGCCTGTAATCCCAACAGCTTCTTAAGAATTGTTTGGTGTACAGCAAATCTCAGGGATGCTAGCAATGATTTAATTGATTTCTGCGTTGCATAATCGGTGTTTATTCTTTTACCCTAGTAGGACCAATGAGAGTGGCCGTGCACTCTCTGGACCCTGCAGCCATGCGAAGCACCATGCATCGGGAGGGGGTGAAGGCCGGGGGAGCCCTGGAGAAAACCCCCAGCAGGACAGCCTGTCAAACAGGCAGGGAAACCTCCATCAACACAGTAAGTCAGTGCCTGAGCATGTTGTCCCTGATGTGATGTGATATGAATTTAACGAGGTCTTTATTCACATCCCAGGCTAGGAGAGTACCTGTGACCAGTCGTCGGGGAGAGTCAGGTATAAATATAAAAAGATGTATGTTTTGTCAGCGGCAGGTTGGACCGCTGTTGTCGTTGTTTTCTGAAACCAGTTTGCTTCCTCTCTTGTGATTGCATGAAAACATGGCTTCTTGTGTTATTTTGAAATCATCTCTGGACATGCCACACGCAGGAACCCCCGCCATGAAGGGGACCCCCCAGAGAGTGCCAAACACCAGGAACCAGCCCATGTCTGCCATGGCCAGTGTGCATGTATGTCTGCAGGTTCTGCCCATGTGTTCCTAGCCCTGGCTCCCTTTGCAGCAGACCCTTCTCCCTAACTGTGTGTGTGTGTGTGTGTGTGTGTGTGTGTGTGTGTGTGTGTGTGTGTGTGTGTGTGTGTGTGTGTGTGTGTGTGTGTGTGTGTGTGTGTGTGTGTGTGTGTGTGTGTGTTGGTTTCTATACATTTAGAAAAAGATTTTTTCGGCACGCCCAGTGTCACACAATCTCCCGGCCTGCCCTTCAGAGCCGCAGCATGAGGTGAGCAGCGGAAAGGAATTAAAGAAACGCTTGTTAACGCCAATCAACTGCTATTGTAGCTGCATGATGAGTTACATATATGACGTATTTCTGGATTACGCCACAGATCCATCAATAGGATGCTGGTACGGATGAACATTGAGACGATTGTTCTTTTATCGACAGGATGTGGTCCAAAGACTTTTTGAAGATCAGGACGACGAGGAAAACATGGCCATTTCTGACAGAGGACAGGAGTCGCACGTGGATCAACTCGCTGACCTAGCCTCCACTGTGAGCCATCCCCACCCAACGCACACACCCAACACACAGACCCGACGCACAAACCCGAAGCACAAAGGGACATCCAATTCCACATTTGATCTTTATGTTTTGTTTTATATTCCTGAACCGACCTCTATGCGGACTAGAAGGCTGGGGTCCGCTGGGCTGACAGAGGCCACCGGGCTGAGGGGGAGCAGCAGGAGGAGAAGAAGGGCGGTGCGGGGCAGGGGCCCTTTCTCCAGGAGCCCCACAGGGAATCGGTCATCTTCTTCTCGACGGGGAAGAAGCTTCTCCGGGCCCCTCGCGTCGAGAAGCCGGAGGGCCCCGTTCAGTCGGGCCCCGTTCAGTCGGTGCCAGAGAGGGAGGTCTCGGACGCCCAGAGAGCGACGGCCCCGGGACCCGTCGGCGCACGGCCCGAGTTCGACATTCCCGCCCTGG
Source organism: Gadus chalcogrammus (assembly GCF_026213295.1). Lineage (NCBI taxonomy): Eukaryota > Metazoa > Chordata > Actinopteri > Gadiformes > Gadidae > Gadus > Gadus chalcogrammus. The sequence goes on along the minus strand of NC_079412.1, from coordinate 27,276,781 downwards.
GAAAGCACTTTGCTTCCAGTCTCCAGCGAGGTGTGTGTGTGTGTGTGTGTGTGTGTGTGTGTGTGTGTGTGTGTGTGTGTGTGTGTGTGTGTGTGTGTGTGTGTGTGTGTGTGTGTGTGTGTGTGTGTGTGTGTGTGTGTGTGTGTGTGTGTGTGTGTGTGTGTGTGTGTGTGTGTGTGTGTTAATACAACCACTACATATCGTAATCATTACTTATTTATTTTTTTTCGGATTTTGCTCTGCAGTCCTTAAGAAACTTAAGTTTTTCCACTGCCGCCCCATGTGGTTTTAAATATCCACTCTGCGTTTGCCTCTTCAGACTTCCTGATCCGAACGACCTGTGCAGCCGCGAGCCCCGCCGTAGCCTTGCTGCTCAAGCGCCGGCTCCTATTGGACGAGCTTCGCCTGGATGAGGAAGTGGCCAGCTACATCGGCTGCTCGGCCCCTGACACCCAGTCCTACCAGCAGCCCAGACCCCGCTGTGGAAACCCCCTGGCCGCCTTCATGCACTTCCAGGACTCGACCGTGAGCTCCACATCTTCTTTTCCCAACATGCTAATCAATTGCACGTCGTTATCGTTATCGTTATTTTGATCATAACCCTAGTAATTATTCTGATTGATTTAATTCTAATGACAGTTAACGGCACATTTCATTAAAGAAGATGCTCAAATGTAATAACGTTTCATAGAAAATATCAAATTAAATGCTCACACAAAATATCCTATGTGGACCATATTGTTTAAACTTGTTTTGATTTTGTCTTTCAGACTTTTGTGCCTGTGGGATGTGAAGGCTCCCCTGGTTCTGCCTCTCCGTCAAGGGAGAGATGATTCTTTACACTAGCAGTCTTTCCTACTGTCTTATGCTTGTCAAACACTGTAGTAGCATACGCATTATGTAGGAACCATGCAACAATGCATTTTCCTCTATTTATATTCATCCATCACAGTATACATCCAACATCTGTGCCTAAAAGTGTTAAATAATGTAGTTATTAATTTTTTGACGTGTTGTTGACAATATTGTATTTGTAGACTTGTATTTGTTTTTTTATAATTTGAAGTATTTTCTGTATTATGCATTATGCTTTATATTGTGAAATTTATGTGTGTGGACCTTAAATAACGTCTATATGTAAATTGTTTAATGTTTGTATAAATTGGCTGTTTTCAGATCCTTGTGTTTTTTTTTACAGAAGCCTATTGGATAAGTTTGTACGTGGTATGTTGACACTGACATGAAAGTGATGCTTAAACTAGGGGGAGTGTATTTATAGGTATTTTGGTCAAGGTCCAAAATAAATATATTTAAAAAAACCAATGACTTTGATATAGATTCTAGCCTAGCTCAATTCACACTGTAGCAATATTAAAGAGTGAAAGTAAGAATAGTGTTTTCTGCACATTATTTATGTTCAGATTCTGTTCCAGTTTTGTTTTTTCCTTGTTCTGAAACCGTCCAATCCAGGTGGTCAGACACGACTCATGTATATTTAGCTCGGATGTGTGACGGAGTGCTTGTGTTGGAGATTAAGTCACGGGGCCAGGGTTTGGGAAGAGATGCCTATAAAGCCCGCTCCCTCACCCCTCCCTCCCCTGAGAAGACAAGAGTGTGTAGAGAAGCAGTAGCACTCGATTTCTGCTCCTTTTATATCAACCAAGCTCTGTTTGGTTCCCCTGGACAAATGTCCAAGACTTTACAGTCAGGCACCATGGACCCCACCAAAATGGGCGTGGGTCGCTCCATTGCTGTGCTGACCTCGGGAGGCGATGCCCAAGGTAAGCGGTGGGTTGTACCACAATGAAGAGGAGGGAGGTAGCAGTGTTGTTGTTGTGGCTTTGCCACAAAAATGCGCCTTTTAATAGATGATGGCTAAGAAAAGCTCTCAGCGAAGCAGTCGCTGTGGAAATGGCAATGGTTACTAAGGTTAAAGAGCAGATGTCAAGCGTTGTTAAACATTTTACTTGATTATAGAACAATATTTTGACAAAAGCATCCCAATACAAGCTCCGGACAAACTCATTTTGAATGAGAATGGCTTCATCTGGTTAATGAGTTGAAAGCAGATTGCAGTCAAACATTGTATATAGCAACAATTTGCAAACCATCACAGTACATTCAATCTAAGGTCTACACCTTGATAACCTTTAATGTGTCTGTAAACTACACCCACTAATCAACCTTTTAAACCTGTACCTTAAACTTTAGTTATTAATCATCTAACCTTTTGATGGTTAGATGATTAGGTGTTCTCTTTTAGGTGTCTTCTTTCTATCTCTAGTATCGTTGCCCTGTGCATAGCTAGACCATAGTTACCGTAGTTACGGCGCTTGGCGTCGCCCTCTAACCTTTTGCATTCGATCTTCAGCGAGCCCTTGTCCGTTTGGTTCGACCCTCTGTCACAGTTACAGTCCTAATTTTAGTGACTGTGACCTTTTTCCGGAATGGACGGGTCCACAGCTGCCATGTGCTGAAATCAGAGCCTGTACGGCAAACTGCAATTACAGAAGACTCACACTATGGCCTTTAGGTTTACATAGCCGCACTTTGACATTTGTATTTTCCTCGACTTGGTATAAACTATTTCTGTCCAAACTGACTACAATAACCAAGTTAGAATAACCAAGTATCACTTCAGTTGCTTTATGTCCCCTCAAGTTACAAATCATTGGGATTGAGTGACCTTTTCATTTCCAAAGGACAGAGGTGAAGTGATACGTGATGTTGTTGCCTTAGCCGTGGCGTCAGTGTACATCGTATGATGGATCTTGCTTTCATTTTGAAATGTGAGCTGCGGATGTGGAGATTCGATGGCCGCAATGTAAAAAGTCCTCCCTGGTATGTTGAGTCAATAGTTTGGGTCTGAACGTTAGTTTTATTCAGCAGGCCGTCACCAACTTGTAGCTTTATTTTCTAAACCGGGGTTTTTGCTCGTTTGACTGCTTGTTTGTTTCTTTTAAACCCCAAAATGTCAAACTTAATGATCCTTCACCACTACTTGTGTGTAACAGGTATGAATGCAGCTGTGAGGGCGACTGTCAGAGTTGGCCTTTACACTGGAGCTAGCGTCTATTTTGTCCATGAGGTATATCATATTAATTGATACTATAAACACTGCAAATTATTTCACTACACGGACAGTATAAACACAATTATTTTCTGATTTTCCGACTGAAAAGCAACAGCCGGTATCACTGGCTGTCAGCACATAGTTGTTGGATAATACAATAAAGTATCATGTTGTCGTGTGCCCCAGGGCTACCAAGGACTGGTGGATGGAGGAGATAACATCAAGCTGGCCACTTGGGAGAGTGTGTCCATGATGCTGCAGCTGGTGTGTATTTAGAATAGCAAAATACTGAGCACGTATCATAAGCATCACACTTTAAGGTGTCAGGTTGTGAAAAGGCATTCAGAGGTCAAAAACTCAAGCTCTGGCTGTTGTAAACAACATTTACATTCAGGTTTTACGTATTGGTTTAAGCAGTATTGGCTTAAAGGTCCCATGAAATGCCACCAGCTGTGGTGTGATTAGCCGTTACAAGCCGTTTCGGAAATCGGCCCCGTTTGACATCACAGGCGGGCGTGTTTACCTAGATGTGTGCTGGATAGATCAGTCTACCAGCCTACCTAGTGGACTGTAGCAAACGTTGCTCATCTATCCGTCACACATCTAGGTGGACACGCCCACCTGTGATGTCATAAGGGGCAGATTTCCAAAACGGCTTGTAACGGCTAATCACACCACACCTGGTGGCATGTCATGGGACCTTTGATCCATTAGACATTTCAAGATTGCAATTTTTGGGGACCCATTTAGGGGAAGAAGATCTTCCAACCAATATCAGCACTGATACCTTAAGTCAAGGTCAATATTCAACCAGTTTACCTTGGTAAAAGAAGCTTTCTTAGACGTGGTCATAAGCCTTAAATGGTATCCAACTTACTATCGTGACAAAAAAGGTTGGCAGAGTGAGGGAGTCATAAAAGAGGAGCTTCATCTACCAATAATGCCTACACAAATGAACTGCATTAACCCCATCTATCTCCCATGCCAGGGTGGCACCGTGATCGGCAGTGCCCGGTGCAAGGACTTCCAAACCAGGGAGGGCCGCATGAAGGCCGCCGGCAACCTGGTGAAACTCGGCATCACCAACCTGTGTGTGATCGGAGGTGACGGCAGCCTCACCGGCGCCAACCAGTTCAGGACAGACTGGAGCGAACTGCTGGTCGACTTGGTAAAGGCTGGTGAGCGACAAGACCGGGCCGGGAATCGGGGAATGCAGTTCATTGCCGGAAATCTCAGAGTAACTCAGACACATTGGTTCCTATTGTCGATTCATTTGTGTGTACGATAACCCGTGATTGACTTTGTGTCTTCAGGTAAGATTAGCAAGGATGAGGCGAGCAAATCGTCCCACCTCAACATCGTTGGCATGGTGGGGTCCATTGACAATGACTTCTGCGGAACTGACATGACCATCGGTACGGACTCAGCCCTGCACCGCATCATCGAGGTGGTGGACGCCATCACCACCACAGCACAGAGGTCAGAGACACTGGTCCCTTAGCCCCTCAGAACATCATGCACAAACCCCTGGAGGACTTGGATGAGATGTAGCTAGTTATTCCGTATGATTTACTAACCGACTACAAAGTTATCAGTTTAAAGGTGTAGTTGGAGGCATCTACCGGAACAGACCTTGCCGAAATGTAATATATTATTCATAAGTATGTTTTATTAGTGTATTGTGGAAAAGCTACAACGTAGCTTTTCCTATGGCGTTGGAAAGGGAGGGCTGATGGTTATTCAGTCGGTTGCACTCCGCAACTTCACCACTAGATGCCTCTAAATCCTACAAACGGCACCTTTAATTCATCGTAAAATCACTGTTCTTGATCCTACATTGCATGGAAAATGTGTCTATCTTTACAATATTCTTTCTATTTGTTACAGCCACCAGAGGACTTTTATTCTGGAAGTGATGGGCAGACACTGTGGGTGAGTCATTTTCTCTGTACACAGTGTGTGTGTGTGTGTGTGTGTGTGTGTGTGTGTGTGTGTGTGTGTGTGTGTGTGTGTGTGTGTGTGTGTGTGTGTGTGTGTGTGTGTGTGTGTGTGTACTGTTTGCGTATGCAGAATAGTCAGTGTAACAGAAATGTGTAAACACTGGGCTGGTGTCATATTTACCTAATGTTGTGAATACCTTGCCCTAATATTGACTTTGAACTTATACTACGTGTGTGTGTGTGTGTGTGTGTGTGTGTGTGTGTGTGTGTGTGTGTGTGTGTGTGTGTGTATGTGTGTGTGTGTGTGTGTGTGTGTGTGTGTGTGTGTGTGTGTGTGTGTGTGTGTGTGTGTGTGTGTGTGTGTGTTCTTGCACAGCTACCTGGCCCTGGTCACAGCCCTATCCTGCGGCGCCGACTGGGTGTTCATCCCTGAGATGCCCCCAGATGAGGGCTGGGAGGAGCATCTCTGCAGGAGGCTGGCAGACGTACGTCTTCAATGCACTCATATCCACACACGCATACATCCCCGGATGCCGTGTGGCGCTCTTCATTTGATTGCTTTGACCTGTTGTAGCAAAGGGGAAGAGGCTGTCGTCTGAACGTCATCATTGTGGCTGAGGGTGCCATGACAAGAGCTGGAAAACCCATCACTTCTGACCAGCTAAAGCAGGTAGGCTCCTCCCCCCCATAGGCAAAACATGGCATTTGTATATGTTGTATATGTGCTCTATAATAACACAGGTGCTGTTTTGTAGCTTGTGACTGACAGGCTGGGCTTTGACACGCGAACCACCGTCCTTGGACATGTGCAGAGAGGTGGAACGCCTTCTGCCTTTGACAGAATCCTGGTAGGCATCCAGATAAATGACAAAACGTTCTTCTCCTGTGACTTCACTTAGCTATCCCATTTGCAACGTTTGTGCGTAAGCTGCCAGTCCACTGTTAGACCTCTGTATTGATACTACCTGTACATACTCATACTACAATAACTACTCGTCGATATACATCACTGCAGTCCTGATGGATAAGGCTGATAGAATGACTACAGTGATACCTTCGAAGAATTTCAACAATAACTACAAGAGTACCATACAATATGGCTGCCTTGCAAAATATATAACCCAATAATGTAATACCTCTTTTTGCATTGTACATTTTACTTTGGACTACCAACTACAATTCAGCTTCAACTAGCCATGAGGCAGTTCTCCAGAGAATGAATGTCCTTCCCTCCCTACATCTCCAGGGCAGCAGGATGGGAGTGGAGGCTGTGATGGCTCTCCTGGAGGCCACCCCAGAGACCCCGGCCTGCGTGGTCAGCCTCTCAGGGAACCAGGCCGTCAGACTGCCCCTCATGGAGTGTGTACAAGTGGTATGTCGCCCCCCCCTCCCCCCCGTCTCGTCCCCCCGTCTCGTCCCCCGTCTCCCCAGCCCGGCCTTCAGTCACCAAAACACCCCTCCAATATATTGTACTCCCTCCTCTACCAGGTGTGACATAACCCTCTGTCTTCTCCCCAGACTAAGGATGTCACCGCAGCCATGGCAGAGGGCAGATTTGAGGACGCGATCAAGCTGCGTGGAAAGTATGAATGTGGGCTTTGGACTGATGTCTAGAAGAGCTCATGTTTAGATCTTGGGTTGAATGCATTGGGTCAATACAGCACTTGAGTCATGTCATTTGCTTGGTTTGCATTGCACAGGAGCTTTGAGAACAACTGGAACACATACAAGCTTCTTGCCCATATCAACCCGCCAGACGTAAAGGTGACTGAAACGAAAAGACTAATTGAACCCCCTCCACCCTGCTTCCTCCTCCTCCCTCCATCTTAAACCCTGTTCCCGTCTCTGATTCCCAGAGCAACATCAACGTGGCCGTCATGAACATCGGAGCGCCATGCGCCGGCATGAACTCTGCGGTGCGCTCGGCTGTAAGGATCGGCATGATCCAGGGACACACCATGCTGGCGGTGCACGACGGCTTCGACGGGCTTGCACACGGAAATGTACGTACAGACGTATTTAATTGATGCCTGTCCGTCTGGTCTAAAATAGTGAACTGTTGCTCAAACGTCACACGTCAAAGTTTAGATAAGGAGTAAGGAGGACCTCGGTTTGTCTCCCTTGGAGAAGTTCTAATTCGAAAGACACCAAAAGTCATTGTTTTATTGTAGTAGTTATTGTCTAGGTCAATTAGTAAAGCATGGCGATAACACAACCAGGGTAATAAGAGGTTCGATTGCAACTTGGACGCAGGCAAGGTTTGCCCACACGTTATGCAATATGCTTTAGATGAGAAAGTGCATATACATTTAGTTTGTTATGCAAATAGAAATTGTAGCAGTACTTTGTGTTTTTGAGTAGATTGCCACCAACTCACTTACTGGTTAGGTATAAGCCTTATTATAATTCATTTCCTAACACTTATCTCTGGTCCCAGATTGAGCCACTTTCATGGACTAATGTGAGCGGCTGGACCGGCAAGGGAGGGTCGATGCTCGGCACTAAGAGGTACAACATTGTTGATCATACTTCAAATATATGATGGATGGTATTATATACACATATACATATATAAGTCTTGCCGTTCACCAAGTTCATCGTTCTGCTAACCTCCTTGTTTCAATCCTTAGAACATTGCCAGGAAAGATGTTGGAGGAGATCAGCTTGAACATCAACAAGTTCAATATCCACGCAATGGTGATCATCGGTGGCTTTGAGGTATGGCATCCTGGTCCACCTCGTCTAATCTCCCGGTTAACCTGTCACTCCCATGCCCTTTACACTTTAAAGGTTACATATTATACCACCAGGCTGTTTGAGAGCTGCCTCTTCTGACATCACAAGTGGGCGTGTCCACCTAGATCAGGGGTCTCAAACTCAACTTACCTGGGGGCCGCTGGAGGTAGAGTCTGGGTCAGGCTGGGCCGTATCAAGTACTCCATAAAAAAAAGGAGCACAACTGGCCCGATCGAAGTCAATGATCGGGCTATAATTAGATCACGTTGGATATGTAATCGCTGACAACAGGGGATATTTCATAGCAGTTGGTGGAAACCGGGACATTTTAGCGTCCTTTGGCTTTTGTCGGGCCTCAGGACACGCAACTCAAAATTGGGACTGTCCTGGCAAAACCGGGACATCTGGTCACCCTATCACAAGTGATAAAAAAGCGTGGCAAGCCCTATGTGCGTTTGAAAACAACGCACGGGCCGCACTTCCACTAAACTTGGATGTCAAGTAGGGGGCCACAAAATATCATCCCGCGGGCCTCAATGGCCCCCGGGCCGCGAGATTGAGACCCCTGACCTAGATGTTTGCTTAATAGATCAGTCTACCAGCCTACCCAGTGGACCGTAGCAAACGTTACTGATCTATCCTAGGTGGACCTGCCCATTTGTGATGTCAGTAGAGGCAGATTTTCAGAACTACTACGGCCAATCACACTAAACCTTGTGCATTTCTTCCCAACCCTGTCCTCAGGGAAGTCTTGGTACTTTTTGTTCATTATCTTATCTAAGTATTCCCACGAGAAGCTGACCTGCGGCCGCTACCTCCCCACTTGCAGGCCTTTGTGGGCGGCCTGGAGCTGGTCAAGGCCAGGGAGAAGTACGAGGAGCTGTGCATTCCAATGGTGGTCATTCCTGCCACCGTCTCCAACAATGTCCCCGGCTCTGACTTCAGCATCGGCGCGGACACTGCTCTCAACACCATCGTCGCTGTCAGTACTGTCCCCACCGCACATTCACCAACACACACACACACACGACACGTGCGTGTGTGCGCATACAGACACAGACACACACGCACACGCATGCACGTACATACACAGACACACGCGCGCACACACAAACATGCACACACACACACACACACACACACACACACACACACACACACACACACACACACACACACACACACACACACACACACACACACACACACACACACACACACACACACACACACACACAAACATGCACACGCGCGCACACACATACATGACTTTAAATCACTACCAGAATATAAATCCGTAATGAAACGACCATGTGAGATATGTTTTATTTAATTTACAAATGATTCAAGGTTCATAACTACAACTGTCAAACATCTGACATTTAATTCTGAAATATGGTAACGACAATACATGAGAACCTCACATCACACAATCAACGTTACACTACCTCACGTGTAACTCTGTGCCTTATAATCCTAACAGCACACTGAAGGATTACTTTTCAAAACTCAACATATTACACAAGCTAACGCTGTCTTTGTTTTACCCTCAGACCTGTGACAGGATCAAGCAGTCTGCTGCTGGCACCAAGCGTCGAGTGTTCATCATAGAAACCATGGGCGGCTACTGTGGCTACCTGGCCACCATGGCCGGCATGGCTTCTGGAGCAGACGCGGCCTATATCTATGAAGAGAAATTCAACATTAAGGACCTGGAGGTGGGATCACAGAGCTACAGCATTATTCAATAGACAGACATGACTGTTTGAGGTTTAAACTTAGTAAAGTAAATGTTGTAATTTTCTTTACAGCTGAACGTGGAGCATCTTGTGCACAAGATGAAGACAACGGTGAAGAGAGGGCTGATTCTCAGGTATGTTTGATGTTTTTTGTCTTGATTAAGGTTAGGTGCATCTACACATGCTGTGATCATGGTCCAAACTTGGATAAAAGCCAACACAAGTTAAACTCATGTATGATTTATGACCACTCTGTTTTCATTATAGGAATGAGAACTCCAATGCCCATTACACCACAGACTTCATCTTTAACCTGTATTCAGAGGAAGGCAAGGGGGTCTTCGATTGCCGCAAAAATGTTTTGGGACATATGCAGCAGGTCTGTAAGCATGGCTATAGTTTAATTCTGCACACTTGTACTATAGCACTTTTATTATTAATAATAATACGATTACTTTGTGTCTGATATAGTTTCTGAATTATGAACATTTTTGCATAGGGCGGAACCCCAACACCTTTTGATAGAAACTTTGGCACAAAAATGGGTGCCAAGTCTGTCCTATGGCTGACTGAGAAACTGAAGACCTGCACTAGACACGGTAAGTAGAACTAAGGAAGTTTCAGTGGGTACATGTGAACTTCACAGATCGGGATCCTGGTAAAGTTGCTTCAGCGATTCTATTTAGTGTTAATGGATCTATTTGAATCCTTCTTCAGGGCGCATCTATGCAAACACACCAGACTCTGCCTGTTTGCTGGGCATGAGGAAAAGAGCGCTCTACTTCCAGCCCCTTGCCGAGCTGAAAGAGGAGACCGATTTTGAGTAAGACCCATTACACATTAACGTAAACAGTGTTTTAAAAGTGATTTATTTTAATTCTGGTAGTTCGTCCAGGGTACTACTCTAGGTCATAATTTATAACATATACCATTCTGTGTGTGTGCTTGTGTTTAATCTGTGTGTGTGTGTGTGTGTGTGTGTGTGTGTGTGTGTGTGTGTGTGTGTGTGTGTGTGTGTGTGTGTGTGTGTGTGTGTGTGTGTGTGTGTGTGTGTGTGTGTGTGTGTGTGTGTGGTCCAGGCATCGCATCCCCAAAACTCAGTGGTGGCTGAAGATCAGGCCAATCATGAAGATCCTGGCCAAGTACAACATCGAACTGGACACATCTGAGCATGCCAACATGGAGCACGTGATCAAGAAGATGGGTCACCTGTAGTAGTCTGCAGAAAAGTAGAACTTACAAGAGAATCCTACTGAGGATCCTCTGTTAAACATTGTGATCTCCATTTGAACAATGTGTAACATATCAACCAGCTCTTATCTTAAAATAATTTGGAAAAATCTGTAGTCAATGGTGATCATTAGGTATTTTGATGTTATCAATTTAATCACATCCTATAACTGATATTTTCTACAAATAAATAGTACTGTCCAGCACGTCACTCTCTGTTTATAAGAATTGCAATGAGCCACACACTGCCAGTGAGAGTGGACAGAACACTGTTATTACCCACCTACTAACTTGGAGGGCCTGAATCTTACCCATTGCGACTTTAATGAGGAGACTTTCTGTCTAAGTTGGCTTCCTGCACCATACCCCATTTTATGGCTCACATTTTGTATATGGTTATTTTTGTGCACTTCAAGAACCATATTAAACGTGTCACAATAATGACTAAGCATAATTTTTTAGGCTTTACTACTTTATTATTTACTTTTTTTATAAGACTAAGCTGTCTTCCTATTATATATTGTGAACATATATATCTTCAACGTGTTGAATATAGCAGGAAAAACATGTTCCCTACAGACCATTTAATGTGACAATTGGTTGATTTTAAGAGAAGAAATAATGTAAGGATCATTATTTTAAATGGAACCGCCAAATAATGACCTGCCAGCTGTTTTGTACCACATACTGTACATTCTCTCTTCCCTTACAATCATTTAGTATCTCAAGGTGTCTTGATATAAAAAATATGTTAAACATTTGCATCTTAACTCAGCATTCAAGAATATCACCATTACACATGCAGAACATTATATTTTTTAAGGTTCTAAATGTCTTCTGTACTCAGGACTTCTGTACCAGGTAAATGAACTAGGGCATAAATAAAAACATTTCATTCATTACATTTGACAAAAACTTCAATTTGAAAAGATGAATGTAAAAATTAGACAGTAGAACTAGACCTTTTCCTTTACATTTTGAAATACAATCTATTTATCTTAATTGTAAAAGATAGTGACCGTTTTGTCTGTATTTGTTGATATAATTACGGATTTTTAAACCCAATTTGTATTGCAGCATTTCAACAAAACTATAGGAGTGTAGTCCCTCATCCCCCTCATCATCCTAATCTTCCAAGAATTGGCAGTGTCAACAATCGTCCACTTTACAATTAGCATGCACTCGGCCAAAACAAAGCAGACTAAAAGCCTTGAATTATTTCTCAGTAAAAAATAATACATAAAAAAGCTAACATTTTCGGTTTTGTATGCATTCACGAGTCCATACTTGGTTGAGCATATAGACTTGTAGGTTGAATATACAACTTGTGCACAGTTACACAGACAACAGGAAAAGGAAACGTTAATTGTAAAGGTCATAGAAGTCGCAATGCCAGTCGGGACGTTGGAGGACTGTCTGCCTGCGCTGAGGCAAGGTGCGTGTCCCCAGTGTCCGCTTCGGTCGCCCGGTTAGGAATGCGCCTCACGAACTCGTTTGTCGGTGATATGTTTCAATAGACGTTGTACGACGCGGCGAATTACGAAGAATCATGCTTGGATATTGTTCATGCAACTAATATCTTGCGTCCAAGTTTGATTTGAGCCGCTAGCTCGGGTTAGCTAGTTCCCCGGAATCACACATAGCACGCTAAGCTACCTGTGTGTAGCATACTTGCTAGCGCTGGCAAGTCTCTAGCTAGTGAGCTAGTCTTCGTGTGTTGCTGGACTACCCAGTCGAGCCAATTGGAACAGGCTCGATTGCTGCACACAGGCGATATTTCCAGAAGGTTTGGTGGCAAGCCGGTTTGGGAGAACGCGACGGGGTAGACGTGCGTCAGGAGCGGCTGATGAGTTCGGATCAGGGCGGAGAGCCGCCGCTGCTGCAGGAGGAGGCTGATCCGGGACCGGCCACCGGTGGGAAGGACGAGGCTCCACTTGGGACCGAGGAAGGGTCAGGCGGCATGGTGAGTTGAGGCCTTCAATGCTAGCAACAGCTCGGAGCCTGAAACCACCTTCATAATTGTTTTCGTACACTGCACATGTACATTTGCTCGATATTTCAATAATGTAGGATATTGGATTAATGTGTATATTGAAGTTACCGTTCACTTGGACACGGTGTATATCGTGTAATACGTTATATAGTTGCATCCCCCTGTGTCGTCGATTTCATTCACATGTAATTTATTCACTCGCTCAATCGTTTATTGGGCGTTGCACTCAATTCAATGGGTTATAGTTCGTAAAATAACTGGACGTTTAATTCGTGTATGTTTGACTATACCACAGAACCAGATCTATATTATTAGCTATGTTCAAGCCACAGGTCCCCATATGGCTAACGTTAGCTTAGCTACGTGCAAGAGCTTGCAAGCTCATTAAGTAGTTTGCTGAGTAATCATTAGCGTGGTTGAAGTTATGCAATTAGTGTGTAACTACGGCAGCAGACGTTTTATTCGAGGTTCAGTGCGGGGTTGCTAAGAATGCTGTTGATGGGCGATGGGATGCGAACGAGGGATAACTAAAGGATAAACGACCATTCATTCGGCTGACATTACGGCTAGCGCGCAGTGGGACGGCTAGCTGCATAACATGCGCTGCAAGTGTCTGGCCTATGCTACGCAGTGCAGTCAGCTGACTACACTGGGCTTCCTAGCGCCTGGAACATTAATGTCAGTCATGTGCTTATTTTAACGGTTTAAATTCATTTATACACATTTTGACTCGAATTAGACCCTACTCCAACCTTTAACATCAGGGCCTAACTATTTTGTAGTGTCTTTGTAAGAATAATTCATTAGAATTGACTTGGCCTTAGCAGCTGTTCTTGTCAGGCCAGGGCTTTTTTAAAAAGAGGGTGGGTCGGTTGGTCAAGGATTCTCTTGCATACTACAACAGAGTTGAGTAAATTTCTCTAGATATATAATGCCAGCCGAATCCGTGATTGATGTTTTATTCGTTACGCTTTCAGCAATATATACAACCAAGATGTTTTTTTTTATCCAATCTACTGCTTATTTGTTCTGCATAGGTAATTTTTTATGATTAACCTGATATACTGTTAATCACTTAAACCATTTTTAAACCGATTTCTACTTTATATAATAAAGTGGTGAACTACACACAGTTTGCATCGATTTAACTTTATCCAAAATTGCACATTCATTTATGGACCAGAGTGAACTGTTTATTTTAAATTATAGAAGCAATTTTATATTCTTTGCATGTTTTGAAAGTGTTTTTCACAGTTTAACTGAATGTGCAGCGTTTTAAATTGTAGGCCCTTTAATGAATTAGAGCAAAAAGTACACATTTCAAATTTACATTTGATGTCACTCATCTAGTAATAAATAATGGGATGTTTTAGAAACATTTTTCAGGGCCATATGTTAGAATAAAGATCATCTGAAATACTACAATTTGAAAACTGTTTGCTGTGCCACATCATGTGACTATTAAGCAAGTTTGTAAACCCTGTTTATTTTGTTTGTTAAGCTTAGCTTAAACCTTTTCAAGCACAATTTGAGTGCTGCATTCTCTTTACTGGACAAAGGGATGTTTTTCATGTTTGGTGTTCTCTCTGGTGCTTTTGAAGGTCACCTCCAAGGGAGTCGGTCTGAACCCTAACGCCAAGGTGTGGCAGGAGATCCCAGTGGTCTCCAGCGAGGTGTCGGCTGATGCAACTCCCTGGTCACCTTCAGATGTCAATGACGGTGAGACGTGCAACAAAACACCCCAATTTTCTGAAACATGAACTCCCGATTGTGTGCACCTTTTTTTGACATTGTAATTGAATAAGGGTTTATCGTTTTAGGCTCAATATATGATCAGCACCTCAGATCAATGGTTAACCATTAGCGAACCGTCTGTTATTTGTTACAGCATATTCTGAGTCTAGTGGGTGCAAGCCCTACGCCGTGGGATTCACAGCTCTGGACGAGGGCCTGCCCACCGACACCACCGAGGTCATGGTGAATGGAATGGACCCACCGGAGCTCGGCTTCTCTCCTGCCGAGTCAATCACCGGAACCTCGGGTCAGTTCCAATATATTGGTCTGCAGAGACACAAACCCATTAGGGTTTGAATTTATTGCCCATTTTTTCCCCTTGTTGGAGACGTTTGGCGTGTCTATAAATCCCTTCAAATTTAAAAAAAAAAAAAACAACCGTTGCAATTTGGGGTACAGCTGAGGCGCATCAAAACTATGCTAACTTCATAAATGTTTATCATCGTAGCTCAAGTTGAAGTTGAACCAGTTTACATTGTTTATTAATGTATATTACTTATTTTGACATGGCCTACTTTGATTCATGGATTCATTTACAAATGCTTCTCAACTCTGACCCGATGAAGACAAACTTTTGCGCATAGAGGGAAAAATCGCTGCGAGACGACTGACTTTGGGTTTCCTTCTCACTCCACTGCTCTCTACTCTCCTCTCTGAACTCTCTTGCTTTTCTCCTTCTCCCCTTTACCCCCAAAGTTGGAAACTTTCAAAGCATCCCAATGAGCGTTCAGATTATGAGATCTGAGGGTTAAAAGAGAAACAGGTGGGATGTCAAATTTGCCAACGATGAGCTAACGCCAAACTGTTCAAATAGTGGGAGACTTTATTTTATTTATTTTTTTAGTTTCTTTTATGTTATTTTAGTAACTGATAAGAATACATTTTTTTATTGGGATGTTGGAATTCCTGATGGCACTCAATGGTTGGTGGCCCTTTTTCGAAGAATGTCCAGACTTGTAATTTTGTTTTAATTTGCAGGCCCCCTTTCCCAACAATAGCTAAAGTTCAAGTCGAACCAGTTTACATTGTTTATTAATGTATATTAATGTATTTATTCAGTGGAACCCAAGGCGGAGGAGCCACCAGTCTCTTCTGAGAACTTGCGTGAGTCTCTGAAGAAGGAACTGGAGTTTTACTTCTCCCGGTGAGTTCAAGAACAATCCATGACTCTTGTTTTCTGTTTCGCTGAGCCTTTTCCCTACAATGTTTTCCTTGCTCCGTTGTCCTTTAGGGAAAACCTCTCGAAGGACTTGTACTTGATGTCCCAGATGGACAGCGACCAATTTGTTCCCGTTTGGACTATAGCGAGCATGGAGGGCATCAAGGCACTCACCACGGACATGGATCTGATCCTTGACGTCTTGAGAAGTGAGACAAGAGATATTACTTACTTTTGGGGCTGGGGTAGTCATGTATTCGGTCTGGCGGTGGCGGTGGCTTGCGAGTGTTGACGTTTGACCGCTTGACTTCCAGCTTCTCCGATGGTCCAAGTGGATGAGAAGGGGGAGAAAGTGCGTCCAAATCACAAGCGCTGCATCATCATTCTGAGGGAGGTCCCGGAAACCACTCCTGTCGAGGTAAGACCCACTACTGATGTTTGGAAATTAAAATAATAACATTGTTTACATGATGTTAATAATATTTTGGCTTGTGTGTCCCTCAAGGTCATTGCCCCATAACATTTGTCCTTCCCTTCCCTTTTTCAGGAAGTCGAAGCTCTCTTCAAAAATGAGAACTGTCCGAAGGTGATAAGCGTGGAGTTTGCGCATAACAACAACTGGTACATCACATTCCAATCAGATACGGACGCTCAACAGGTAAGCAACCCGGAATCGCTCTTTCTTTTATGGAATTCTGCATTCAATATTTGGTATACCAAGTTGACTGACATTCCGTTTTCCCTTTTTAAGGGACACAAATACTTGAGGGAGGAAGTCAAAACATTTCAGGGAAAACCCATCATGGTGAGTAATGTTAAGATTATTTTCAGAGCCAGAAGTTTTGAAATGCAATGGCCAAAGTTCTGGGGGAGTACTGCAGAGCGCCCTGGCGGGAAACCAGAAAGTGGGAGGGGCGGAGTTGCGCAATGTTTCCTGTTTTTGTTGCTTTACCTTTGCTATAATGCGTCCTCCGATGCAATGTGGTGCTGGCTTAGACCCCAATAAGCGTCATGATATCATTTGAAATGTTTTCTTCCACGTTTTAATTGATTTAGCTAAAAGCAATGGCAGTATAACTGTGGAGCCTTGTTATTTTTCGCACAGATTATAAAATGAGAACACTGTTCAAGGCAGTTATGCCTTTTTGATACATGTCCACACTTATTTCATCAAGTTGTGTCGTACTTCCTGTCACATTAAGCTTTGTGAATGTTGTTTCTTCATGCACTTAAATTAAAACAATAATAAAAAGGCTTTTTTCTCTTTCTGCCAAAACAATGTAAAATAAGGGGCATGTTATGACAATGTTCTGTCGAAGGTTAAGTGTACAGATATATTCTACTGAAGATGAACACATTTGCGTGTGGCAAAAAAGGCGGCTTCAGAAAGCGAGTCAGTGGCAAGAGTGTGATTTTTAACCTTTAGAGATTACACATCAGTCATCTGCATCCAAGATTAACGGCCATATCATGTTGGTTGCGGTTTCACTTGTCCGGATGCCACCGGTAGAGACCTGATCTATGTTATGGGCGTCTACAGATCCCGCCTCCAGCAACATGTTTTACTAATGCATTTGAAGTGAAACGAATTGAAGCGTCATGTTCACCCAGATTTAAGCTAGTCTGCCATCAGACTTCAGATGATGGCATAATATGGCTTGCTAGACTACATTCAATTGATCTTTATTGTACTGTTGAGGCTCAACTGGATTCTTATTAATATTTTTCTAAACTTCTACTGCCCTTGTTTATTTCTTTCCAATGAACCTTAATGCCCAATAGGCGAGGATAAAGGCAATCAACACGTTCTTTGCAAAGAACGGATACCGGAGCATGGACAACAGCATGTATGCCCAACCATCGCAGGCCCAGTCCCAGTTCAACTCTCCTCTCTACATGCAACATATCTACCCACAGCAGCAGTACCCTGTGTACGGCATCGTGCCCCCCACCTGGACGCAGTCCCCCACCCCCTATTTTGAAACCCCTCTGGTAAGACACGCAGTAACGTCAGATGCAGAGTAACCAAACGCTCCATGAGGCAACCCTGTCCTGTATGTTTCAGTCGATCACAGACTATCATTTTACTTTTGCTAAAACATTTGTATTTAGTTAATTACAATGTTCATACTGTTACAAAACTGCTACTATTACAAAACTGCACCATTCAGGGGGATGTCAAATTAGCTATCGATGAGCAACCAAACTCCCTGCTACTTCCGGAGTTTATGTGGTACTTATTTTGACACAGACTATTATGAACCTTTACGAATGCTTCTCAACTCTGACCCGATGAAGACAAACTTTTGCGCATAGAGGGGAAAAATGGCTGCGAGATGACTGACTTTGGGTTTCCTTCTAACTCCGCTGCTCACTCCTCCTCTGAACTCTCTTGCTTTTCTCCATCTCCCCTTTACCCCCAAAGTTGGAAACTTTCAAGGCAATCCCAATGAGCGTTCAGATTATGAGATCTGAGGGTTTAATAGAGAGAGAAACTGATGGGATGTCATATTAGCAATCGATGAACAAATACCGAATTGTATGTTTAGGTCTGTTATTTTAGTGAATGTGCTAAGGATATATATGCTGGCCATTTATTTAAGTGTCCAGAATTTTAATAATTTCATTTTGTTTTGATTTGCAGGCACCCTTTCCAAACAATAGCTTTGTGAATGGCTTTGGCTCTGCTGGACACTACAAAACTGGATCAAACTCGCTCAATATGACTCGGCCCTTCAATCGAAACCGGTAAGCAGTCCTTTCTCTGCCAGCTTTGGTGCGCTTGAGGTCCTGGTGTTGTGGTCTTATCACGGTATCTGTCCATTCACCCCTTTCTAATGGGATTCTTGCAACATGCACTGCCATTTTACAGTGTTGCACATCAAAAGGATCATTGATCATCAATCAGCAATACAATGTCAAAATGTCTCCCCGCCTGTGACCTAAATCTCTGTGCTCCCTATCTTCTTACTGTGCCCACAGTGTGCCCCTCTATTCAAGAAAGAATGTAATAAATGCCTTCAGGTACAAAATATGATACAATAAGCTTCACCCATCCTATCATCCCATCATGCAACTGCAGCCAAATGCCCTCTTTTCTGCTAGTTTAACTATTGTAGAACTGATCACCATTTATTTCTCCATCTTCACTGGCTGTTCCCAGGTAGTGAACATCATGCATCTTTAATCATCTCAGTAGCTTTGTACTGCCCACGGTTGCAATGGACTGTTTGGCCATGACCAATTTATTCACTTTTCACCTCGGCTCCAAAGAATTTAACTTCTCTTCTCCTGTGTAACATTTAACACCCTTCTTCTGTTGTCACTTGGGCTATTTGGTTTTTGTGTTGTGCCGGCTCTATGGTAATGCATTCTCACACCATCAAGACGAATGTCTTCAAAGGGTTTATGTGTTAAGTGTTGATGGTAAATGTGAGTTACCCCAAATCGGCCTTGCTGTTGGGTTTTATTATTTAAAAGCTGCAATTAAAATTATAGGCAAAGAACTTGCAACCTTGAAAATCAGGTTTTTGGTACATTGGTTGGTTATTCCAACTCGCAAGGTTAAATGTTGCATCTCTCCCCTCGAACCCAATGATGAGATCATTATGCGCATAGAGGGTAAACAGGGTGTGGGTTGACTGGCTTTGTCTCTATTCACTTCCTCTCCTTCCCCTCTAAACCCTCTTTTCCCTCTCTTTTCTTTGCCCAACGAAGTCACAAACCTTCACTCCTGTCCCAATGAGCGTTCAGATTATGAGATCTGAGGGTTTGAGGAAACGTGGTGAATTGTTGTGTATCCTAAAAGGGAAGTAGCTTGAGCTCGGTTCAGTGTTAAGGTGGCTTAAGTGGCTCCATTTATTGCTTGGGAATTACATAAAGTACCAAGGCAACTTAAAATTTCTTGCATGCCTGCACACTTCCCCTCTGACATGGCATGTTGTCTTACTCCTACCTGCAAAAAGCTGTTTTTTTGTTTCATATGAAGGGTCAGTGGATTTTTCCTACCATTTTTAACTTTGAAATGATTTCTTGCGTCTCTCTTTCCCCCTCTGGGCACAGGAACCATGTGAAGCCCCAGGGTAGGACGGGCGAAGTGGCCCCTGCGTCCGTCACACCAGTCCCCCTGGAGAGTCTGACCGGCCTGCGGAGTCCCCAGCCCCTATCTTGTGTCTCCAACAACACCACTAGCAACCACGGCAACAGCCATGCTCAGACACCCGCTGACCTGGCCTCTGCCTTCCCACATCTCTCTGCCGCTACTTCCCCACTGGACCTAAACGACGACGGCAGCATGGCGGGACGTGGCCGGTAAGCCCTTTGACTCGACGGCTGTAGTGGGTCGTGTTTTCTGGGGATTGGGGAAAATAGCGAGTCAAGCAAGTATCAGGATTATTTGCTTCCACATCACTTGTATGATCAGAAAAAAATATTTCTATCCGCAGGGTATGGTATACAAATGGGTTGTAAAGTCCTTGCAGTTTTCCGTCAGTTTTCTTATGTAATTGGATGTCTCGAGATTGTCGTGAACAAGATGTATTTTATTGCTTACAAAATCTTAATTTTAAATGGCATGACTGCATTATGTGGACGAAAAACAATGGCTCTGTTACTGACCACCAATGCTGGTGCCTGGCTGGTCCTTTATCTGCAGGAGGAGCACTACCTACCGAGGAACACGCAGGCGGCGGGAGGACGACCGCATCACGGTAAATGCTCTTTTTAGACTCGGACTTCAACCTTTTCTTGAGTCTTTCACAATGGTGACCCGATGAAGAAATCCTTTTGCGCATAGAGGGAAAAAGTGGCTGTGAAATAACTGGCCTTGGGTCTCTCGCGCTCTCGCTCTCTCTCTCGCTATCTCGCTTTCTCTCGCTGTCTCTCTCTCTACACTTTGCCCCCATAGTTGGAAACTTTCACAGCAATCCCGATGAGCGTTCAGATTATGAGATCTGAGGGTTTGAAAGATGAATAAAACAAATATATTCGGTAAATGTTGGCCTACTGGAGACATACTTTGGACCTGTGAAGGTTGTCTTTGATGTTGACACTTAAACTCTTTCAGAGGCCTGCGGTGCCCATCGAGGTCAAGCCGTCTCCACCCAAGTTTGACTTGGCGGCCAACAACTTCCCCCCTCTCCCTGGCTGTGTGGTCAGCACGCAGGGCGAGCCTGTGCTCGAGAACCGCATGTCAGACGTTGTACGCGGTTTGAACAGGGACAAGGTACGAAGACCGGCGTCTCCCGTTTTCTCATTAATCACGTTGTGGTTAATTGTTGTTGCTCTCAATGGAAGAAACTGACCCCATGTCTTATTGTCTCCTGTAGACGGAGCAGCCCAGTAAGGAGGCCGTCGTAGCGGCAGTCCCTGCACACAGCCCTGCGGTGGAGGAAGCGCCCCACGTCCCCTCGGTTTCCCAGAGCACACACAAACCTGTTGCCCAGCCACTCGGACCCCCAGTGCTGAGGTGAGACGCCTCATTGGTTTCAACGTTGAGTTCAGGATCTTCAGAAATGCAATATGCCCCCGAAGCGTCAACCTGCACATATTAAATATCCTGGTTTGAACAGCGCCCAACGCCCGGAGAAGAAAGTCGAGAGGGCAGAGCCTCTGATTCCCAAAGCGGCCGTCGTGGTGCCGGCCCCTCCAGCTGTGACCACCACCAGCCCGGCCTCGGCGCAGCCTGTCGTGGCCCCCCGGCCTCAGCCCACTGCTGCCCCCACACCGGTTAAAACCAACACTCCAAGCCCTGCTACCGTCACCGTCGCCCCACCCGCACAGGTCAGAATGTTTTCATTTGGAGTTAGAGTGGTACCTATTTTGACATGGACTGCTTTGAAAAGTTATGAATGCTTCTCAACTCTGACCCGATGATGACAGACTTTTGCGCATAGAGGGGAAAAATGGCTGCGAGACGACTGACTTTGGGTTTCCTTCTCACTCATCCCCGCTCTCTACTCTCTGAACTCTCTTGCTTTTCTCCATCTCCCCTTTACCCCCAAAGTTGGAAACTTTCAAAGCAATCCCAATGAGCGTTCAGATTATGAGATCTGAGGGTTTAAAAGAGAGAGAAACTGACTGTTCGCTGTACTCGATGAACATACTCGCAATTGACCCTCGTTCTGTTTCTCTGCCTGGATCCAGGAGCCTCGTAAGCTCAGCTATGCCGAGGTGTGCCAGCGACCACCTATAGCCCCCCCTCCGGCGGCGCCAGCAGCCCCCGCCTTGGCGGGCCCCGTGTCCCCCCCCACGGCCCCCGGTCAGCCGCTGCGTGAGCTGCGGGTGAACAAGGCGGAGGAGCCCGGCTCCAGCAGCGGGCCCGAGGACAAGCAGGAGAGGGCCCACGACCGGGAGGGCGGCTGGGAGTGCAAGGAGAGCCGACCGCCGCGGGACCGTGACGGCCAGGGCCACTACCGCAGGAACGGACCCCGGGGAACCGGGGCCCTCAAGTTCCGAGACCAGAGACGCCCCCCACCGGCCCGCCGAAGCTCCCCGCAGGGAGGCTACAGACACACTGGCAAAGAGCAGAACATCCCGCCCGTATCGCCAAAGTAAAACAAAAACAAACTTGATTATGAAAGATGTTGGAATATATATATATATAAATATATATATAAAATATATATATATATTAAAAAAAATAACCTATAAAAGCAACAACCTTATGGTAGCCACCTCCCCCTGCCCTGGAACTTTTGTCCAAAAGAAAAGCTTTTCAAATGACAGTAAGACTGGGGACATCCAGGACTAAAGAGCAAGCAAGGGGGAACTTTTGAGAGTCAATCCAAAAGGAAAGGTAAAAAAAAAACTAAAAGAGGTTGGTTTTCTGTGCGGGCGGTTTTCCCTCAGCTCCGCTGGGGAGAGGTGGGGAGCTGGCCCTGTAACGGCCCTCCACCCGCTTGATTTGAAAGAATAGCTGTTGGTCTGCAACAAACATATGCACTAAGAAGAAAAGGAGATGCATAAATGTTATGTACATATACAAAGATATCACTAATGCGCAATGAGACATCATTTTTCTTTGTTCCCTGTGTGCTTGTGGTTGCCAGAAGGGTTTACTGATGTTGATGTATGCATTGATTGTTAAGCGAGCAGTTTGGAGTGCTACACGTTGCTGTTGCAATGAGTATAATGAAATGGCTGATTTTAATGTTTTGTTTTTTTCCTTCAAATTTGTTAAATTTCCGCTGCAAAGCTGAATCTTTGTCCTGAAACTGGACGGTGTGGTCGTCGGATGTACGATGGATAATAATGAAGTGTGTGCTAAAGCGGTATTTTTTAGCCTTGGTAAGATGGGCATCAACGCACCTGTGAGAAATGGTAATGAAAACCCATTACCCATGTGGCTGTCAGGAGGGTGATTAAGTTTGAAGCTTAAGTCCACAAGCCTCTAAATCCTACGTGAACCCAGCAAGCCTACTCGTTGGGTCCAGAATTTGATTGTTATAGGTAGATTAATCGAAGGTAGTTTAATCTACTCCCACTAATGGATTTGGAACGTATACACATGGTATCAGTCAAGCTCTCTGTTTACGTGTCTCCACATAATAGGACGGTAACTTTTTTTTTTAAAGCAACTAAGGAGTATGCTATTGATCAGATATAAATGTAATACGCTCAATGGTATGGTCTAGACTTGGCTTATCTACATGAAACCCCGGCTATCAAGGTTAAGTTGATATTTGTGTATTTGTTCTTAACAAGGTTATAGTGTCAAAAGTAGGCTGTAGACTTCTGTTGCCAAGGACAATGACAAACATGTGGCCGCCACTTCAAGGGTACACGAAGATCTGACCATTTCCATGTGCTATGTGCCAGCTGCCTATGATCATAGTGGATAAATAAAGGTTACGTTTCTTTCAACTACAAAACATTAACCTTTTTGAAAGTCTGCAAAGTAAGGTAGTCTTTCAGGAGTTATATTGAGCCTAGTTAAACTAGAGCCTTGGAAAAAAAAAAACTAGAGGTATAGCTGCCTATGCTTTATTGTGATAACCCTTCAATAGAGGTGTGTGTGGGAGAATGTATTCTAACTATGAGCTTGCAGAGGAAAGCTTTTCACCAGATTGTGTTGTGGTTTTTAGGTTGAGTTTTCCGTTTGACTTAGATTTTACAGTTTGACACACTGTATGTTTTGTTTTATTTAATCCCGCAGTGCAACGCTTTTTCCCCCAATCTTGGTAGGCTGGTTTCCCCAAAGTTGTGCGAAATCGCATTGGCAAACAAAAAAAAGGTTTGACCCCCTCCCTCTCCCCCAAACAAAATCACTCAAAGATATTGTATATTGTTTGTGAGAATAAGTGGTGAGTTCACTTTGGGTTTAGTGATGCAGTTAATATCACAAATTGAGCACGGGCTGTTATTACTTTTTAATTGCATTGGAGCAGCTAGTGATTTAGTGTAATACAAATAATTGCACTAACTTGTTTTTAAAGGAGAATCTTACTCATAAGAAATGTGAAATCATATTAGAAACATGGTAATGATATTGATGTTGACAGACTTGCAAGAAACTGCAGGAATTTTTCTTTTGTTATAATTCATGTTTGGGTTATTTTCTGTTGATTTGGGTTGGGTGGCAAAAGGAAATATAGTAATGGATCGACTTAAGTGTTTGAGACACAATTCTAGGCCTGTATGAAATGTCACAAAAAAATAAATTATTTTGATTTGGCATTTGAATGTGTTCACTTTGTCTGCCTCTTGTGGTCGCCTTTTATTCTGCCGAACATTTCTCCAAATGAGCTCCATGGCATTTTAACCACAGTGGCTCGAATTGCCGACTGAGATATTTACTGAGGGACGTGCCGTCTATAAGAGGCGATGGTATTCAGAGGATTTGACCATCGAACGAGGGAACCTATATTTGGAAAGGCAGTGTAAAGAACCAACAGGCTGATAACGGGGAACGGATTATGTAACCGATTACTGTACGACGCATACATGCATCTGCGTTGGGGACGGGTGCAGGCCAACCTTTAAATAGAGGGCGTGGCCGTGGCATGCACGTCACCGTGTTTACGTCCAACAAGCAAGAAAAAGGGTGCTCTACCAATTCTGTAATCGTGAACAATAAACGGTATGTATACCAAGTCTTATGGCACGTCGTCTGTAATTATTTCAAAGCCAAGATACAGATACAAGCGAAAGCTGTTTGAAGCGGTGACATTAAATTGTTTGGTTGTAAAATGGTTACTTTTGCTTGATTCTAGTCGCTAGCTAACAAGTTAGCTTGAGGTGTCATTTTCTCCGCACCTTCACACGCTCAGCTAGCGTTGCCACATTGTTGGCACTTGGTAGCCTTAAAAGGTATCGTTTGTCAATGAAGCTGTTAATCGGCAAGTTCGGGTTTTGGTTGTTTTAACAATATCAATTATTTCACCGCTTGCAACATATTGCGCTAACTGTATTACGTCTACTCTCTGGGGGAATTGCTATTCAAGCAGGGAACATATTTAGTCAGCAACTCAAAGCAGCTAGGGTTTATCATCCAAACGACCCATTAAATGAAAGGGCTATCCTGTGAAATTTTCACAATTAGTTGTACAGATCTTAGAAATGATCAGAAAAGTGTTGGGTGATAATCCTACACTTTTCTCTTTGCCTGGACACTTCACCAACTTCACAGAGGCATTCAAAAACCAAAACATGTGATACAATTTGAAAAACTTTTGTCTTTCAGATTGTACCGTTAATCAGTGTGATCCGTGTGCTGTCGTGCGGTGACACCCAACTCCGGGTGCCATGTCCTCCTGCCCTACATGAGCTCTACTATGTGGTACATCATGCAAAGCATTCAAAGTAAATACTCTCTCTCCGAGCGGCTCATCCGCACCATCGCAGCCATCCGCTCTTTCCCACACGATAATGTGGAGGATCTGATTCGCAAGGTAAAAACGGTGATAAGTATCGTTATGCATCTGAATTATATCTTAATATGGTATTTAATGTAGTCTGTTTACATTTACTTTGGCCTCAAGGGAGCCGATGTTAACCGGATGCACGGGACCCTGAAACCCCTGCACTGTGCCTGTATGGTAGCCGATGCAGACTGTGTGGAGCTGCTGCTGGAGAAAGGGGCAGAGGTAACCTACGACGCCTACAGCTAGAGATCAATCCTGGTGTTTTATCGGATACATGGGCGTCTCAAAGTCTTGTTTTGCTTTGTTTGTTTTTATTCCAGGTCAACGCCCTGGATGGGTATAACCGAACCGCATTGCATTATGCAGCAGAGAAGGACGAGGGTTGTGTTGAGCTGCTGTTGGAGTACGGCGCCCTGCCGAACGCCCTCGACGGAAACAAGGACACTCCGCTCCACTGGGCCGCCTTTAAAGACAACCCTGAGTGCGTGCGGGCCTTGCTGGAGAGCGGCGCCTCTCCCAACAATCTGGACTACAACAGCGACACGCCGCTGAGCTGGGCGGCAATGAAGGGCAACCTGGATAGCGTTAAGGTGCTGCTGGAGTATGGGGCCCAGGTGCACGTGACCAACCTCAAGGGCCAGACCCCCATCTCTCGGCTGGTGGCCCTGCTGGCTCGCGGGCTGGGCACGGAGATGGAGGACGAGTGCCTGGAGCTGCTGTGCAAGGCGGCAGGGAGGTTTGAGATCCGACGGGCCGACGGCACCCTCCCCAAAGAGCTGAGTAAGAACCCCGAACTGCTGGCCCGGCTGACCGGCATGGCGGCCAAGGCGCCCACTCTCAGCTCGCTCGCACGCTGCGCTGTGCGGGAGTGCCTTGGGGTGCAGTTTTTACCCACTGCAGTCAAAGAACTCCCTTTGCCAGAATCTATCAAGGAATATGTGCTCCTGGTAGACTAGAGGAAGGAGACCACAGGGACCACCTCATAGATTTTGCCGGCTAATGTAAGAAGGCATATGACTCGTGTATTATTTCTCTAGGGATTATTTGCTAAAATGATCACAGATCACACAAGCCATCAGCATATGCATTTCGCTCAAGTCGTACTTTGTAATTTCAGAGTTATATATGTGTGGCAGTTTATTTTTGTCTGCAACTTAAGTTATTAACCATTTTCATAACAAATTTTCCCTCAGAACGGAAAATGCTATTAAAGCTATTAATATAAAAAGTATGATTTGAAATTATAACAGTCTTATCTTGTGGTCTCATAATATAGATGACTGTGACAGTTTGGTTATTTATTTTATCACAAAAAGGTCCATATTTATGAAAGGAGAAATTAACTGTACAGCCATTAGTCTCGATATCCTTTAATAAATAAATAAAATAAAATCAAAAATAATAATTTCTGAGCAATGCAAAGGTTTAGGGTGTTAACAAAGCATGCAACAGTGGATTTGTGTTTAAGGGAGGTCAATTTGATTCATAATCAGCCAATATGCAACGTGTGTAAGAAACTAGAACATTTTTACTTTAGATGTTGTGATGTTTTTTTAAGGGTAAACCAAGTCTAATTATTTTAAAATGGATTGTTTGTGTTTGCGTTGACTAAATATATTTAGGCAATTTATTATGTTTGTGCTTTCTAATTCTATGTCAATTTAACCTTTCTTAAAATTGTGCCCCTCACAAATGTTACTAGGAAATGTACCCCATAGTTATATAGCAGTCTTTATGCACACCATTATTTGACATATTGTTTATGTTAACCCTCAAAATACTAATTTCACTGTTTTTGAAAAAATATATTTTTTGCCTGGGCTTTTGATAAAGGACTTATAAAATGAAATTCCATGAGTTTTGTTTTACATTGTATGGGCAGTGTTTTTTGTTTTTTTTATATCTTCTTAATCTTATCATTGAAAATCAATACCAAACTTGGGAGGACCCGTCTTTCAATTCTCAATGTCTCCACACAGGGTCTCTCTTTGACTTTGTCTCATGATTTAAATCCAAAGGTTTCAAAGTAACTTCTTTGTAATCATCAAATTACTTTTGTAAAGAAGGATTTCTTCCAAGAAAGAAAACTGTCAACAGTTTGTTTATTTCTAACCACGCTAACCCCTGTTGCTATTCAGAAAGGATATTTATTTCCAAAAGTTGAGGGCGAGCATTTAAAGAGGGAAGCCCATGAACACTGAGATGAGCCCCCACTCCTGTCCTTGCTCAGACATTTTGTTTCATCCAGAGTGTGATGTCAGCAGTTCAGTTGAAACAATTGGATTTAACTCTATGGGCTGAAAGTATTGCTTCCCCTTAGTACTGTACTTCAGCAAGCCTCCAACGCTACAACATTGAGACACTTGTTCTTCACTTGAGGAATTGTTATTCGGGAAACAATTAGACAAACGTAAACGGGATCATCAATGCTTAATGCATTCGAAAATGTTTGAATTACAATAGTTTTGGACCTAACCATATCAAGTTGTTTGTTGCTATTGTCAAAACCAGTGAGACAGAGATTCCCAGACCCGTCACCCCCATTTATACACAATCATTACTGCAAGAAGGTCATGGCCGGGCAGGAGACCTGAGCACGTGACCCCATATTCTGTTTCGCTACACGGATCAGTCTGGACATCTTGCCACCCACGTCAAATTCAGTGGGCGTGTGTTGTTGTTAGTTGTTATTGAGTCTTTTTCTGCAATAACTGTACTTATGGCTGTGTTTACAAATGTTAACGTTAACGCTTGTTGCCTCGGGAGACACCTTTACTGGTTTGCCAGCAGCAGCCTGTATTAAGGTCATCGACTACGAAACAGTCAATGATCGGCCCTTCATGTCATCACCTATGACATTGACCCCGATTGGCCCGATTACATTGTAATTTCAGGAAAACGATGTGGGCGACTAGAGGTCCAGACTGATTTGTGAGGCAAAACAGAATGAGAGGTCACCTGATCAGGATGATCTCCAGGCTAATGGCCTGTGGGAATTAAAAAGTCGCTTATGCTCCCAGTGTGTTTATCTAGCAAACAAAAATTAACACAAATCATGGAAAACTAAACAATGGAAAACAAGACAATGGAAAACTATGGAAAGCCCAAAGAAAAACATTTTTTTTAAAATAACATACTATTTCATTTACTACATAATATTCATATATTTATTTTCTATTATCTATTCATTTTGCCCTTATTTTAAATGATTCTGTTTCAACATTAAAATCCCATGTACCACCTCAAGTAACCCACTGTACCACCCTTGGTACGTGTACCATAGGATGGAAGACACTGGACCAAACACACTAGCTGTGGGTTGGGGTTATCTCAGAGCTAACCTGCTATGTGCTAGGTTTGCTCTAGGTTAGACTCACAGCATGAATCGCCATGGTTCTGAGATTAGTCAAATCTTGGCAAATTGAAAATTGTGGCTTTCTGCTTAACATGTAAATCCTGCCACTTGGTTCAGTCGGTACACATCACGTGCGAGACTGGTGTTGGGCCATTGTTATTTATGCAATACATTATTGTATACATGATTGCATTGCAAAAGAGACTTGCAAATATTTTGAAGTATAGGACTCATTTTTTAACACTTGATATAGAAAAATTGTAAATATAGACATGTATGCTCCATGTGCATACATGTTTTCGTGTACACGAAAACAAAAACGACCATGCCACAAATGTACATGCATAATTATGACACATTTAAATTAGTTCGGTCTGTATGATGAAATAGATATTAGATTACGAAATAATTCACCATAACGGTTATAATTACATAAAAGTTCAATTGTGTTAAATCCTTTGCTTAAAACGCAATAGACAATCTTGAACAACCTAAAAACATGTGGGAAGTAAAACGCTAAGACTAAGTCCGTTTTTTTTTCTTAACTAGATGCCTGCAAATAGTTTTTTCTCATTTATTTATGGTCAGCCATCCCCCTGACGCGCACCGTGTTTTTGTTTGACGTTGAAGTTGACCCATACCTAACGTGCCAATGTCTGAAATGTCATGTCTCGCCATGTTGTCCATGCTTAACGTGACGTGGGCCTCGCGATGTTTCAGAGAGGAGGGGAGTGTCAAATTCCAGGAGAGAGGAGAGGGAGTCGGAGATAGGGGCGCAAAGGTGAGTTTGTAAACAATTGATTACCATTTCAAATTACTACACAATGTCTAATTCAGTTTGAAGTATTACAAAGTGCGACCAAGCGCGCAAATCTGTCCTATTGTCTGATTTAAATTCGTTATTTTCAATTAGTTGTCAAAACTGTTGTGGTAGATACAACGTCTCGCTTGTACTCTCGCTCGCCGTTAAGTGTCAGACTGCTAACTAACTGCTAGCTTTTGCTATTTCAACTCAATAAGTTGGTGCTCGAGTCTTATATCAAATCAAAAAAGTAACCGCATGGGTGATCAAAGCAACGTTTTGATGTTTAGTTGACAATGCTCTTATTCCGAGTCCCCGACGACGCTGTAAGTTCGCATGAGCACTAGTACAATCTGTGATGTTCCCCCAAAGCGGCCTGCATGTAGTTAACGTTAGCTGGTTCAGCTAACTGATTTCAATAACGTTAGAGGGAAAAGTTGCTTCTCTTTTACCAATGACATTCAACTTGTTGCGGTTATTGACATGATCTAACTTTATGCTTAACTTATGGGTTTTCGTTAGATTTGCCTATAACCAATTAGTGAAAAGAATAGGCGGTCTTGTACGGGAAAAGGCAGGGCTAAGTTTGCTCGTGCAAAGCCAGAGGGTAATGGAGGCTAGAATCAACTTTACACGACGGCTAAAGGTGTCTAACGTTGAATTAGGCAACGTTTGACCTGTTACATGATTATTACACGAACCTGATGGTTGTTTACCTGTAGATCTCACCCTAAACGATGCCAGAAGGTTACATTTCGGTCTGCAGGATACCCCTCACTAAAATATTTGTTTGTCTCAAGAAATGACGAATTTGTTATTGCAATTCAGCTCATGAACACTGCCCGTCTTTGTACCTGTCAACACCTTGATTATGTAGGTGATGTTTGAGACCAAAATATATAATTCCACAACATGCTCAAGTGTTGTTCAGGGGCAAAGGCCGGTTTAAACAACAATAATCCAAACGTTAGAGATGAATAAAAATCAACATTATTTCTTTAAATTATTAAGAGCAAATGTCAATCTAAATTAACCTCAAATATAATTGAAGGTGCAATAGTAGTGTTACTGAACCTTTTTAGTAGTTTACTCTTGCTCGGCTGATGTTTAAATTAATTTGAATGTGACTAAATGTTTAAAATTGTTTGACTGCTACCAAATGTGAAATGCTTCTTCAAAATGGATACGAGTAAATGGTCTGAGAGGTTCAATTCCATCCTACACAATGCATAGGGTCATGCATGTATTTTGGCTCAATGTTGGTTTAATGTTTATTCACTGGTAAATACATCTCAGCTTCAATTTACTTATAAGTAATGCACATTAACTGTTGCTGCCAGCAAGCTGCAGCGTAGCTCTTGTCTCCCAGTGTATACAGCTTATATTTACTTCAGCTTCACCTGTGATCTACCCAATACCCTTGATCCAATGTTAAACCAATCACGCTCTCTGTCTTTTGCCTTCTCTCTCCCTTCTCTCTGCCCTCTTTTCTGTGGGGGTCTCCCCTACCCTCTGGCAATTCAAGCCTCAGATTCCAGAGTCGCGGCTGCAGCGTGAGCTATTAATACAGTTTGTTTAGTCAGTTTCCTAGCAGTCTCCATCAAACACTGAATGGCTGTGGCTGATTATAGCCGGGCCCCGTTCCCCTACACCTGCTGAGTCTGAGAAATCCAAGTTAACAGCAGGATGATGGGCTCAATGAGTGGTAATGGAGATAGAATTGGGGCCATTTGGAATCTGTGTCACCTTGGATGAATGGAGGCATAAATAGGTGTAGGGGGGAATCTGTGGCTCCATCATCATCAATCAATCATGTGAATTGTGTCAAAGGGCATCACAGTGATTTATGTACCAGAGTATATTCTTGAGGTCGGTCAAGGCTGTCTGGACTCACTTTGCTAGTGGGCAGTCATCCTCAACCATTTACCCTAATCTTTAGGGTTTTGTGTATTGTTAGCTTGTTTGGCTCAATGCCGTTCACCATGTCGCTTATTGTTGACAGTTATACCTACTCTATTTCTCTCCCGATCTGTTACTACTCCTACTATGAACTAGCCAACGACTTAATAATTAGGTAGTTAGTAGAAGAATAAGTAAATTGAGTTTGTTTACTTGCATGATCCTACATGTAAAGAGGGGATAGTAGGAGTGATGGACAAATTTAAACATCTTATTGCTTCATATCATTACATTATACATTTTTAGGTTGTGTGGTTCTTGCAGAAGTGTCTTCCACCCCCAAAACCGTAATCCTACATGTCATGTCGGCGTGAGCCAGGCCATGTGGACCTCTACCATGTCTAGGCCTGCAGCGAAATGTAAACTTCCCCAGCCAATCAATGCCAGATGGTTCTGTTTCCATATGTTGTCCAC
Organism: Gadus chalcogrammus; assembly: GCF_026213295.1. Lineage (NCBI taxonomy): Eukaryota > Metazoa > Chordata > Actinopteri > Gadiformes > Gadidae > Gadus > Gadus chalcogrammus. The sequence goes on along the minus strand of NC_079412.1, from coordinate 27,244,724 downwards.
ACCCATGGTATAATGAGGTGGCTGCAGTATCTCGTTTGCAGATGCATTTCTGCCCAAGTTGACTCAGTGGATTGGAAGCAATTTGCGAGAGCCCTCGCAATGGCATGCTGCCTTCCTCTCGCGAACCTGGGAGGTCTGCAAGAAATCAAATGGCACAACGGCATCAGCCCTTTAATCATTGTGCCGGGGGATCGGAGTAGTTCCCTTCTTCCAATGAAAGAATGTAAGCTGAGGGAGGGACAATTGGTAAAACATATTACAATCAAAAGTGCAAGCAAGGCCATACAGCTGAAGTGCAGGAGACCAGGAATCATGTGTTGGCACAGGACAGCGGTCTTCCTCAGCAGTACTGATGGAAGGAGGAAAGAAGCCTGACTTCAACACTGGGACAACATTCATAAAGCTATACCCGTGCCAACAGCATGAATAATCTGTCCCACTCAAACATATTGGTGCCACTAGTGTGCTCAAATCCATGCAACAGTTAGGCTATTTGGAGTGAAGGGGTTTCTCAATGGCTTGGCTTTTGTGGGGCCTTTTGCACAGATTGATCACTTATCGCCCTTGTTAATTGATGCGACTTCGTCAACATTGGCAGAGGCTGCATTGTTAAAAGATTAACATAATATTTCAATGGTATTTGTTTATTTTAGCGTCTGTTTGCGCACACAGGAAGAGCCATGCACATTGGCGTGCATCTCGTGTGGTGGAATGGGTTATTGTGTAATAGCTGGACTCCACTTTGAGCCAGTTGGGTGTGCTTAAACATTCATTCTCCGAAACCTTCCCTGCTTTCCAACATTCCCATATTTAAAAGTTTGTAAAACTTTGTAAAATTCCTGAATCGCGGTCTGCAGTGCAAGTAAATTTATGCTGGATAGTGTGTGTGTGTGTGTGTGTGTGTGTGTGTGTGTGTGTGTGTGTGTGTGTGTGTGTGTGTGTGTGTGTGTGTGTGTGTGTGTGTGTGTGTGTGTGTGTGTGTGTGTGTGTGTGTGTGTGTGTGTTGTTTCTGTGCAACAATTTTGCTCTTTCATGGAGACAACTGAGCAAGAGGCTGCAGGGACTGCTCGGCCTTAGTTGGTACCAGGTCAGTGTCGGTCGCAAGTAGATGCGTACTGAAACAATGGCGTGTGCATATTTAACTCTGGTCAATAGCGTGTACTCTGGGAAGAAGTTCAAAATATTTGTTTTGTCACCCGATTGAAATCTTGGGTTTTAAAACAACAGATTAAGTGGACTTGCAAACTTTTCCACTCTGTTCTTTGATTGTGAACCCCAACATTGTTACATTATATTTTATTCCACAAAGTAAAGGGCATGCTCCCCCTTTCTCCTGTGTAGTATTTTGACATCATACAATTAAAAGGTTGGTATTTTTCGTTATAGTTTTGGTTTAATCATTTGTTTTAAGCCATGTTGTGAATCAAGTGACTATTATTAAAAAAAAAAAAAAAAGTGTTGTTACTGAGAAGACCCATTGAAAACACATTGAGAATACACATTGACATGTACAGATGTTGAATAGTCCATGGTATTGGGCAATAGTTTGGGAGAGCGGGTGTCTTTCCAGTAATGTCCACCTGGGTTTCATGGTGGAATTTCCCACAAAGTGAACTTCCCCATTTTTTTATGCTAGTGCCAGCAATGATAATAAATGTTCTCCATGAACAGTGTTTAACAAGGTCAAATAACATCTAAATGTGTCTGTTGACCTTCCAACGCCACATGGGTCCATGTTCCTAGGCAGACAACTGACGCATGCTTCCATACATGAAAGTAAACGTGCAAGGTTCTCTGTGTCGTGCACACTCTACATTAAACGGAGCTAGTACGCTGCTCCGTACATTTCTTTTGTACGCTGGTAGTCTACCAAAGAAATGTGTGCTGTAGAATTGCATTTGGTTTGCAAAAGGTAAGCGTCCGTAGAGGAGAAAGGAGCTTATTTACCTTGAGATGGCTAATGGGGGAGGAACTTAGCTAACTGCCTTCGTACAGAGAAGGTAGGAGCTGTTTGAGAAGTGAACAGAGGGGGTGGTGGAGACCGACAGAGAGAGAGAGAGAGAGTGAGAGGGCGGGAGTGGGAGGGAGGTAGAGGGAGATGACTGTGTAGTCCGTAGCCGTTGCCCTCTCTGTAAACTGTCCTCATTGGCCAAGCAGAAGCCCCCTGCGTGAATGGAAGTGTCACCAGGGAAACTTTGTCTTGCTACCTCTGTGTGTGTGTGTTTTCCCTCTTGAAAGGGATATTTTTAAACGCCTTTCTGCTTCCTGCTCCCGAGTCCCGACTACCGACAACAAACCACAGCATCCCTGCTGTGTTGTTTGCTGGATGCGCGACTCACAAATCAAGAAGACGAGAGAAGAAAAGCCACAACAATGTTTTCCTCTTCTCTTTTCCCACAGTTACATTGCAAGCTCTTTGCAAAAATGGGGGATGACCGACCTTTTGTGTGTGCTGCCCCTGGCTGTGGACAGGTAAGCTCTCCCCCCTCTCTATCTCTTTGCTTGCCTTAGGTTCAGCTGTTGAGGTGAGGGGGAGGGAGCGTTGTATTGTCTGTGTACTGCTTGCCTTGGGGAAGTTGGCTGAAATTGATATGGACATTGATTCTATTTCAAATGTTTAATGTATCAATTAAATATATTTATGTTGGAACAGCTTTGTTTGTTTGGCTCATCATATCATGTTGCGAGTTGCCAACTGTTCTGACGTTTCCTACAGCGGTAGCCGACGTTCACTTTGAGCTTCCCTCTGACGGCATTCTGTCTTGTCTGTTACACTCCGTCTTGTGAAACAAACAGTGTCTCGATTTAACGGTGACTCACCAGTGTTTGAAATGAGTAATGGGTGAATATTACTGTTTCAACCTGCCACCTTAGACATCTGCTCCCTGCTAACACAGGTCTGAGTCCTTGGTATGAATCAGCTCTGTGCCAGCCGTGTCTCCAATATCCACATGGTCCTAACTTGGTATCAAGTGGACTACACTGTCTATTCGTCACAAAGAATCCCACAATGCCCAGGCTGGCATGCTCCCACCTGAGTAGTGTGAAGTTGGCCATATCAAACAGTTTGCTGGTTGGTTTGTACTCTGGCAGCCGGTTAAGACGCTGTGTTTGAGAAAGTGAAGTTAAGCCTGTCTGTGAGGAATACACCAGATCTGATACCGATAATGGAGGTTTGGCCCCTCTCCCTGGGTAATTCTGCTAAATTAGCCAGACGACATCGCTCAGACAGTATCGCCATATTAGACGGTATACTCTAACTAGATACCCTGGATCAAAGATAAGACCACTGTATTGTGACGGATCGAATGGTTATGGTTGCATTACTCTGAAGTGTGATTTAGAATTTGTTGCTTTCAACTGGCCTCAGCCTGCTCTACAGTGAGATTGGTTTGACCGTAGGCGGTAAGGCAATGCAACACGCAAAGCAGTCCAGTAAATAATTGATTTGCTTGTTTCCTTTTTCCCCTCAAAAACTTTATGGGCACCCACTGTGATGTAAACATGTAAACAATCATTGCTTATTTCATCTGTTGATATCATTCATTATTTAGCCGTTTGATCGATGTGTAGACACAATGGAAGTCAAACTGATGTCAATGTTGGTTTAACGGGGCATGCTTTGTCACCCTCAAGGTTGAAGTGTCTTGGTTATTTAAGTGTGAATTGGCTGATGGGTAAACACACCTGGGCTTGTGTGTGTTGTGTGCCTTTGGTACACTATAACTGGGTATAGTAATGCAGTTTTATGGTCTTAACCAAGTGTTATATTGTGATGATTATCATATTGGATGAAGTAAAGATGACTTTAATCATTATCCTTGGGAGAGATATGAGTTTTATCAAAAAACGTATATTGAGAATGATGTGATAATATTAATATATTATACATTGCTAGCAAGATGATGTTGTGATTTATTATCACTTTGTTACAGAACCCATACAACATACAAAAAAACCTTACATCCTTCACTTAACATCTCATGAATTATGATTGTATACATATCATGATTGTATGTCATAATTTAATTAAAAAGGATTATTGTCACTCAATCTAAGAAGTATTAAAAATCCAGAGCCTGGTTAGGGACCTGGATAAGACCTGGAGACCTGGCCCTCCCCTCTCGGGGGTCCGAGCCCCAGCACTAACCGGGAAGCGACGGCCGGGACAGGACTTACAGAACGTCTTGGGAACGTCTTGGGCCGGGGACTTTTCCTTCCAACGTGTTGACAACATCACTTGGAACCCTGTTCTCCGCCAGCCTTTATTTATTTACAGTTTGGGCAGTTGAAATGGTATCTGGCAGTATGCGCTGCAGAGAGATTAGCCGGAGATAGTTTCCTAGTTGCCCCGACGGGCCTGGCTGTAAGAGACCAGCGAGACCTGCGGTTGTATCGGTGGTGATGCTGCTCGGCGTGGCTAAAAATAAGGCGTCCTCCCCCCCCCCCCCCCGCCCGCTCCCCCCTGCCCGACACTTGACTGTGTTTTCCACTTCACTCTCGCAACCGACTGAACTCACTACGTCGATGCGAGGCCAGGAATAGGCTGTAAGGCCATGAGGAACAGGCTGGCGTCGCCGCCGCCACAGCCCATTTTCCTAAGTCAACCCCTTTGAGTGTTTGGGACCTCATCCGTGCCACCATTTTGTCCATTTTAACTGCTTAACGTGTTCAACCACTTCCTTTTGTGGTAAAAATAAAGACTATTCATATTCCCTGGAAACTGTTTGAGTGCATCGCGCCATTTCCCAGTTCTATTTCGTCTTTCTGGCTTGGTGTAGCATGCAGCCGAGATATTTGAGGCCACGTCCCGGGGCTATAGGAGACACTGATACCGTGCGTCTGAGGCGCAGGCTACTATTCAACACGGATATTCCTCTTTGTGGGCCAACGCACAATGGTTCAGTATACATCTGTTGGGACACATCTCAGAGAGAACGTCTCCCTCCCTCTCTGTCTCTGATTATCGGACATTTGATATTTATGGGTTTAGGTGCCATGACTCTTCAGTTGGCTGTGGCCAACCTTGTGAAGACTAATTCATGTATTGTTGCCTCCTTGTCCCTTTCTCTCCTTCATATCTCCCTTGATGCTTACAGGGCTTTACCAACGAGGACCACTTGGCGGTACACAAACACAAGCACGAGATGACGCTCAAGTTTGGACCAGCCAGAACGGACTCGGTCATTATTGCAGGTAAGGAGTTAAATGCAAAAGGCTCAATTATACATGCATCTCTGTGGCTCTGCTCCAGGGCAGTAAAAGCTATTTAAAGCATAAAAACAAGTAACAAAAGATTCAAATTTAGCTTTCCCATAAATAAAACCAACAAAGCCAGCATTCGCCTGTGTTTTACAGTGTCCCTGTTATCCAAACCAGATGAATCTGGCGCGTTCTATATTTAGCGGCGTCAGACATCAGAGTGTGATCCGAGTGCAAAGGCGCTTCATTGAATAGTCATTTGTTCTTGTCGTTTCCGCCAATCCACTCCTCTCCTCCACCAGACCAGACTCCAACGCCCACCCGCTTCCTCAAGAACTGCGAGGAGGTGGGCCTGTTCAACGAGCTGGCCAGCTCCTTCGAACACGAGTTCCGCAAAGCACAGGAGGATGACGACAAGAGGTCCAAGAACCCTGTAAGAGCCGGAGGCCGCCCCCCTGTCTGTGTTCAATGTCAGGAAGCAGAAATCACACTTTTTCACCACTGATGCAGGCGTCAAACATTTATTATGCCGGATACTGATTTATTCTTACAGAACAGCTCAGATCCTTAAATGTATGTTTCCTCCTCCCAATACGGATGCAAAATGTAAGCTTGGTTGTAGAATATCAATTTCCTTTATTGGCATAATTAAAACCATAATGAAAAAGTCCTGCACATCTGCATGCCCCATGTGTCGTTCGAATAGAGAGGAATTTGTTTGAACCCCTTGTGTGAATCCGGAGAATAGAAACCATCGCTTTCTAAAGTGCAGTGAAATCAGTTGCATATTCTCTCGAATTGGGATAACACTGACAACGATGCTTGCTGGAAATAAGCTTTTTTAACTTGCCATCTCGTTCAACAGCTGCTCAATGAACACGCTCTTGGAACAAATAGTCTAGATTGCGGTCCAACTGAGCTTGTGTTCTACGCCTATGGCTGCGGTTCTAATGTGATGCGCCATAAGTGGGTTGTCCCTCATGACCCAAGAGCGACTTCATCTTGAGTTACAGAGCTCCCGAGTCCCCTAGGGCCCGGGGCGGGGTAGGGATGGCAGGGATCTTAACACCACCCTGCTCTATCTCCCCCTCCTCCTCCTCCTCCTCAGCTCACAGCAGCCAGCCACCCCGCCGCTCAGGGTCTGCAGACGCCGTCGGACGTCAAGGTGAAGGAGGAGGACCCCGTGGAGGTGGACTCCTCCCCGCCGTGCAGTCCCGGCTCCATCTCCAGCGACTCCGATGGGGGCTATGGGGATCCCCCGTCCATGAAAAGGGTAGGAGAGCGAGCGTTGTCCCAGTCTCCCTGGTGCTATCCAGGGTGCCATATTGACATGGATGACATGGAGGGAAAAGAAAAATCTTCATTCAAAACCTGAAATGCATCATCTGTTGGTGTGTTCATCATTAAATTGAGGCTTAATGTTTTATTATAGTTAGCTTTAAACCCCCAATCCACACAGTAGTCCCTAGATTCATATAATATCTGATCAAAGTATACAGTTATAACTCTGCCTATTGTCCTCCACAAGCTGAGCCACGCCCACCCAACTCAGCCGCAGGTGTTGTCGACGTTTTGACCTTTGAACTGTCGAACCCCTTTCCCTCCACAAGGACACCCCGCCCCGCAGCTCGGCCCCGACCCCAACCATCGTGCGGCCAGGGTCCCTCCCGCTCCACCTTGGGTTCGACGCCCTTCAGCCGACCATGCCTTCCCCCACCTCCGTCATCACCCAGACACCACCCTCCAATCGCACCCTGGGGTGAGCTTATCGCCCAAATGGTCCCTTGATGTTCCTCACCTCCTGGATTGAATGCAGCCCTTTCTGCAGTTCAACACGATAACATCACATCTGCTCTGTGTGCACACACAGCTCTCCCACCAGCCACTACCCCATGATGATGCTCCCCAATGGGCATGCAGTGCCGGTGCTCCCAGGACCAGTGCAGATGCCCTCTGTCATCAACGTAAGCCTAAACAGTCATTCTACATCTATTTCATGCAGTCCTGGTGAATCCTTTCTGAACCATGCATACAGACACACAGCTCAATAGGCAATCCATGCATGTTTGGCCTTCAGCACCAGTTTTCTGACTTGCCTCATCGTAAGAGTGCTTATGCATTATTATTTTGTGTCCTCCTTAGCTGGCCCGGCCCGTTTGCATGGTGCCCAACATTCCTGGGATCCCTGGACCTCCCATGGGAGGCAGCAGCAGTGGCTCCAGCTCCCCCTCTGGCTACAGCATCCACTCCGAGGCAAAGATGGTCAGCGCACGGCCAGACACTCGCCTTCTGGCTCTTTCTATTTCTGTCTCCGTCTTGCTTTATCTCGCTCCCTCTTGCTCCCCCACCTCCTCCTGTGCCTCCTTCTCCTCCGCCCAGCTCCATCTCTTGTGTTCTGTCTGTGTACTGGTTCACCCCCCGGCCCGTCCTGTGGTCTAGCTTTCATCATCATATGACTGCAATATTTCTTTAAATGGTGGTTATTTACCCCACACACTGTAGCCACACTTGAATGATGACACATTTTAACTCGTTGTGGTGCAGCTCTCTTGATGAAAATGAGGAAGCGTGGGGGGTAGTTAAGTTGGCGTGTTATTTTTTATTTTTAAGTTGATATATGAAAAAAAAAAAAAGAATCATCCGATTAATCGGAAACTACTGATTTTGTCCATTGGCTTCAAGTAGATCGGTCTAAATCTTACTGGATGGGCCATTCGAGTTACATCCTTAGCTACCTCTGCAATATACTAAGTTTAGCAAATGTCATCAGAAAACAAACATTTCCTCAAAGGTTAGCGGTAGAAAAAACTGATGGCCTTTGGCCGGACTCTGCATGAACGTATTGAGAAATTATTTGCTTAATGTAACGGACATACAGTGTCAGCAATGTTTTTATGCTTCCTCTTAATTCTCTTGCTTAGATTCAACATATGACGAATACATGATCATTTTCCCTCTAAAGGTTCAATAATTCTTCTGCTAATAATCCCATGAGAGTGTTATACGCTCATTATGATTGTGTTATGACGTTAACAACAACATAACCTAAGTTTTTTTTATGTAGATGTTTGTCAAAGGAAATCATGCGGTTTCACTTCCCTCTCCTGCTCCTCTTCCTGCAGCGTCTGAAGGCGGCGCTGTCGCAGCAGAGCCCATCCGGCCTGGGCATGGGAGGTATGATGGGCATGGGCTGCAGTCCCATGGTGCCCCAGAGGGCCGAGCAGAGCCAGCTGTTGGTGCAGCACCCAGACGCCCCGTCCCCCGCACAGCCACAGGTACACAGCAGGCACCCAACGACTGAGAGACATTCAAGTTTAGTGTGTGTGTGTGTGTGTGTGTGTGTGTGTGTGTGTGTGTGTGTGTGTGTGTGTGTGTGTGTGTGTGTGTGTGTGTGTGTGTGTGTGTGTGTGTGTGTGTGTGTGTGTGTGTGTGTGTGTGTGTGTGTGTGTGTGTGTGTTACACTCTCGTAAACCTTTTATTACTCAGACTCTACTCTGATTCAGACTGTGATGTGACTCAAGGCCTGCCCAACCCCTCTTCCATGTTTGATTCACTCCTGCGGCTCCCAACCTTCCTCCCCCTCTTATGGGTGCCCCTTGTCAGCACCAACCCCCCCCTCCCCCCCCCCCCACCCCCTTTAACGGGTGCCTCTTGTCAGCCTTTCCTCCCCCTCACTTGTCTGACTCCTCCACCTCTTGTTTTACTTTTCTGCCTCACAACCCACCTTCACCTCTGGTGTGTTTCATCCGTCCACCTCTCCCCCCTCCTCCACCTCTTATGGGTGTCACCTCTCCCCCCTCCTCCACCTCTTATGGGTGTCATCCTGACGTGTCCCCTTCCCTCCACCTCTTATGGGTGTCATCCTGACGTGTCCCCCTCCCCCCAGTTCTCCCCGGCCCAGCCCACCGGCGGGAGGCGGCGACGCACGGCTGAGGACGACCCCGACGAGCGGAGGCAGCGCTTCCTGGAGAGGAACCGGGCGGCGGCTTCGCGCTGCCGACAGAAGCGCAAGGTGTGGGTCTGCTCCCTGGAGAAGAAGGCCGAGGAGCTGAACTCCATGAACGTCTCGCTGTCGGTGAGTGGGCCTTGGAATCATGCTCCTTTTTTATAGCAAATTCAGATCCCTGGCCTTCAAGGGCTCATGTCATGGCTCCAGGTGTGGGTGTGATTAGCTGGTACAAGCCGCTTGGCACAGGGGAGGAATGATTTCATAGTGACATCACAAGTGGGTGTGTCCACCCAAATATATATGAAGAATAGATGAGCATCGTTTGCTACAGTCCGCTGGGTAGGCTGGTAGACTGATCTATCCAGCATACATCTAGGTGTACACGCCCACTCTTGTGATGTCACTATGAAAATCATTCCTCCCCTTTGCCAAACGGCTTGTACCAGCCAATAACACCCACACCTGGAGCCATGACATGAGCCCTTTAATGAGTAGGTTCGGGGTTGAGGCCTCTTGCTCGAGGCTGCCTGCAGGTAGATTGCAGTATCAGGCATCGAGCCCAGTACTTGAATGCTGGGAGGAGAACAACCAGGAACTGTGCTTTATCCACAGCTTTAGCTGTGTGGCTCAAGCAGCCCTACTACACGTGTCTATGTGATACTTGACGCGTTGGCTTTACTGTCCCTGTCAGAATGAGGTGTCACTGTTGCGAAACGAGGTGGCTCATCTGAAGCAGCTGCTGCTGGCTCATAAGGACTGTCCTGTCACCAACATGCAGAAGAAGACGGCCTACCTAGGTGGGCTCCTTCTCCTACTCCCTTCCTCCTACAGCTACTCTACTCAGATGAATGTGCTTGTGGTGGCTCTCTCTGTTTCCACCTGTTGCATGGTTCAAAACAGCCACCCCTTTATCCGTTTTTATGTAGTTGTGCAGAAACTAATGAATGTCCGAGACTGACTGACTGTATGTTCACCCGTCCCTCCATGTGGCTGCAGAGGGGGGCATGAAGGAGTCCAGCGAGCCCATCGGCTCCCCGGCCCCGGTGATCCAGCACAGCTCCCTGGCCCCAAGCCCCTCGGCGGGGCCCAACGGCCTGAGCTCGCGGGCGGCAGCGGAGGCCATGGCCATGTCAGTGCTGGCAGGCATGGGCCAGCAGCGTCACCACCACCACCACCACCACAACAACAACCACCACCACCACCACCAGAGGGCTGAAGGCGGAGCCTCCCACGTCATCATGGCTGTACAGTCCCACTCTAGTGCCAGATGATGAGCCAGGTCACCGCCGCCCAGGCATAGCTTACACTTCACCACCAGGGGGCAGAGTCGGAGCAAGGAAAAAGAAACCTCGCTGACCCCAAAGAGTCCGAACACCTGAACTATTGCCTGTCTCCTTTGCCTCCGCTTCTTTCTTTTTTTACCCTCCAGTGGAGCCATGTTGCTGAAGCCTGGAGCTCAGCAGCAAGCCTTCTGGGAATAGACTGAGACTATTGAGAGAGCTTCCTGTTCACTCTGCCATAAACTACAGGGGCTGGACTCCAACCTTGCTCTCCCCCCTTTAAACCCCACTCTCCTCGGCTGTCATCTCCATCTCCCTCCCCTCCGCCTCCCCCCCTCAGTCAATACAACACTTCACTGGACTTCAATAGGACTGCATCACTAACGAGTTTACTGCCGTAGCAACACTCTCCCCGTGGACACATCGGCGCATGTTCTGTAACACATCAACACAGCAACTGTTTTAACTTTCTACGTTCGAGCGAATAACCAAACACAACACACAGGGCTTTTATACTTACAGATGCTGCAGGGGGGCCTTGGGCTCAATCAATGTTTTTATCCTAATGCACTCAACCATCAAAGATGCAATAGCCTGGATACACTAAAAAAGTGTAATGTATGGCCCATAACCTATTGTGTCAAGATCATATCAACCTGCACCCCCCCCCCCCCCAAAAAAAAACGTACCTCATGTAAACCCCTTTATAAGGTGTATAAACTGTGTGAGTGGCTCTGTGTATACGTGTAAGTATATCAGAAGCTAGCAGTTGGCTTACTAAAGGTCTGATACACTAATAGCTAGGTTGTTAGCATGTGACTTTTTCTACTTGCTTGTTTTAACGTTCTCCACATGGGCAGCTATCTTCTAAAGTTAACTCTCATATCCTCACCAGTTGGGCCACAGAACCAAAAATTAGAATCAACCAAGTTAAAGTTTTTTATAATCGCTTTCTGCAGATTTTTGCAATACGTCAATATATTTTACTGTTTTTTGTCAAGTCTGAAGGGAATTAATCTGTTGTGTCACTCACATACCCGCTTTCCAGCTCTCACTCTCCCTCTCTACACTAGGTTATTAATGGTATTTATTGTTTTTTAAATGTATGCCATTTCTATATTTGTGAGACTGTATGAATTGACGTTTCTCTGTGTGACCTCTCACCTTACACTTCTGGCTGCTTGCTGAGGTGTAACACAGCCCTTAACCTCTCAGTGAACAAACCAAATGTTAACTAAGCCATAATGACTACCCCCAGATCTCCCATCATCTCTAGAGAGCTCCCTGTCCTGTCTGGTTCCCACTAGGGGTGTGAACGGTTACAAAAAATTGTAAACGGTTTACACAACCCCTTTTTTTTTTTTCGTGTACACGGTTAACCTTTTATTTTTATTAATGAAAAAAAGTATTATTTTTTTTAAAGTGAACCGCAGTCGCGCTATAGGGGGATATTTGTTTATCAACAAGGTGGATGCGCGAGCAGAATGATTGCAAACATAACCTTTGTTTGACCGGTTGCCATGGTTATCTCTGTGCGGTTAATTTGCAGGTGCAGTGTTAATTAGGATGTTGTCAGCTTACTGTTACATTAAACTGTAATCAGAAAAAGCGGTTATATGCTATATACCCTAGAGTATCCATGGTATAAAGGCTGGGACGAATTTCGAATTATAAATATGTAAACTATGTTGAAAGTATGGACCGTCGCGATTCCCATTGAAACAATGGCGCAGCGGTTTTTATTTTTTAACGGTTTTCGTTTACTTATTTTTCCTAAACGGTTATGATTTACTAACCGGTTACACGTGTACCCGTGCACACCCCTAGTTTCCACTACAGGAAAAAATACCTTGACTGTTGTTTTTAGCGTTCAGAGCTCACAATCTTTATCACTGCTCTTTCACTCACACTCAGAGATTCATCATTTTGCCTTAAAATCACATTGGTGCCTCCGACTACCCCATTCAAAAATACATTTTCCTGCATGAATAACAGCCTTATGAATGAAATAAATTGTCAATATTGGATGTTTTCTATTTTGAATGAAAATCCATTGCAGTCGGATTCAGAATACACATTTTGAACTGGGGTTAATTTAATTTAAATAACCCCTGAATGATGTGATGAATACTTGTCTGCCCTCCTAGTGAGGGAATAATGCGAAGACGTGTATATATTAACGGCCCTTGCTGTCATGGTACATGGTCGTTTTTATTGGGACTACCATGTCGATAAAACCTCCCAAACAAGGAATTTTAGGTTTTGTAATCAGTAAAGTTTCTCCTCCTGAGCTATCCGATATCAGTGATTTATTTGCAATGTGAAACATTGCAGAAGTAGGATTTCTGTTCATGAACATAAGGACATGTCTTTATGCACTAAAAGTATGCACGTTTATTGTGGCGTTTTTTTTCTGTTCAAGTTGATTTTTCTGGATTTCACTCTTCATACAATGTAGAGACTTGTGCTAGCACTATATTTTGCCGGCTGTTCTTTGAAGACAATGGTTCATCTGAAATGAAAATGCAAACTATAGTTAGCTTTAGTGATTGTCATTGGCACTTTTCTTTTTCATCTTGTATGTCTTTCGTTGTGTGTTATGTTAAGCACTATACATTTTGCTGTTGTATCTCTTGAACTCTATCTCATTGTACTAATGACTATAGAAACTTAATTTGTTTAACACAAGCATTTCATTTTCCCAACTCAGTAATGTTGTTAGACCTGTCTATCAGACCTATTTTATCCCAATAGTTTATATCGTCTGAGATTATTTCTGCAATGCCTTTTGACTGTCAGTTTAAGTCAGCTATTATAAGTTATGTTTTTTTTAATTGGTCATATGCAAATTGTTAAAAGCGTTCTTGACATATTAACAAAGACTAGAATTCTTTTGAAAATAACAATTTACTGAGAACGCAACAACGTGAATGTTGCCCTGAGTGTTTTAATGTTTTTTTCACACTCCCATTTCAGAATTGTCCTTGTATTGTACTTGTACTATATGAATATATTTACTTACTTTTCCATGCATGTCCAAATGATCACTTACAGTCCTGCGGTTTTAATTAAATACACAACATCTTAATGTTATTTTTTAACCTTTTATTCATTATGCAAATATTATGCTTAGTTAACCTGAAGTTTATCTTTTTGGGGGGGGGGGGGGTCAGCAACAAGACCTTTTGACCTGCTAGAATAAATGTTTTACTGTATGTTAAACGTTTACATGTATATTTCTAGAAAGGAAATATTGCCATAGATTTAAATAGACAAAATATAATGCAATTGATGGCATGTTGCGACTCGCGTTCGTCACCTTTGTGATCCTATTTATGAGTGCTGCATAATCAGGCTAAAAGACAAAGTCTCCTTCCAAACTTCTCAGACGTGTTTCTGGAGCAGTAGTGTAGGCTGATGAGGTTAGTAGTGTAATGTGTAGACCTGGCCCCTACATTCTATGGGCTTCTTCTTTAGAAATTTTACTATATGGATTAAAATTACTTCGGAGACAAAGGAAAGAAGAGATGAGGAGAGGTGACAAGGAAAAGAGTGGAGACAAGGGGAGGAGGGTGAGAGCCGGAGGATTAGAGAGAGCGGGGAGACAGGAAACAAGTATAGAGGAAAGGATACAGAAGATGGCGTCAACCCTATCACCAGCAAGGGAGAAAAATAGATCAGCAGAAGATTGATGTTGCATTTATATATTGTCATAGCATTATTAGTTATTCTAAAATATAAATAATACTAGTCGTAATATGTCTATGATCTGCAACATAGTATTCTGTCTCGGACGTCGGTCAACCAGTTTTCTAACATTCTACCATGTAATGAACTTAACTGACCTTATTAACTTTACGTGACGTCGAAGTGCTTATCCCGAGGCAGTTCAACGTCCCCGAGCACTCTGCCCTCAGTTTCAATTCTAATTCGAGCTGAAACGGGGAGTTAACTTACAGTATAACAAAAACAGTGGGAGAAAATCTTTAAGTTTTTAAGTAAATCTGTCTTACATTTTCAGTGCAGCTACATATTCTTATTCGGTTACAATGTGTTTACCAACTTCCCATGTAATACATTTCTGGCTACGCCCCTGGTAAGCCTCGCACTCTCAACAGACCAAAGCTGTAATGCGTTCCTCTGAGCGCAAGAGGGCGCACGAGCGTTTCCCCTCCGACCGCATGCAGTGTTTAACGTACAGGCAAGGTAAACGGTGTCACGTGACCGTTCTTTGCCATTGGTGAGTTTCCCCCATTATGGCGGAGGGGCTAGTCGTGCAAATGGATTGTCTCGCTCATTCCTTGCTTGTTTTGTGTCTCAAGGAGTACTTTTCACAGTAGAAGGTTGACGTTTTATTTGAGGACTGTTGTTTTTATGTTACCAGTCATGGCAGACCGTGCCATGGATTTGTCTGGTGTACCAAAAGAGGTTCGAGACCAATTGGCGGAGTTGGATTTGGAGCTATCTGAAGGTAAGGATGGGTGACGGCTGATGCTACAGCAGATTGTAAGCTAGCTGTTCATTGTGAGTGTCTAGCTACGTGAAGACATCAAGGAAGTTGTTTACCATGTCCACCTATCCGTTGGTATTTTTCCGAACTCCTTTAAGAAGTAAAAGCCGACGCGGACTTATAGTATTTAAGAAAACGCGGTGCCATCCGGCTCATTGTAAGCTAATACAAGATGTGGTAGCAGGCTGAGAAAATAAGCTAACACTACATGACAGGCAGCGGTACCGAATGGGGCAAAGAAAGGACTAACCGTTACCTCAAGTTTCATGAATTTATGTCTCGTCATTTCATTACAAGTTAAGGATATATTATGCACATTGTATCAGGTTTCTGGGACAAATCAGTGAACTAATGGAGGTGAATGTCAAAGACGCCGCCCGGCGTGCCTCTGTCTAGCTGTCTGGGAGACATTCTCAGCGACAATCTATTCATGTTAAGCTCACACTCTTATTTCAGTCCCGTGAATGTTATTGATCTATTATTTTTTTTTCCCAAATTGGTAAAAACAATGTAGTCTGGTTTGAGATATGTAAAGGTACATCCATTCACCATGGTATCCTTTTTATACAGTAGGTTAGGTCGACTTGTATTCCAAATTGAACGAGGGGAAGAGTACAGATTCCCACTGAACTGACACACTGTATTGCTCAACGGCTGTGACTCACATTTTGGGTTCTTGCTAGTGGGGAGAGATAAGCCCTGCGGCCATCCTCTTGGCCGTCCAGAGATGGGATCTGTTATAATGACTAACATAGGCCTTGTTTCCAGGTATCGTACTCATAGAAACTGGTGATGGGACCAGAGAGCTGCATGCACCTGTAAATTCACCTGTGACTTGCCTTTTCCAAAATTGCTTGATGCTTACTATTCAGATGTTTTAAAATCACATTTGATAATACAATTGTTATATACTTATGAACGTTTTCTTATGCAATCGCATGAGAGTGGGGGACTGTCTGTTTGTTTCTGTTTACACACGTGTCAACCGATGAAATCAAAGCCAACACCTCCCCCAAAACAGCTGGCCACATCCCTTACTTTGGTCACTGTCACGTCACTGTTAGCACATCCCCCTGATGGTGAAAACTTGACTGCATTATTTTGGTGAAATTCACAAGTCACAATCCTCTTACTGCCTAACCTACATGGTTGCTTGACATTTGCCTGAAGAATAAAGGCTAGCTTGTTTTTTGTTTCATGTTCTTAAACTGAGCACCCCTCACCTACTGTTGGGTGTACCTCCCCTTTCAGTCGATAAGTATTTTCATTGGTTTTGAGGTTCGCTGTGTTCATAGCAAACCCATGCAGAAATGCCTGTCGGGCTGCTTGGAGAAGAAGACAGGCCCATCAAATGCTCGCTTAAAAAGCAACTCAGTTCTACTGGCCCCCAGTGACTTTGGGGACACAATGAGCACCATTCAGCTGGTCCGAGCCGCCGTGGCAAGGAGCTCTGCTGCCATTTAGGCCATTCAGCTGAACTGGTTCTTTGTGCATAAGCTGGGAAGAGTAATCTCCATAGGCAGGGAGGAGCTGGTCATCAGTCATACTTGTGGAGGATGATGTGTAGTGTTTATAATGTCAGCGGGAGCTCGGCCAGCAGCAGACGTCTCCCATACCACCCTCTTGTGTGATGTCATCTTTCCACCAGTGTAAGGGTAGGTAGGAACTGTCGTCGGTCTTGACGTTGACCGGACATTGCTCATCTTCTCTATTCTGTTGACTCCTGTGTATGAGGTAGTAAGGATGTGTCATTACTTGCAATCTGCTAATGTCTTTGTAAATATGGGTATTTTACTAAGCAATGAGTGTTTTAACTACGACGCTTGCATGATTCATTGGAATTTTTGCAGGGCCAGCAGGGACTGAACTGGTCTTTGCCATGTCAAGGGAATCGTCATGTCTGCATTACACTTTCTTCTGCCAATGGCTTTATATGTAGGTCAACCAGTGTATGGAAGGAGCAGAAAAGGACTGTGCCCATTGTGTCATTAGGCGAGTGGGTTCCTTTGGCCCTAAGTAGAGGTGAAGAAGTCGTAGCACTAAAATGTCTCTCAGTGTGCCAGCCAGCCTGCACCACCCAGTCAGACATCCCCTCCGCCCCCTTGAAGAAAGCATGAAATGGAAATCGACTCTTTACCTTGCCATCGACTTTCCTCTGAGTTTCTGCGATTGAGACACCCAAGTCTGTGTGAGTGTGCATTATACTCTAACGACAAGTTGGAGTGCTTTTTTGTTTCACCGCTGGGGATTCCTTTAAGTGTTTCTGCCATACAAGTCAGCACACACCTCTCCAAAAATCCCACCCAGCATTTAGAAGTCACTTGCTAATGCCGGCTTCTATTCCAAATGCGTTATGCAGGATCATGATGCGGGTGTTTCACTGCGTCCTTAACCATAGTTAAGACAATGCCTCCTAATCAGAGCATGGTGATGTCATAAGCCTTCTCCACCTCAGCACTGCTTAGGGTCGGGGTTAGAGGCAAGCTGGCTATTCATTGTGTTATGCTTTATGAGACAGATTAGAGTTGTGACAGACGGGACACTTCCTCTTGCTCAACAGATCTGTTTCAGCAGATCCAGAGCTTCTCCTTGCTGGCTTGTCAACAACAGAAGCACAAAAGAGGAATAAAAAAAGATGACGCATTTTTCAAATGGAAACTGCCATTAAACTGCTGCCATGGCTCACACAATGTGTCTGGTTGGCTTATCTTTAGAGTGATTACTTGGCTTCCACTTAGAGCTTAGTTATACAACTTTGAGATAGAAAGTTATTTATTTTAATTATTATACCAACTTACCAAGTGGTTCATTGTATCATATACAACATATTGAAACACAAAGGTTTACATGGTAATTAATGTGTTATGATGGTAACACTTTTTCTCCAGATTGCTGTGATGCCGCCCTATTTCATACTAGGGCTGAGTTCACAAGAACCTGACCTGGTGAATAGAAATAATCAGCTTTTTGATAATAAAAAAAATCAGGTCTTGGGGACAAATCATCTGTCGATTTCAGAGCCAAAACCGTGTGTGTGTGTGTGTGTGTGTGTGTGTGTGTGTGTGTGTGTGTGTGTGTGTGTGTGTGTGTGTGTGTGTGTGTGTGTGTGTGTGTGTGTGTGTGTGTGTGTGTGTGTGTGTGTGTGTGTGTGTGTGTGTGTGTGTGTGTGTGTGTGTGAGAGGGAGATCATGAGCTTGGGATAGGGTGAATGTGTGTGAATAGTTAATGAACAGTGACTGTGGACCCCTCACCTTTCCCTGCAGTAGGCTGAACATGCCTCACATGCCAGAACCCAAGTGTTGGACCGTCACCATCACTTGGTTTTGTGTCCGTCTGCTGGTGATGTTCCTTCTTTCATGTTGAGGTTGAGGCATACAATCCGACAAAGCACCTACTTTATGTCATTGCCAAACAAATTGCTGAAACAGCGTAGACATTTATAAAAACACTGTTTTCCTCCTGATGGTGTGGTGACTCGCATTGAAATGTAAGGGCACTTTCCTTGAGAGAATCATCCCTCCTGAGTTCTTCAATTTCGAAATATGAAGTTTGTACTGTCACCAGTTCTGGAAAACTGTTCAGCAAACAGTTTTCCTTTAAAACCAAAGTTGGTAATTTCACCTGATTAATAAGAAACAATCTTTCTGAAATATGTACAAATGAAAAAAAACATTGCATTCCTGTGGGTCCCAGGAGTCTATGTAAACATGGATGTGGAAGTGCTAGGCGTGCTCGTTTAACCCAGCACTATTTTAACATTTATGATACTCGCGTCCCACGTGGGCTGGCTCCACAGCCAAACCATCAGTGTGTGGAGACATGAGGCATGTTTACACTAAGGAAAGCCTGCTGAACCATGATTCACCGGAGTTAGGTGTGTCCCCCACTCCGGGGCTGACACACACTCCTTGAGAGAACCTGTTTTTGTACGGCTGTACTGCCCTAATGTGTACTCAGTCAGCGAGCAGTATGCCCACCTTTCTCAACGAAACCATGAGTCACCACCGTGCTGAATGGATGAATGGCCCTCTCCCCAAGTGTCAAGGCCCCCTTCCCCAGTTAGTTGCCTCTATGCAATCCGGCCTCCCAACTTGGAAGAATGGGATCAGATACCTTGTTGAATCTCCTGGCTGACGCTGCGATTGCGCAAGCCTCCAACCTACTGCTCTAGTATCCTGCAGTCACGTGGAGGTAAGATCCTCCAGACATATGCTGCTAGCATAACAGACAGACCGCTAGATACTTAGTGCAAGTAGGGTAGTGAGGTGGTTAGTGCGTCAACAGCCTAAGGAGACTAGGCTGTTGACCATGGAAGGTACTGGGTTCGATCCCCGGTGTATGCAGCCTGCTGTAGGCATCCTTTTAAGCAAAAAGCCAGACTCACAATCTCCTGAAAAATACTCTATCCGTAACTGTAAGTCTCCTTGGATGACTCTGCGGTATCAATAATGAATAGCACTGTCATCTCAAGCCCTTGCATGAAGTGGACTTACTGAGCCCCTCAAATTCAACTGCATCTCTCAATTAAATCCACCGAGACGGAGGCCTCCTGGACCGAATGGAGTGCTCTTGGTTCACAATGGAGCTGGGTAGAGTTGTGTTGCTGCTCTCAGACACTGAACGCTGATGGAGAGGCCCTCCATGCTACCGCCAGGCTCTATTCGCTGCCTGGGAGTGCTTGTGACTGCGCTAATGCTGAAGAATGCTCTTGTGAATATAAATAGACCCGCCGGGCTGGGCAAATTCACTTTCATGGCTCAGAATGAAAAAAAAACAAGCGTCCCCCTTCCACACAAAAGCTCGGCCATTGTTGAAGTTTTAAGACACGCATCTCATTCTTGGATGTACGAGAAGTCCCTTCTATTTGTGCGGTGACAAAATCTGAGTCTCATGCTTGTGTTGACCACTGAGCAGGGCGCGGCCAGCTCTGGTGCAACACGGGGGAACATGGTTTCACATGCGTTGTTTAACTGGCCATCTAACACATGTGGGTCATATGGGGACCCGATGGCCTGGTGTGAAATACTGCAGCCGTTGAAGAGCTGCCTTTCTCGGGCCAGTCGTACAGCTGTTTGGTCCAGCCGGAACCAACAATCTGTATGCTTGTTAATTATTGAAAGCTTGTGAATTAGAAGGGCTGTAAATAGACACTGGCATCCACTCACAACTGTTCACCATCAGGTGATTTTATATTTTCTTCAGCATTGCCAGTTCCTCCTCTCTCTCTTTATCTCGGAACGTCTGTTTTGAACCCTCTCTGTATTGACTTCCGCAAGTCTTGATCACCGCTGACTGCATGGAAAATATGAGTTCCTCAGTTTCTATAAATGAAAACAACCCAGGTCACAGCAAGGGCTTATGGGTAAACTAAGATCAAAGGTTTATTTCACAGAGACAGACAAAGGTCTGTTTCTGCGCAGGCCATCCAATCACAACTGTCAATCACATTTTCCGAGTAGGCCTACCTACACAGCCCAATTCTTATCTGTTGTAATATCATACAGAACTAGAGTTAAAGGCGACACAATACATTTTCCAGCAAGTCCTCAGGAAACCCCCACCCAGACAGATCTCTATCTCCCTTCTTGGCCCCACAAAACACATTGTGTTGTAGGCTAGCTTGTAGTCGTGGACCCCTTTAATTCAGCTCTCCAGAGTATGAGGTAAAACAAAGGCTATGAAAACACATGGGTGTGGTTTCTGCTTCTTTAACCCCTCCGTGCCGACAACTCTAGTTCATTCTTGGCCTGATGTCTTTTCATCGACTTGAAATGAGGAGAGCAGCATCATGTTTCAACATCATTGGAATCACAACGTGGTGATGTTACATTGATTTATATCGGGACCTTGAAGGATCCAGCCATTTTGTTTTGCATAAACTGTGTCTAACGAGCAGAAAAAAGAGAAATCTGATACAGTTTCTCATTCATTTTAAATGTTATTTGAAATTCAATTCTTCAATGTGACTCTCTTGAAATGACAATGTTTACGTACACTTAATTTAATGGAGAACCCCCACGCCTAAGAGCTTGAGAAATTGTAACTGTTTCAATACCGGTCCCTTTACTAACCACAGCCATTTTAAACAAATTCTCTAATAGAATGAATAGCTGGAAGGGTTAACAACTAAGCTCTCTTTTTTGTTGTTGTAATGAAACACTATGTGGTCTTAGTCTTTTGCTTATGATAAACGGAGATGGTCGGCTTGTTCTGTGTTATTAGCACTTTTAGACCAAAACTCCAAAGTGTGTGTGTGTGTGTGTGTGTGTGTGTGTGTGTGTGTGTGTGTGTGTGTGTGTGTGTGTGTGTGTGTGTGTGTGTGTGTGTGTGTGTGTGTGTGTGTGTGTGTGTGTGTGTGTGTGTGTGTGTGTGTCAAATCAAATAAGACCTACGTAGTCTGGATATTCTCAAAACTAAGATCTGCCTTATTGCAGCACAAGTTGAACTTTGTTTTGATTCATCAATGCCTCCAACCTCCTTTTAACCCCCCCCACTGCTCCAACCGCCTTCTCCAATAACTCTTTTATAGATATCTGAACTATCAGGTTTCACCGTATACTCAATAATAATGGCACCCTTCTCTCATACTTTAATTGGCTGTTTAGAGGCAGACAAACTGTAGTTAACATGAAGCCAGTGTTACTCACAGTGTGACTACGTCATGAAGAGCTTTTGTGTAATGATGACAACCCTTTTACTGCATTACTTTCCAGGGGATGCTGCTTTCATCTGTAAGTGAGGGCAAATGTTCTGCTCTCTTTGATGGCCCTTTTAGTTCATTGGAGATCTGTGTAACCGTGGTGGGAGGTTGTTCTTCAGTGGGCCGTTGGTTTAATAATGACGGTATACCACGGCAGGTGGGAGGACGAGAACGTGCCCCGTCTAGAATGTTTTCAGCAAGGTACCCCCGGTCTCGCCTTGATGGAGACACCCCGCTAGTATTTCTTATTCACCTTTTTAGAGCATGCTTTATGAGCTTTCCATATTGGTAGAGACTCAGCAAAGCCGTTAAACATTCTGCCCTCTAAAACTCTCACATGTCCTGTCTTTGATAAGTAAGGTACCATTATCTCAACTTATCTCTCATCTAAAGAACCTTTCTGCTGCCATTTGGACTCTAACCATCTCCTAGGGACAATTATTTTTGCTGTTTAATGTTGTAAATTGCGATTTTCGTCCCTGTTGTGATCAGTTATTGATTTTATAGTTGCCATCATGTAAGAATAGTTTTACGTTCAGGTTATCAAATGTAAAGTCCTCCTAAACCCTTTGTCTTTTGGAATGTTCGGTCCGGTAGAGTTAATATACTCAAGTAAAAGTAAAATGTAGATGACAAGGTATGTTAGTTTGCATGAAACTGAAAATTCATCCCAAAACAGGAAGCAAGACCGTGTTGAGGCAGGGAGGGGTTGGCAGGTATTGCCGGTTGAGATGAAGAAGTGACCTATTCTGACCACCAGTCATCTATGCAAGGCCAAGGGAGTTCTTGTTTTCATGATTCGCCTCACGTTTATGTTTGGTCTTGTGTCTGTTCACCGCCGACCGCGTTGGACACACACACACACACACACACACACACACACACACACACACACACACACACACACACACACACACACACACACACACACACACACACACACACACACACACACACACACACACACACACACACACACACACACACACACACACACACACACTTCTTACTTTTATCACTGACTTTACCTATCATTATTATCAGCAACCTTGTTTCAAGTGATTAAACCGTTTAAAAACACTAAATAGCCTACAGCATCTTCACTTTAATAATCAGTGTTTATCATAGGAACAGACAGCTGCTGCTAACGTATTGGGCCTCACAGTAACGTTACTAGTTGTGAGTTTTAGAGTTTCGCTACAGTTTGCTGAGCGTCTAGAGCCAGAGAAGGAGAACGCGGACCACCGGGCTAACGTTATCGCTAAAAGCTAATCAGTCTTCACCTTAAAGCCTTAGGGCTCGAGGGGCTCCGTGGTTACGCAGTTGGATAGCGCATTACGCAGTTATAGATAGATGGATAGATAGATAGATAGATAGATAGATAGATAGATAAACACTTTAATAATCCCAGAGGGAAATTATTTTTGTCACGAACTCCAGATATACATACACAAATAAATAAATAAATAAATATTAAGAATAAAAGTATATTATTATTATAGAAGTATAACCACCGCTTAACGTGCTTCCCTGAAATAAAACCGGACTGAATTGAGTTTATTAGGTTTTTACTCTCTCCCTCAAACACAGACTTCTACTATCACAGACTATTTCCATATCGATATTATCAGCAACCTTGTTTCGAGTGATAAACGGACTGCGAGCGAGCAGAGCTGCCGCTTATGTTTCGATAACGTTAATGGGCTCACAGTAATGGTAGTAGTTGTGAGTTGTATAGGACTGGGATATTTATTACAATTTCTCAGAGAGTCTGCTGCCTTAACTTACCTCGAAACCAAACCAGACAAAACCTTTTGTCCTCTCCGCCGTGTGTGTGTCACTGCGCACATGCACAGCTTTCACTGCTGATTGGCTGTTACCTGTCGTGCGTGTAACCAGAGCGTGTAACCAATCAGATGGTGCTGTGGGTGGGACAATGCTGGAGAGACAGCAGACGGAGAGGCGCGGCTGCATCAGAGCCAAAATAACCCTGTTTTAAATGGATCTCTTTTTGGCCGTCCGATAAAAAAAAAGAGGCAGATGTCGATATGTGTCAAAATGCAGAATATCGGCGCCGATAATCGGTCGATCCCTAATCTACAGACCTCAAGTCAGGTCTGTGCCGGCCCAGTGACCCCCCCCCCCCACACACACACACACCGGCTGCATCAGTTCTGCTGTGACACCCGACACGTTGATGTTACTTTCGCTCTGACCCTCATTCATAATATTAAGTATTGTTTAGGTTTTATCCAATGAACCCATTTGTCCTTGGTACATTTTCTTCCCCTGTTACATGTTAACAATAACTGACTGTTTTTAAATTAACCCAAATTTATTGGAGGTGAAATCTTTTACCTGCCTCGGCTCATCAAACTTGACGTGACGGGCGCCAAGTTCGGCGTTGCAGCGGTTTGGCTGTTGATTCAAAGTCAGAAAGCGAATCGCACAGGAGAGGGAAGTGGCGGTGCACCATAAAAGGATCCCATGTCAGTGGCATGCTCAAACAGCCATGTTAGTGTAGGCCCTTAAGCAGAGTTGGGGAGTAACGGAATACATGTACCGGCGTTACGTATTCAGAATACAAATTATAGCTAACTGTATTCCGTTACAGTTACAATTTAAATGGTTGGTATTTAGAATACAGTAACATTGTTGAAATCAATGGATTACATGACGATACTTCTGTTTCAGCAGTTTATTCGTGCTTTCACACCAACAGCATTTAGTGCGCACTAAACGAGTTGGGTCCCCTTGGTTCGGTACGTTTTGCGTTGGTGTGAATGCAACCACCTCACTTCGGATCTGCCGACCCAGACCTCCCTGAACAGCTGGTCTCGGTTCGCTTCCAAACAAACCCTGGTACGGTTCGCTTGAGATGTGAAAGCGAACGCACCTTGGTCCGATCCAGTTCTACAAAGCATATGCCTCTTTGGACGTAACAGGCACCCGCTCAGCCGCGCGCATTATGGGAATTATTATGTTTGATTAGCGGTATCTCCAAGACTAGCAGCAAATTGTCGGAACGTCTGGGAATTTCGACAGTCAGACACCCACATAAAACGTATGCTGGAAAACACACATAAAAATGCCGATGATTGAACGATCTTCTCTCTCTATTTTAACGCGATTTTATAGGCAACACCACCTATGCACTTAGCTCAGTGATTTTTTTTTAGATGTAATAGCGAATATCTTTCGCATGAACATACCCTTATAGTCTTTGTTCCACTACAGCAAATTATATAAAATAGTTCACTTTCAGGGAGACTTACACAGAACACAGAAGAAGAACACACCAGAATAGGCCTGTTTAGTAAGCAGGATTTGATGCCGCATTCCAACACAATTCAATGTGGAAGTCATCCAAGTATTCAGAATACAATACTCAGATTGAGTGATGAAACAGAATACGTTACATATTACATTTTTGGGCATGTATTCTGTATTCTGTAACTGGATACATTTTAAAAGTAACCTACCCAACACTGCCCTTGAGGCAACCACACACCGGACCAACTGCCCGATTCGCGTCGGTAAATGAAGTTGGGCTATTTATTCTGGCCGACTCGAACACCGACATGGGCGGTACACACCTACGGGATTACAGCCGACGCCGTACATTCCGCGTTTGCGCGAGATGTAATGTCTCCAAAACAACAGGCAAAGCTCATCTGTATTGTGGGCCAAAAAACACGAAAACCAGAAGTAGCAGGTCCTCTCTAGACCAAAACACAGAGCACGCTGACATCACCAGTCACTGTTGTCAGCAGAGAGTGAGGTCCAACATTATTCAATCCAAGGTCAACAATCAAAACGATGCCAAACAATGCGTTGAGAGAGTTTGTTGACATCTTCTTCGATTACACTGTTTATCTGGTATGTTTACAATCCTCAATTCCGGGCTTCACTGATTCGCTAGTCAAGCTGCTAGCCCTTCACCAATCAGAATGGTAAAAGTATGACCGACTCGAATGGCCGATTACACATGATGACCGGCTGAAACGAACGCCGACATGGCCGATTTGAGCGACCACACCAAATAGACTCATGTCACGAAGCCGATTTTCGGTCCGGTGTGTGCTTGCCTCTATGGTGGTTTCTCAGTACCGGAGGGCGGCTTTTTCCGCAGCTCAGGCAAGGACCGAGCCACCCAAATCGGCCCCACAGTTTTTTCCGATAGTTACTAGTTGTAAAGGAACCAGTGCCATGGGGCTACCGTACTTATGCCAACCCTACACTTTCCAAACCTATTTATGTACTTTTAAATAACTCCCCTAGTGACACTGTATTTGTTTTACAGGGGGTTTCTCTGTGTGAACCTCACCATGCCTAATACAGACACTGACCTGTCACAACTGTCATAGCTGGACATGTGGATAGTGGAGGAACTAATTGCCGGGCCAATATAACTGCGACAGCTTGTCCCTAAGTTTAAAAGGATGCATTTGCAAACATCGACAACGACAATAAGGGTTTTCTAAAAGATTACCAACGTTTTGTTCACATGTAGTGCATGGCCGTATAGTAATCTTTTAACCTGCTGGAAGCATAACATATTACATATAGGCCCAAGGCTTGTGGGATTTTACTACCCTGCAAGCCCACCACTTCACAAAGATGAAAAGCAAAGATAAAGCACAATGAGAGTAGCAATGACGGCACGTTATTCATCCATCACGCTATAAATATCTTAAACGTTATTCCTAAACACCAACCGGGGAATGTCCTTGGAATGTGTCCAGGTAACAGTGTGGCTCCTTTGACCAACAGTAACCTCCATAAAGTGATTCATTGAGGACATTGTTTAGCTTGTATATCTCTTAACGTGGAACAGAACTAGTACATCGTCAGTGCTTGTATGACGTTACTGATCTGACTCAGTGATAGACCATCCATAACTCACCCCTCCCCCCCCTGTTATCACATGTTGGTGATGTCTCTTTGTAAAAGCTTTAAACTTTATCTTAAATCCCAAAACCAAATAGTGGTGTTCTTCTGAGTAACACAGTTGATTCATTGTGGTATTGTAATGCAGTTGGAAGGTGCTGAAAAGGCCAGCCGTTTCTTAATGTGTGTAATGTCTGAAGTTATGAATGGTGTTGTAGATTGATGGACAGCCGGTTGCCTTAGAAACATCACTTTGAAGTTCACAATTAACAAAATAAAAGCCGTACACATTGATCTCTCTTATGTATTTTTCCATTTCAAATGAATATTACTCAGTGCCATATTTGTTTTAGCTCTTTATCGGTTCTTTGGAGCTTTGCAGGCTTCATATTGTGGTGATGCTTTCCGTGCCCCTATCTTTAGCGCTATGACATTTCCCATTAACAGCGATATGTATTGTTTACTCCACTATCTAGACTAGTCATAGGCTATCTATATGGAACAGTGGGTGCCTGCAGTTTCTTGTTAACATTTTCTTTATGAAGTCCTACCCAGTGTGAGATCTATTTAAAAACTTGCCGCAAAAGAATTTGTTCCAAATTCATTACCTCTTTGTAAACAGTTACTTTTGAACACTGGAACACATTGTAGAAAAAAAATCATCATTCAGTCAGATAAAGTTAGACTGAAAATGATTGCTCTGAATGTTGTGTCATGAAAAAGTCCCACTTTAAGTACGGTCACACTTGTTTACGGGGAATTTCTTCAAGGGTAAGAGTTGGTTTGGCAGTCATTGCTACTCTCAGTATAATATACAGGTTCATCTTCACTGGCTTGGTGCACTTTTATTTAAACTGTTCTGTTCTCCATAGTTAGCTCAGCGAATTGTACAAACAGCTGTGATCTAAAAGTGCTGCCTCAGCAGTCGCGAAATGTACGCACACCGCATATAGGCTTAAAAGGAGCCCTGCATGGGCCTGGATGCCAAATCTAAATCCCAAAAGTATCTTCAAAAGCCTGAAAGAAACATAATTTTCCCCGTGAGGTTGATATAATGTTTAGGTGTATTTATACTGTGTATCCTGAATACAGCCTTGTTACAGAGCCAAGCGGCCCGACTCGGTTTACATTGCAGATCTTCAACTTAATCTAATAAACCACACACAATTGACCTAGTTTGTTGTTTTCCTTTTAGCAGAAGGCTATAATTATTCAAGTGATTTCATGCTTCATTCTGGCGTGCCGGACTAGTCTGAATTGCTGGCTGGCAGTGCCTTGTGGTGTTCCTCTCATTCGGTCCTTCCTTCCTTCCTTCCTTCCTTCCTTTTATTAGTTATGACCTATCCCACGATTCATCTCGGCTTTTACTTTCAGCCATTAGTTTTTTTCCAAAGTCTTCGGTTTCATGTATCAGCATGTCATCATGTCGGTCTCATGTATGTCGGTTATATAGCTTTGGTTTGCCATAAGCCTTAAATTGCTGCGAGGCCACAGCTATCCAGGGAATGCTCCAAGTAAACAGACTAGTTTAATCGGGATGTGGCAATATGTGCTGGCATGGAAGGGTAGAGTGAGCTGGGCTTTGAACTCACATGGTCAAGAAGTATTTTCAGTGTGACTCAAGGACTTAAAGGTTTTATGCATGCTTCTGAGGCTTTTCTAGGCTGAAATGGTTCTCTTACTCTCTCAGTCACTCACTCTCAGTCACTCAACCTCCGACATCCAATGGTTTTCTCTAACCTACTCCCTAGACATAGATTTGCCCATCTTGGTGCCCTCAAGTGAACTCGTCCCAGTGGATTTGTAGCCTGCTTTTTAAATGGGACATGCTGATGCAGTGGCGAGAGAGCCCTGGGAACTAGCCCCCTTTTTTTATATTATGTATCAGTGTTAAGTAGTCCTTTAATGGCTAGGAAGTACACTGAATATAAGGGTGTGTGTTTCCTCTGCATTAAACACACCAGCATGATTAGATGTCCTGAAAAGACACACACACACACACACACACACACACACACACACACACACACACACACACACACACACACACACACACACACACACACACACACACACACACCCCCTCTGTTAACCTTGTCGGGTAACTAAGGTGAAATTACACAACCCTCTTGACTGATAGGCAGGTGGCGAGTGACAGCATCTGGTTTGGACACATTATTTGGATAATGTTGTTGTTTGTTCTTTTTGGTTCCTAGTCTGCCTCGTTCTCAGCTCAATAGTTTCTAAAACTACGATCCTGCAGGTGACGCCCTCTTCGCCTGTCAAAAATTAAAGCTTTCTGTGGTTGTTGAGTGACACTTTTAAATGATAAATGCTCTTCTTTTAATGAAATGTAATAAAATTATAGTCAATGACGGACGTTGTATCTGGCATTAGTTATAAGCAATTAAACCAGAGCTTCAGATATCCTTTGGGTGTTTGTTAAGATTCAATAATATTGCTTTCTGAGTCGACTGTGTTATTGTGAAATTAAGATACCTTTCGTAAAGATGATCAAGCTTTGTTTAACTGGATTTGATGATTTTTTTTTCACTGTGTTGTCATGCCGTTAGACTTGCACAGCAATACCTGAAATATCAGTACTATTAGATTGGGCATTTATCCAATTATGGATTAATCTTTCACTTTCACAAAAAATTCAACTAAGTATCATACATAATTTCTTTGTCTGATTAATCCCTCATCACCATCCTACAATGAGATGTGAACTAAAAGCCATAGAACGGATTTTAACCAACTCACAATATCCACATAACTGACATCCGTCCAGTTCTCGAATTTCTTAAATAAAATACCCTCAATGGACCTCAGATGGCTACCTTTCCACTGCTCTGTCCATCGGACTATTACTAGCAATTCAGTATTGTTCATCTTATGTTGTGTAAATTCTTCAATTTTGCGACCGCCTTTCCTTCTTTTTTTTTTTTTTGCACAGTTACTGATTAGACACCTAGTTTATCCCTATTAGACAGTCCTGCATCACAGTTTAGAAGACGGATGATATTATTATTTGACCTTCCAACACTTCCTTTACAACTGTAGCCAGATGGAGAGATTGGATCATTGTATATGGAAACTAGTAAATCTATGTTGGTGTTTGTGTAATCTGAGATTACAGATTAGGGAAGATCTTGGAGGATTAGTGCTGAACCGAAATTCTGAATGCTCTGGTATTTGTTTGTGAGTTAGAATTGAAATCTAAATTCAAGATTCAATTATTAATTTTTTTAGATACAAATTTATAAAAAATTATTTGATTACATTTTTTTTAATGCATTTTTCGATCCGCAGGTTGTATGCTAGTTAACCATTAATCTGAATACCCTAGGGATAAAACAATTAATAAGTCAGAGTCCGAGAACACTTTACGTCAACCCTTAGGTGGAGGTTACGGTAGCCATCGTCAAAATGGCCTAGCCTAACATGGGATAACCAAATGATCCTTCTTTAATATTCTGATATACAAGCACTATTCCAATACTTTGATAGGACGATGACTTGTGTCGTCCAGTATGAGAAACGGCTAGACCGACAGAGATCGACCGACTTTGAAACAACAATTATTATGGTTGTAATAATAATCTGATTTATCAAAAAAACTGGTGGCACTCCCAGTATATGTTGCTCGCTTCTAAATAAGAGGTTGTGGAAAGCCGAAGGGGTTAATTGTTTCAGAAGGGTTTGAATAATGGACGTATTTTGTAAATGTATTTCAATGTTTTTAAACTAAGCAAAGAGATCCCAAAGAACGCCACCTACTAATAATGATGGGCTTATAAACATGAACAGAACAGGTTTCACAGGCTCAAATTCAGGCAGGGAAAGATGAGCACTATGAATAAAATCTTTAAAAATTAAATCAGAATATTCAAATATTCGGTGGGGAAAACCAAAAGTTTATCCAAGCTTGAATTATTTATTCGAACCAGCCCTATGAGGGATCATTCTAACCCGATGTGTTTTCAATAGAAAAGTACTTCTTCTCCTCTGGGCTTTCAAAATTGCCTTCCTCAATTCAGTGAAACATTTCTGTTGATCACGCACAACTCTTGTTTCTAAAGAGAAATGAATGCGATGTGAATTCCTCCCCAGAGCCCAAAGCCCCCATCCCTCTACTGTAATTATTGAGCTGTCATGGTTGGTTGTAAATCCTGCAGAAACAAATAGGTGTGTGTGTGTGTGTGTGTGTGTTAGGGCCAGGAGGGTCATCACCAGTTATGCATGTAAATGTAATTGGCAAATATGACACTTGTTTGCAAGCTTAACATTGTAGGACAGCACACAGACCAAATTAGATCAGCTGACATGTTGCATTATGAGGACTGGCGCCTTATGTGGACTTTAAAAGACGGCTCTTTATTTAGCATGAAGCCCTGTTTTCAAACGGAAGAAACAAGAACCCTTTGTTTCTTCAGTTTGAATAATAGTGGTGAAGGGTCATACACGCCGTCGTTTGGATTAATTGTGCCCCTAAGCAGTCTTTGCTCTTGCAGGATAATGGGTCATAAAACATGGTTTATGAACATGCCAATAACACCATTCAGGGGCTACCCTGGTGCCCCGAACCTCCCCTCCAAGAGCCAGGGCAGGTGCGTCAGCTTTTGAACTGTGAAGGACCGATGGTTGGATGTTGAGTCTCCATGTTAAACCCTCCCCTCTAAATAAGCATAGTCATTAGACACTTTGGGTCCCTCTGAATATATTGACTGCTCATTTTTGCAAATCTCTCATCTCCCAGTGTCCAATCACAATCATCTCCCAGCTGAAATAATTGAATTGCCTCTGTTTATCACTTGGCCCACCGCCCTTGCTGTTATTATGCTTTGTTTCTGTCGGGGTTGCCCTCTGTTAAAGGTTGTTTTCCGCAAATGAAGTGCATACAGCCATGGCTAATCATTTTCATTCAAGACGAATGAAGTCACAAAATGAAACGTCAATAATGTCTGTGAAGTCGTGTGTGTGCGTGCGTGTTTGCGGGTATAAAACGAGTTAGGCCAGTCTGTCAGCAATGAGTGAGGACCATGCATCTTCCTTTTACCAAGAGGTCAGGGGTCAACAACAGCCGCTTAAGGGAGGAATCACCGGGTCACTGCCGTGTCGCTTTTTAATGAGCTTCAGGACAGCTGTCTCAGTCCGCCCATCTGCATCCATAGAGGTGTACTGTACGACAGGAGACTCCCTTTGTGTTGGCGCGTGTGTGCGTCCATAAATCCTGTAGACACATCTAATGTCAGCTGATGTTGTCCTCTTCTAATGTTGACAAGAAAACACACGCATACAAATTTGACACACTGACATACATCTCACTGTCATTGGGCTGTCCCTGGCCCTTTCAGGCCAATCAGCGATTCTTTTTCACGGTGTAGTAGAACCACCTAACCCGCACCAGCTGTGAACACAGACTGACGCACACATGCTCCCGATCTCAAACACACACACACACACAAACAGTTCCTGCAGAGGGTCTCTTGGCCAATGGGGCGCTGTGTCTGGCCAGTTGGCCCAGTCCGTTAACAGGCCGTTTTCCAATCAGCACATTCCTCCTTTTCTACACAGACACAGGGAGAAGGTTTTGGCTTCACTCACCGCAGGGTGGAGTAAGGCTCATATCCTGTCCCCCTGACCTCCCACTTTACTTACACACACTCTATTTATTCAAATCGACACACACACACACACACACACACACACACACACACACACACACACACACACACACACACACACACACACACACACACACACACACACACACACACACACACACACACACACACACACACACACTATTTGCCTGGGCTGGTGCAAAAGCACTCCCCCTCAAAACAACACAAGACCAAGCCCTCTCAAAGCCCACATCTTGCTCTGTTGTTTTCAAGTAGCTGCCACAGCTGGCCCTCTGTCACTGACACTCATGTTGTATTCTGTATCCTAGAGCCCGACCCACGCGGTCTGACCACTGACCACTGCCGGCCTCTGTGCCACTCTGTGTCTGTTGTCACGTCCCGACGCGTACAGAGAACCTCTGTCTGCGTCAATGATATCTCCTACCTCTACCACCACCAACGCTCACCCCCCCCTCCTTGGCCTTCTCCATTTTCCATCCCTCATTCCTCTCTAACTCTCCTTGCATCATTCCAAGGGGCCATGGTGCTGTGAAGTGCCTGGAAGAACGCAGCAGTACAATGACAATGGGGCTACAGTGTTCCGTGTGTGTGTGTGTGTGTGTGTATGTGTGTGTGTTCGGCCACTTCTCATGTGCTTGCTTATGTGTTCCTCTGGTCTTTGGCAGACAAACAGACGGCCGGACAGATGGACACAAACGGACAATCAGAAACAGACACACGGGTCATCATACACAGACAGACAGACAGACAGGCTGTCATAGTCAGATGGTGTGAACGACAGACAGGCTGTTGTAAGCTGAACCACAGACGGACAGACAGACAGATAGGCTGTCTTGGACACGCTGACTCTAGCAGGGGTTATTTTCTGGCACTCCAGGATAGCCAGGTTCTCAGGCCTGTGTGTAGCCGGGCATGAACTCTGCTGAATGCTGCCTGTCCTCCCCACTAGATAATAACAAAGCAGTTTCCCCATCGCTCACAGTCTATCTCTCTCACAGTCCATCTCTCCAGCTCTCCCTAACAAACACTATCGGCCCCCTGCTTAGTCTCACTCTCTTACTTTGAATTTCCTCTGTTCTATTTGCCTACTCTGTTTTTTGTCTTGTTCTACCCCATTAGGCTGGCTCATTATTTCATTATCCTCACTGGAACTTTGTTTCTTTTTCAATCAGTTGCACGACTTCAGTCCAAGCGTATGTCTGACTGTGTGTGTGTCTGTGTGGTTAGATTTAGATTGGCATATTGTTGAGACTTGTGCCCAAGGCCTCGTTCCAATAGCCTCTAGAATGCACCTGAATCGAGGAAACCTGCCATTGATTCCCAACTCTGGCTCTCTTACACAATCACACCTATTTGACAATCCTATCTCCTTCTGATTTTTGTGCTATTGTTGTTTTCACACGTGCATCTCAAGACACCACCGTCTCTTTATCTGTCTGTCTATCTCGCTTTCTCGTTCTCTTGTTTCCTTCTCCTCGCTCGCTCGCACGCTGACTTGCTGTCTGTCTTTACTTGTATCTAGGGGCCGGTGGCAGGGAGAAAGCAGTGCGGGGGGGGGGGGGGGGGGGGCTCAACAGTAGTGCAGGGATATCCCTGGGGCCTACAGGAAGACGTTTTAAAGATGGATGCACAAAAATGGGGCAGGCAGGGACAACTGGAGAGGGAGAGAACATGGGTTGTCTGTGTGTGTACTGTCGGCAGATCCGTATTACGGTATTTATTTGGGTAAATTCACTTTGCTCTGCTGTGTGTACCCTTTTCCACACCAACACCATTCCCTGCTTGTGTATTTGCATTTCAGCAGACTTTCCTCGTTTGCCCCTCTCTGGCCAGTCCAAGGACAAACTACCCCCCCCCCCCCCCCCCCCCCCCCCCCCCCCGCCCCCGCCAGGTCTCTCCCCTCCCCCCATCAACCCCATCACCCCTGCCAGCGTCACCCCTTCCTAGGCAGGCAGGGTTCCCATGTCAACCGGCGTGTCATGGCTTCCTCCAGGGTTCTGGTGACTGCCCCACAGCTGTTCTCGGGCGACCTGCTATCTCCCCACTATTGTTTTCCACCAGCTTGAGTGTCAGTGCCAGTACAGTAATCGTGTTTTCGGGGTGTGTGTGTCTGTGTGTCTGTGTCTGTGTCCTTGCTTCGTGTCATGTTGTCCGCTACAGCTTATGCTCAGTAAAACAATGGTCTAATCAACTGCCTGTGTGGGGGGGGGGGGATTAAACCACCGATCGCAATTAAACAGACTCTGGCCAAAGAGGATTATTATAACTCAACCCCCTGGAAATGTGCTAGCCGAAGGAGTGTGTGTGTGTCATTTTGGTTCTGTGCAACAACTGTCTGCCTGGGTTAATTTATATGAGTACGTGTGTTTGCTCATATACACACGCACACACTGTTTGTGAGTTTGTTGCTCGGACTGACCAAATAGTGCGGTTTTGTCTTCTTTCTTAGGTGACATCACCCAGAAGGGATATGAGAAGAAGAGATCCAGACTACTGACCCCCTACATCCCTCACATAACAAGTAAGCCTCACTCCCTCCCCAGAGTCATCTTCCCCTCCCTACACTGTCCAGCTGTATTCTTTGTGTTAAGTTTTGTTGAGATAAATCTGGTGGTGTAAATAGATATTGGCATCATTGTATTGTTTCACGGGAGTCTAAAAATCATGATTGTTCATTACTGAAACATTAGATATTTTTACAAAGTTAAAAACTGATTGTGTTGTATCAGAAACATTTTGTAGCTAAACGGTAGGGCTGTTACTTTTCCCAATGGCTTGGGTCTGCCATCTTGTGGCAGAGATGTGCATTAGATTTATGTTTCTACTTATTGCCTCAAGGATAAATCATGGCTCATTATCTGTGACTATGTTTTTCCACCCTAGTGCTAGCGCCGCCTTTTAATAATGAATCTCTATTTATTTTGCAAAAAAAATATTCTTTGCATATATATATATATATATATATCTCTACTGATCAATCATTGGACTATCGGGGCTTTTATTTCTTTAATGAACATGGTTGAGGGATTTCGTCTATGATGGCTTGTTCTTCTGGCCGGAGCTGGTATTTGGGAGGCTTAAAGCTGAATGATCACCTCCTATCCTTTGGTCAGTCTCCATGGGCCTCCACGACCTTCATCTGTGCAGGATTCAGCTAGACCTCCTTTCACTTCTGATAGTTGGCAAAAAGCATGCCTCCTAGAATCTAGGGCACATTCTAAAGACTTTGTCTTACAGCTCTTTAACTCTTCTTCAGCTCTTTGTGTGTTACATTTGTCATTATACTTTGTTTTTCTCTTATTTTCCCTTACTATTTAGTCGACACAAAATGAATGCATTTACTTTATAAGCATTTTTGGAATCAGTCTGTGAACATGTCATGAAAACAAAAAAGTTTTGAAGTATAATCTGATTAGAAGCTGCAATGGGTGCACTGCAAATGTTTTGTTTTGATTTTAATTGGGCACCAAATATATGTTGACATCGAACCACTGACTCAGTCTACTGTGATTGAGTTTGACAAGTGTAGCAGGACTGCAGATATATTCCATTCTCACATTTCACAACGAGGTTCCGCATTATTTTTCCCAGCTATGTTTATCTTACCAAGAAGTATCTTTCCAACCAGCAACTGCTACTAACTAGCAAGCTATATGTTCAATAAGCTATGCTAGCCTTGAATCGCATGCACAAAGTTGATTGACAGCCGGGGGTTGTGCTCTTTCTCTGGATTACTCTGATTCGTTGGAGTGGGCCTTGCTGGTCAATGAAACTCATTTTCAATACAGTTTGTCAGTGTATCTAAGAAATGTTTTGGTGCAAAATTCTAATTCTGTCACATTTCTTCAGCTTTAATGAGATTTGTTTGTATTAGGATTTAAACCAGAAGATGTACAATACCTGTCATGAATCAACACATAACAAATTGGCGCTCAAAGGGAAACAAACTTTAATGTACTTGAACCTACTCCATTACAGTAGCATTGGCGATGTGTCCCTGCTATGAGCAGCATGTTCAGTTTCTCTCTGTGGCTCCCAAGGTGTAGAGCTGTCTCTGCCTGATGTGCAGCTCACCCCGGGGCACAGTGCAGAGCCCAGCCCCAGTCCGGAGGCCCCGGGGCCCTCTACCTCCTCGGCTCCCAGGAGCCACCGTGGTCACCGCAGTGGAGGGACCAGGGACGACCGCTACAGATCAGGTACTGCAACGCACACCTACCGATACACCTTCAGAACCTAATGCATATCAAAATGCACTCGCCCAGTATGAACAGACACACACAGGAACACACACACGCACATACATAAACATTTGCTTTTTCTTCTTTTTCTTACAGACATCCACACAGAATTGGTGCAGGCAGCACTGGCCAAGCACAAAGAAGAGAAAATGGGGCTGCCCATGCCTACCAAGAGACGCTCTGCCTTTGTCCAGTCTCCTGTGGAAAACTGCACACCGCCAGGTACACCTCATTGGGTTTTTAAATGTATGAATGTGTCACCTATCCTGATGTCAGAGAACAATGTGGATATTTGCATGCTTCCGGGGGACATAACCATCCATTTTTCAGTTGAGGCAGTTGTTTAAAAAAGCAAACGATCATATTTTCCTTATCTTGTATTAAAAGAGGAGCTTTCTCCGTCTTTTGAGAAGTGGTTATTTTCACACACCTGTGATTGACAGGCAAGATGGGTTTCCCGAACCAATCACGTAAGCCATCCCCTGATTGGTCAGAAATCAGCCGGGCGTGGTCTACAATCAGGATTCAGAGCTAACGAAACGCTAAGACCCGGCGGCTGGCTATGCCGTTTTCTAACTCATCTTACTCAAATAACCGCTCCTAAATCTAACCGACGGCACCTTTTCAAACGGGTGCAGGGCCTTCCAGAAACATCCGGCGCTTTCCCACAGAGCCCCACCCTGACAGCACCACCCCCTCTGCTCTCCCCCCCCCCACCAGACACGTCCTCGGCGTCGGAGGACGAGGGCTCGCTGCGGCGGCAGGCAGCTCTGAGCGTGGCGCTGGCCCAGAGCCTGCAGAGCCCCGACTACTGGATCAATCGCTCCCTCCAGGGCTCCTCCACCTCCTCCTCCGCCTCCTCCACCCTCTCCCACGGCGAGCCCAAGATCCAGCCCCAGCCCCAACCCTCCACCGCCATCGTCGACGTCCTGGCCCACCTGCGGATAGGTACCCCCCCCCCCCCCGCCCCCGAGACATGCTGCTCGTTGGACGTGCTTCATAGGCTCGTATCGTATGCACAATGGGCTACTTTACTGTGCTAACAATTTAAGCGATAGTTCTTGATGCTTCAAATGCTAAATATGCTGTTTTTTGTTGCTCAACTCTCTCCGCTAATCTTTTTTTTAAATTCCTATTGCTGTTCCGTACTTACTTTCTCCTGTGACTTTAATTTACCGTCTGGGATTGATAAAGCATATCTCATCTTTAATCATATCGTTAAATACGCTTCCTTAGTTACAGCATCATTGGTCTTCTGGAGAGCCCAGTCAATGTTGAACATGGTTCCCTGTTCCCTCTCCCCCAGAGAACAGTGTTCCTCCAGATGTTACGTCTTCCAGCTCCAGGCTGGACCTGCCCCCTGCTGTCAAGGGCATGAGCCGGGGACAGAGTCGCTGCAGCATGCTGGATAACACAGCTGATGGTACACACACTCACCTACACCCACACACTGGCGTACACATGCTGACACCTGCCATACACCTACAGAATACTAATGATAACAAGTTACATTTATATAGCGCATTTCTCAAACCCAAGGTTGCATACACTGTTCCATCAACTATCTAAATTTCCACATTTTACTTACTTACTATCGAATGGGTTTTATTTGTGGACTAAAAGCCCCAGTCATCTTCATTTGTGAGGATGCCAAACTCCTTAAGTAATCAGTAGTCTGGAGTCTGCACAAAATTGTCATTCATAAATGGATATTGTTGTGGTCCATCCAAGTTCAAGTACGGTCCAAAATCTTTAAGTTAAAAGCATTAATGGATGGGGGTAATGCAGTTTCGTCTGACAGTCGATCCCTCCTGCTCTGAAACAACCACCACCACTAAACATGATGACTTTTCACTGTGGGTTTAAGAAACACAGATGTTGAAGCAAAATGCACATTGCCAATACCAAGTCTTACACCCTGAAATGATTGGTTGGTATCAAGCCAACGATGCAGAGCATCAGCATGATCCTTTTCCTTTACTTTACTTTTTGTACAATTTAGTTTTGGTTCCTTCGAATACAATAACTAGTACATAATGTCAATATGTTCTCATGTGCGTATCTATTCATCCTGTTTTGTTTGTACGTTTTGGAGCGTTTTTGACAGCATTGTGGTGTAATTCTGTTCAGAGGTGTGTTCTGCTCATGTCCATTGGATCTCAACACTATCCTCATTCCAGGCTACTGTGTGGTTGATGCTGCTAACGGATGTTTTTGTTCTTTTTTTGGGTACCATTAATCCTACCCCCCTGTTCATTTAATAAAAAAGGAAAGCGAAAAGGTAATACCAACCATCAAACGGGCATAGGGCAGGGGATGCCGACCGCATCCTGTCAAGCTTCCCTTTCTTTCCCACTGTTCCCATCTGTGTGCGCCCTCGTGCCTTGTGTGTCTGTCCTGTGTCCTTGCTGTAGATGTGTTGCGCTCCCTCTAGCTCTCTGGTCTCCGTCTGTGCCACGCTGCAAACTCTCAACTGTCCATGCCTCTTCCAAAGTCGTAGCAAACCCTTTCCAATCCTTTCTGCTAGTGATTGTGTTCCTGAACCTGTGTGTGTGTGTGTGTGTGTGTGTGTGCCTGCGTGCGGGTGTAGTGACTTAAATATGGATGTTACCGCTGTTTGTTTAGGCGTGCCAGTCAACAGCAGGGTGTCCACTAAGATCCAGCAGCTGTTGAACACCCTCAAGCGGCCGAAGAGACCCCCACTCAGCGAGTTCTTCCTCGACGACTCGGAGGAGATTGTAGAAGGTATGAAGTGTGTGTTTGTGTGCTCTATCTTTGGGGAAAATATCTACTCATACTACGTCTTTTTTACATACAAATGCCTGTATGCATACTTCCTTCCCCTCACTTTGATTTTAGACTGAGCTATACTATAATCTGTCTAAATAATATAATATGAGATAGTTAAGTTTTAAACTATACTCGACTACAGTTAACGACTATGTTGTGTAGAGGGGGTATTTTCTCACAGGCTTTCTGATCCCGCTTCTCTTTATCCTCTCTGCTGTCTGGTGGTCCAGTGCAACAGCCAGACCCCAACACCCCCAAGCCGGAGGGCCGTCAGATCATCCCGGTGAAGGGCGAGCCCCTCGGAGTGGTCAGCAACTGGCCCCCAGCCCTCCAGGCTTCCCTGGCACGCTGGGGGGCCACGCAGGCCAAGAGCCCCGCACTCAGCGTCCTGGACATCACCGGCAAGCCCCTCTACACCCTGACTTATGGTGAGCCGCACCGCCACTCTGACGCACTGTTGTTTGAGTACTGTTTGTTTAAAACAATTGTAATCTTTTAGTCATTCGTTAGACAAAGCTTTTGGTTGTTTAGTAACAGAATCTGTCTCACTTCCCCTTCCAGCCTACAGCAGCTTGAAGAAAATGTATTTTTTTTTATTTCCCAATGGCTTAATTTGAGAGCAATTGCTCATGATTACTTTTCTAAAGTTGTTAGTAAAGTCAAATTAAATCAATGTGCTCCTTTTTGAATCGCATAGCAATGACTAAAGCGGTGACCAATGCTCTTGAATTTGTCCCTTAGGTAAACTATGGAGTCGCAGTCTAAAGCTGGCCTACACACTGCTGAACAAGCTGGGCACCAAGGCAGAGCCCGTCCTCAAACCTGGAGACCGGGTAAGAGTCAGGGTCCAACCCAGGGGGGGGGGGGGGGGGGGGGGGGGGTGTGGGGGTGGGTGTGTGGGGGGGGGGGTGTGTGTGTGTGTGTGTGGTTTTTTGGAAACGTGCTTTGATAGCCCTAGTGTGAGCTGATTTCTCAACGGAATCAGGAAAAATGCTGGTGGGCCTTAACCACAATGAGAATTGATGTGCTTTTCTCCTAGGTGGCGCTGGTGTACCCCAACAGTGACCCAGGGATGCTCTGGGTGGCATTCTACGGCTGCCTGCTGGCCGAGGTCATCCCTGTACCCATTGAGGTTCCACTGTCACGACAGGTACATGGTTCACACCACAGACACCACTGAGTGGCATGAAGATCGGAGATGTATACTTTATAAAGTTTTAAGTCATTGGGCTTTAGGCACGACGTTAATGTCAACTCACTTTGTCCGCTTGCATGAACCCTTTGTCAGATAGCAGATTAATCTGTATTTCTTTTATCTAACAGTACCTCAAAAGCACTTTTAATCAATCTCTTCTATTTGCGAATAACTGCCTACATAACCCTCATAACAAAGACATTCATCATACTGCGGTTGGGATATGGATTGTAATAGTTTATCCATCTGTCTGTCTCTCCCTCTCTGTCGCCAGTAGGACTCGGGCAGCCAGCAGATTGGCTTCCTGCTGGGCAGCTGTGGGGTGGGCCTGGCACTGACCAGCGAGGTGTGTCTCAAGGGACTCCCCAAGACCCCCAACGGAGAGATCATGCAGTTTAAAGGTCAGCAAGTTCAGGCAGAGTCATCTCCCCCCGGCACACACACACACACACACACACACACACACACACACACACACACACACACACACACACACACACACACACACACACACACACACACACACACACACACACACACACACACACACACACACACACACACACACACACACACACAAAATACTGAGCGCACCCTCATCATGATTCATTGGGACTCATTAGAGCGACTTAAGAAGGGAAAATGCTTTGTGTATCTTGGCTGGTTTACCTGCCTGTGGGGGTGGGTGGGTGGGTGAATCAATGAGCCGGCTGTAGAATTGCATTAGTGATGGCTCAGCGGTTAGTTTTTTCAAGGTGATATCACACTGGTATTCCCATGTTAGAAATATTCCTGTTTCATCATTTATCGCCTGTGTATTGAAATGATGCGTCAGAGGCGTATGCATCTCCCATGTTGTGTCTGACACTTGTTGGTTGTTTGTGTTGTTGTGTTCAGGATGGCCCAGGATGAAGTGGGTGGTGACGGACACAAAGTACCTGACCAAGCCCTCCAAGGACTGGCAGCCCCACATCCCTACTGCCAACACAGACACTGCCTACATAGAGGTGAGGGCTCCTTCATGTGTTATGTTCTGTAGCAGTGTGATACTGTGAAGCCCTTTCAGATTGGAACAGGGCTGTACAAGTGCAATTTACCCGGCTGGACTTTCATTAATTACTAATTGACGTCTCAAATGCCAATATTCCCAACATGTCAAGGGCCGCTCTTCTAGGATGGTTAAGGGTGACTCTGACCTTCTCTCCAGTCGAATGTATCTCTGACTCTCTCATCATCCCTCTTTCAGTACAAGGCCACGAAGGAGGGTACTGTGATGGGTGTGGCTGTCTCCAAGATCTCCATGCTGACCCACTGCCAGGCACTCACACAAGCCTGTAACTACTGCGAGGGTAAGGCCTCTCTGAGATCATGAGGACCCAGCAATAGAGAGCTACCCATATACAGCATTTACCGTAGACAGTTTATTTGAACAGATCACACGGGGTACAATGTAAATACAAAGGCAACTCGGGATGACACATTACAAGGACTCTGCCCTGAGATGTGCGGGACGGACATGTTCTCCTACAGTTTAAGAGCAGCTATCAATTCAATAATGGATCCCTTCTCATCTCCTGGAGCTCTACTGCAAGATGGCTGTTGCCATAGAGTTTTGTCCTCCTTATTTATTTATCCCTCTACCTATCCCTCCCCCTCACTTGGCTCTTACGGTAGTTCTTCGTGAACCAATGTTAGATTAGCCTCCTCTCGTCTTGGCGAAGATCAGCTAAGCTTCACAGTAGCAGCTAAGCAGCAGGGACACATTTAGAATATCATTCAACCGACTTTGGCAAATTAAGTAGAATGCACTCAAGGCAGGTTCATCAATTAATATCTATCGATTAGTATTAATGGTGTCCTTCCTCAGGGGAAACACTGGTCAACGTCTTGGACTGCAAGAAGGACATGGGCCTGTGGCATGGGGTCTTAACCGTGAGTCTTGATATACCGGTTCAACTGAGCTGCACTTCATGTGTTATAGTTTAATGTCTGGGTGGTGTGTTGCAGTGCACATTTGACCAGCGGTGTCTGTTTGATTTGCAGAGTGTCATGAACAGAATCCACACCATCTCTGTGCCCTACGCTGTCATGAAGGCCTGCCCCATGTCCTGGGTCCAAAGAGTTCACATCCACAAAGGTAGGACTCTATTCCAAGCTCTCTCTCTCACTCTCGCTCTCTCCTACAAAAGTTTGTACATTTTTGCAAGAGTGCTTGACATAAAATCTAGTTAAAATATTTATTTGTACAAGAAGTATTGTAAAATGCACAATAATACAATACAATTGTATTATTATACAATAACAATGGGTATCCACACATACTCTGTGAATACCTAATAAACCAGTGGCCAGTACCACTCATTAATGCACTTTTCCCTTGGTCTCCCTGCAGCACGTGTGGCCTTGGTGAAGTGCAGAGACCTCCACTGGGCCATGATGGCCCACCGGGAGCAGAAGGACACCAACCTCTCCTCCATACGCATGCTCATCGTGGCTGACGGAGCCAACCCCTGTGAGTCCTCTGACGCACGCATACACATACGCCCATGGGCTCACACAGACACACGCCCATTGAGACAAACACGCACGCACACACTCCCACGCCAATAGCCACACACACACCCCCATAGACACACATAGGTCCATGGGCACAAACACAGACACACACACAACCCCTTCGGCACACACATCATTATGCCCGATACAAGACCTGTGTGCTATTTTTTACTGCCCTTTGAGGAGTTTAGTTCTGTTTACCTTATTTTAATTGGCAGGTAAGGTGATGCGAAAGACAGCATATGCTAATCCCATGGAAATGATGTTCCAAGTTAAAAAGGTTCCAAGTTGGACCGCTTTCAAATAGATCTAATTTAATGTGGATCGGTGCAACTGGATAACATTCACTGCGGCAACACGATTGAGAAATGTAACCATAAAAAATAATGATGCTGCAACTGATCCATTATGAGAGTGCAACTAAGGTGTTTGGTGCAACGAGATGTTCTGGATGACTCATGCCTCACTATGTTGTTTTAAAGAGTTCCCTCGTGTGTTGTTGTATGACCAGGGTCTGTGTCGTCGTGCGACGCCTTCCTGAACGTGTTCCAGGCTCACGGTCTGAAGCCAGAGGTCATCTGTCCATGTGCCTCCTCCGCTGAGGCCCTGACCGTGGCCATACGCCGGTAGGTCTTCTGTGCACCGCTAATGGGAGCTTCTCATCCAATACCGTGCGGTACTAATCGCCCATCATGTAAAGCATGATTGGGTTCAT
This sequence comes from Gadus chalcogrammus, assembly GCF_026213295.1. Lineage (NCBI taxonomy): Eukaryota > Metazoa > Chordata > Actinopteri > Gadiformes > Gadidae > Gadus > Gadus chalcogrammus. Next base: position 27,201,051 of record NC_079412.1, on the reverse strand, counting down.
ACCCAGGCAGTCCTCGATTGCTTCAGTATTTCTTTACTACTTCAGTCATTTAGGACAGACTGTATCCCTCACGTGGTAATGGCTGCATGTCATTAAGGAGCTAGATTGAGATACATGTGATTAAAGGGTTAGACATATCTCTCAAGGATGCCTAGAGAGGTATGCATCGGGCGTTGAGGATCGAAGCCGGTACCTTTTTGGTTGGTCAAGCTCCCAGCCTAGCCACTGCATCTTCATTAATCAACCGCTCCTTAACCAAATCGGTTGAGAACCGATTCTCATCTTGGATAAAGTGGGGCACTGTCCTGTCCTGTGTGTCGTTTATTCACGTCTCTTCTCCGCGCTCTCCAGACCCGGGGCCCGTGGGGCCCCCCTACCAGCCAGGGCCATCCTCTCCATGGCTGGGCTGAGCCACAGCGTCATCAGGGTCAACACGGAAGACAAGAACTCTGCCCTCACCGTGCAGGATGTGGGCCACGTCATGCCTGGTGGTAAGCCCCACACACATGCACCCCCGCTTGTTTCCTCCATCAATTTGATCGAGATGGGCTTTCTTCCTGTCTTCCTGTTCGTTTTACCTTACTCTAATTTAAGTGTGTGTGTGTGTGTGTGTGTGTGTGTGTGTGTGTGTGTGTGTGTGTGTGTGTGTGTGTGTGTGTGTGTGTGTGTGTGTGTGTGTGTGTGTGTGTGTGTGTGTGTGTGTGTTAGCTCTCATGTGTATCGTGAAACCGGACGGGCCTCCCCAGCTGTGTAAGACAGACGAGATCGGGGAGATCGTGCTCAACTCCCGGGCTGGGGGAACCATGTACTACGGCCTGCCGGGAGTCACCAAGAACACCTTTGAGGTCGGTACACGCCAGCAAAGGCTCTTTCATAAAGGTGCACACAACAATCCAACTGAAAACACCCGATATAGCATTTATTATTTAAAGTCTTTTGCTGCTGAGTCTCAGCACATAGAGCAGCTAACCTCAGGTAATATTTCTGCTGTAAGAAAAAATAGATTCCAGGAAACATAAAGTGGATCAAAATATTGTAATCGTCCTCCAGATATAGCCAGCTAACATTTACTGGTTTTAGTCCCATATCCACCTGGATCTGTGCAAACACACTTCATAAAGGCTGAGTTTGCCTCAGTTATGTAACTGTTTTTCTCCATGCTTTGTATGGTCACGACACATCCAATATTATTATATTATACCCTCATTATCATGTTACACCGACACTAACCCAGGGGACAGAATGCGTCCAAGCTATGTCCAACCATGGCAAACAAAATATATCAATCATCTAGGAAACGGTGTGTTGCTGTGTTTCTGTCGTTAAGGTGATCCCTGTGAACCAGGCTGGTGCGCCTATTGGAGAAATTGCCTTCACTCGTACAGGCCTGCTTGGCTTCGTAGGACCGGTAAGGACACGCTCACTCACTCGCACACTCGGTCGCACACTAACTCACTCTCACACTCACTTCATTACTCACTCGATCACTCACTCACCCAACCCTCTGTGTGTTCCCCTCATCCGCCTCAGGGCAGCCTGGTGTTTGTGGTTGGGAAGATCGAGGGGCTGCTGTCTGTGAGCGGGCGTCGGCACAACGCTGATGACCTGGTTGCCACGGCGCTGGCGGTGGAGCCGGTCAAAACCGTTTACAGAGGAAGGTGGGTCGCTAGGGCAGGACTGCGTTGCGTCGTGTGCCACGAAATGGATGTAAACGTGACCAGCAAACGTCAATTTGCGTTATTGAGTATGCCCAGATACGCCAGAAGATTTAAATTCCTTTCACATTGAACATGGTTGTCCATTGTGATTTTTTTTGTCCAAGTTATAAAAAAATTATAAAATATAATTGTCTTGCGAAGTTGAAAGATATTGGATATTCAACAGATATCCAAGCTCTGAATTTCGCACTCACTTCCTAACCTCAGAGGGAGAGTGTTTACTTCGCTGTGGCAACTCTGACAACTTTTATGTTGAAAATATATTAAAACTCATAAGCCTCTCCCATGCCTTCAGCTCTAACCGTAAATGTTCTGGCCGTTTACCAGGTTGTGGTCTTGTTTAAACAGAGATTTGTGATCCCAGAAAGGTTAATCCAGCAATTTTTCCGGGATTAGACCTGGCTAATTCCCAGCATAAGACCCATTTGGAGTGTAGATGGAGGTCATGAAATGCAAGGCCAGAGTTTTACACTTACAGTTTAAACTGTAAAGGATGTATTTCTGTCTTGGCAGTGTGTGCTCGGTTGTGTGTGTGTCTATGTCCATGTCTTGATTGTGTTGTCACTGTGTGACATGCAGGATTGCGGTGTTCTCCGTGACGGCGTTCTACGATGAGAGGATTGTGGTCGTGGCGGAGCAGAGACCCGATGCCAGCGAGGAGGATAGCTTCCAGTGGATGAGCCGAGTGCTGCAGGTCTGGCCCCTCATTCACTACTGAATGCTGTATCCACTTATCACTGGTTGTCCCATATTATTCACAATCACTCTTTGTCATTCACATGCCACACAGACTCTGACTGTGTAGAATATGGTTGTGTGTCAATTGTGGTTTTCCAAGGAGATTTAAAGTAGGATACCTCCGACGGTGTTAAGCATTGGTTTACATTAACTGGTACTGATTTAATGACCTAGATGGTTTCAACTACCGGATCATGAATTCATATATATTTAACTAATTTATTCTAATGTGCAATGTAAAAACACCCATGAGGTTGCTGTGTGGCGTCGCAATGCCTCGGGTACGAGGTATTTATTTAGGTCATTCTTAACCACTTAATCGTCAAATCCCGCCAGCGGGCAAGTTTTAGTTACCCCATCCCTTCCCCCCAACATGCTGGGTCAATTTTCATCATAAGGTTGCGTGATTTGAAAGCTTAGAATCTCAGGAATGTCAACCAATGTCAACCGAAAAATAGAAAACCGAAACGCTGCAATGTTTTTTTGTAGAAAACTGCAATTTAGGCTTCGAATTCCTGGTATTGGTATTGTTGTCTGATTCATTGTATCCACTGTGTTTGCCAGGGTCTCACGATGACGTAGAGCCCTCACACTTGTCTGTAAGACCAATACTTCCTTGTAAACAAGCCTTACAGGCCAATGAGGCGATCACTATCAAAACAGGGCATGTATACTTTTATTGACAGCTACACCAGCAGACAGCTGGTGTGTCGGTGACGGGCCTTAGATACACCTTTCTGACGATATCCAGCATGTCAAACACCTCACGTGTGGGTGAGAAAACAAATGCGCAAGGGGTGTGCATAAATCAGTAGGCTCATCGCCAGAGTGCGAGTGTGGAGCAGGTGGTTGATTTGCACGCTCGTGTGTGGTTTTATTATTTTAAATTTTTGTGGTGGAGTGTGGTTTTATGAACATTTTGAAAGATGGCTCAACGCCTGGAGATGAAAGGAGGGAGGGAAGGATTCATGTTAATAGTTATTTTTGTTTATTTGTACATAGTGATTGTAATTTTACTTATTCTTGTATATTTGTACGTAGTTATTTATAGTATTTTTACTATTTCAGTTTTGGTGTTTATACCATTGCAGTTTGCACTTTTTAAGTAAAAATAATTGCTAAAACACTTTGTTTGAGCTTTATCTTTGTCAAAATTGCATAGGCGGAATAGCTACAAATTTGATTTTTGTGTGTTTATGCCTGTCTCATTACGTATCAGAACATCTGGTATGCTATCTAAATGGTTCACAAGAAAGCCCAGAGGGTAACCTTTCATTTGAAACCAAGATTATGCTTCTACATGTTTGGGTTCATGTGTAGTAAACCTTTTGTTTACAGTATGCATTTTGGGTAGCCAAAGGTCTTTTTTAGGGTCTCCAAAAGGACCCTGACCAAAACAAATGGACATATTATTCAATAAAAGGAGCTGGATACTTTATATTTTATGCTTTGTTGATCTGCTTATACACACAGCATCACAAGACCTAGGGCTAGGTTCCAGTAGTGTTTCCAAGCGATATGTAGTTCCCAGGGTACTACAATCAGCTTGGTTTTAGAGGCGTGTGAAACCCGCTTGAAGGAAAAACAATATTGTAGCCTTCCCAGCACTGCGTCAGTTCTTGATACAGTAAATCTGATAAAGTCATACAATTCTACAGATTCTCAGCATTCCAAAGAGACCAAGCACGTGATTAGCGGTCATACTATGAAGGAGCAGTGCTCTCTAGAGTAGGCACAGTCTAAAACCTAAAAAAATGGCCAGAAATGGTCCGAAGACTAAGTGGTTAAACAGATTGGTAGGTTAGGTTTAACGGTTACATATATCAAGGTTTCACCTGTTACTGTCAAGTAGCCGTGCATAGTGTGACTGAAAATAGACCTGCCACAAAGAAATAGAGATGCTTGATTCCGTGGTCCAGCCTCAGTTGACTGTAGGCCGAGATGGGTTAGGGTTAGTAGCTCTGCTGCTTTGATTCCACATTACGTCCTTGTTACGTCCACGTATTTTGTATGCCATGTATTTTTGGCCATTACATACTGAGCCACCAAGCCACATCCTTTTAAACCTCTCTAAATGTCTGTTTGTTTGTTTGTGGTTGTCGCAGGCCATCGACAGTATCCACCAGGTGGGTCTGTACTGCCTGGCTCTGGTCCCAGCCAACACTCTCCCCAAGACGCCCCTGGGTGGCATCCACATCTGTGAGACCAAGCAGAACTTCCTGGATGGCAACCTGCACCCCTGCAACATCCTCTTGTGCCCCCACACCTGCGTCACCAACCTGCCTAAGCCACGCCAGAAACAGCCAGGTGAGGGCGCTGTTGGGTCACACAGCAGGATCCCGGGGGTCTGTAATGTTGTTGTGTCACTGAGATGGAAAATATAAATGAACAATCATTTTCATTATCCAAAGGAGTTGGTCATCAAGAATTGTGTTTGTGGCTCTTGAGGCAACATGTATGTTGCACCCTTCAAAGGCGAGGGGTGTTCAGATTGTTCTACATAGGCAGGAATCACCAGGACTTGAGGTGAATTAGAAGGACAACCAATGAAATACCACTAAATACAATAATTACACAATCTTTTAAGAGCAATGTATAGAACAACTACAAGATGATCAAATTTATACTTTATGAAATGTTGAGGCACAGTCAGGTGTTGTGCAATATGTGCTGCATATAATAACTGAAGCTTGTTGTCTGTGTCTCTCCTCGATGTAGTGGGCGTCGGTCCGGCCTCCATCATGGTGGGGAACCTGGTGGCGGGGAAGAGGATGGCCCAGGCTGTAGGCAGAGAGCTGGGTGTGGTCGAGGACCAGGATCTCATCAGAAAGGTACCGGCCTCACACAAAACATCAAGCCACGGAGTAGCTGACCCCAGCAGAGTAGGGCTGACAGATACTAGGAACCGTTTTAGGGATCTGCGATTTAGGGATCTGCGATTTAAATCACACTGCATATAAATTGATTTTTTTTGTGCCACATTGTCACAAGGTTGTGGATTCAACATCTGTAATTTGTATTGAAACCTCAATGCAAACACATCGCAATAAATTGTGATGTAAACTGAGAGGACCCAGCTAAGGACGATGTCTGTCAGAAACGATGGATGCAGATATATCATCCTTTGACAATGATTCTGTGATTGTTCTGCCTGTGTTCTCCTTTTGGCCAATGTAGCTCAATATGTGGCCCATAGTGATGGTAAGGTTCTGGCTCGGCAACAATCACTGCTGCTTGTGCTGCTGCTGTCTATCCGGTGTGTGTGTGTGTGGCCCCGGAGACAACTAATGGTCTGAAGCACACGGTGTTAAAGCTGAATGGGCTCCACCAGTTAGATAGACAGTCAAATGGTTGGGTTAACTAGTATCTACAATGTATTGTATAAAGTTACATTTTCCATGCAAGACATGCAGTTGAACTGACGTTTAAATTAATATAAACTAGTTGGTAAATTCTGTTCATTAATACTTCATGATTTTATTATCATAACCCACTCGCATCATCACTACAGCATAAAACATGGAAGAAGCCGATAGACAGTTGGACTATTGCCTCTTTTACAGCTCTATAGGGGATTCCACCAGTCATTATTAATTCAGAAGCCTAAGGGTCATTATGACTGGATAAGCATACCAGTGTTCCTGTTTTTACATGACATGTATTTAGCTGACGCATTTATCCAAAGTGACTCACAATATGTGCACTCAACCATGTAGATACAATCTCTTGAGAAATTGCAAGATTAGTGCTAGTAATAAAATTAATCAAATTAGCAAACCGCTTCAAGTGCTACATTTGGGCCTGTTTGTATGTGCTTTGCTGCATCAGTTCAGCTCTGTTGTGCTGCTCCCGTGTGGCCCCTGGGCAGGGCAGCCGGCCTGCATGGTGTCCTCTACTGTGGGTGTGCCCCCCGGAGTCTCTCTCTCTGTCTAAATAACCAGAGCTTGTGGATGGCACCAAGGTGCAGCTAGTGATCGCTCTGTGTGGATGTGCGTCACACATGTAGTGTTTGTTCTTATTTATATTATGTGCTGTGCAGTAGTGTCACGGACGTGTACTACTACCCTTGGTTATAAACACTGTCTTGTAGTACTGTATGACTATTGTCCTGTCAATCCTTTTTCTGGCTAGTGTTGACTATACGCTTCTTGTGTGATTTCCCACTGGAAGTCGGAAATATATTCTTAAAGGGGGATGAAACCAATGATTTTTCATTATGAAGCCCTTGCAATGTTGTCACCACAGCAATCTTATTGTTGAAAAAAGATCTGAAACGGAATAATAGGAAAGATGATCTTCAGACACTTTCAAATCGGATAAAAAAGAAAACTCCATATAATTGAGTCCTTTTAAATTCATTGGATCACTTTACAGCATTGTGCATTTTCTACTCATCATATCTAAAAGGACCTTTCCACTCATCTCAGCCACCTGCGAGTCATATGAAATAAACGTACCATAGACCCATATATTCATTATGTTTCATCCTCCTTTAACTTACTGGACTAAACATTCATCCCCTAAACGGTCATTAACGGACTCTGACTGCCCTGATTGGTGGATGTTGTGCATGGAGTCTGATTGGTTCTCCTGGTGTTGCCCTCAGCACCAGTTCCTGTCCGAAGCCCTCCAGTGGAGAGCCCAGACCGACCCGGATCATGTCCTCTATGTGCTGCTAAATGCCAAGGTAGAACACACAAGGACACACACGGATACACATGCACACTCACTTATATGTAATTAATTTATGTATTCTTGGCCTTATTGGATATGTGCATTGTTTTTCTATTTTCTGTTTATGACCTTTCCTCTTAACATTCTCCATTCGTCCTCTAGGGGGTAGCAGTGTGCACATCCACCTGTCTCCAGCTTCACAAGAGAGCAGAGAAGATCACCGCTGCCCTGATGGAGAAAGGAGGCCTTAACACGGGAGACAACGTGGTGCTGCTTTATCCCCCAGGTAATCCACACACACGCACACACACGCACAAAACATGTGCACACACACAAAACATGTGCACACACACACTCTGGTTCATTCATCTGTACTGCCAATTCGATTATTGGCATTAGGCACTCATTTCTTTCCTGGTTCCTCTCTTCTCCTTTCTAGGCATTGACCTGATCGCTGCCTTCTATGGCTGTCTCTATGCGGGGGTGGTCCCGGTGACAGTGAGACCCCCCCACCCACAGAACCTGACTGCTACCCTCCCCACCGTCCGTATGATCATCGATGTAAGTGCACCTAGTCCTGCCCAACACTCAAACAAGAGGCTGACTAGAGTGCAAACAGTCCATCTATGTCAGTTATATCAGAACATGCCCTCTTCTCTGACTCTCCCTATGTGCAGAGCCACATAGCAGCCCAGTTCTCCATCTTGTTTCTTGCTGTGTTGTTCACGCTGTATTTTAGTTGTTAGGGTAGAGTTTTATTCGAATAGCATAGCCAATGGGATGAGATTGTGATTCTCCTTTCCCTTTAAATCAAGGTTTCTCTTCCTCTTGCACAACACTCTTCTTGTACTATGTGAAGCATTTCACTGGCTCTGAATGAGGTTAACCAAGCGTGATGCTGTGATACCCAGGTGAGCAAAGCTGCCTGCATCCTCACTACACAGCCCCTCATGAGGATACTCAGGTCCAGGGAGGCCGCTGCCAGCGTCAACATCAAGACCTGGCCCACAATCATAGACACAGGTATGGCCCCTGACTGAACCGGATCCTGTCCTGTAAGGAACCTGGCAGTTAAATATAGTAGATACTACTGGGAATAGGTAAGACCAAAGGGTCCACCGTACATGCTCTTCCATTAGATTATTGTTGGTTCAATCAAAAGTAAAATAAAGGTTCTTCAACAGATGTTTGAAATGTATTAAGATAATAACAAGTGTGTAACGTCTTGACCTCCCTCCGTTCCCAGACGACCTCCCTCGAAAGCGTCCTCCCCAGATCTACAAGCCCCCCACAGCGGAGATGCTGGCCTACCTGGACTTCAGTGTGTCCACCACGGGCATGTTGACTGGCGTCAAGGTAACGACTAAATAGTGCATGCTATACGTACAATGCAAAAATAGATTTTACTAAATCAATAATGTGTTTTAGTTTAGTTCAATAGCAGAGATCAGATTTGATAACGATAACATGAGTTTAGAATTGTTTTTAAATGGTCGCCTCCAAACGGCGGATAGATGAGCCCTTTGCATGCTCTTAGCTCATCAGCTGCCCGCTATGCTCTCTGTGCGTTTCCTCAGATGTCCCACGCGGCCGTCAGCACTCTCTGTCGCTCCATCAAGCTCCAGTGTGAGCTCTACTCCTCTCGCCAAATAGCAATCTGCCTGGACCCCTACTGCGGCCTGGGCTTTGTCCTGTGGTGTCTCTCCAGGTAACCGACACACGCACAAGCCTTTTTCCATGACTGCTTCTATACATTTTAATTTGATTAAATTTGAGGGGAAAGTGTTGGGTCACATGTGCAATGGGGCAGAAAGGGGAGATTGTGTATCTTTCCATATGTACCGGTGTCTTACTTCGGAGGCTCTTGAGAAGTGTGTGTTTTGTGGACCCCCTTGAAATCAACTGTTGTTGTGACGTCAACACATTTTCAATGTATTCATAAACTCCCGCCGTCCACGCACAGCCGAGATCAGACCACGCATTGCACATGACGTGTCCCCACAGGAGGGAATCCTCACCAGTGCTCTTTGCTCTCCTCCCTCAGTGTTTACTCGGGCCACCAGTCCATCCTCATCCCCCCTCTGGAGCTGGAGAGCTCCCTGCCCGTGTGGCTGAGCACCCTCAGCCAGTACAAGATCAGAGACACCTTCTGCTCCTACTCCGTCATGGAGCTGTGCACCAAGGGCCTGGGAACCCAGACCGAGATGCTCAAGGTCAGCACCGCCGACCGCCCTTCTCTGACACACAGTGGCTAACCCATGGCTGATATGGCTGCGGTTTGAGCTCCTTGTTACAATGTTTCATGTAATAAAAGTACCGGATGTTTTTTCCCACGCCGGAACAAATAAGTCATATATACTGTGTTCTTATATACAGTATAATTATCAGTATTGTTATCACAATATAATGATAACAATACTATACTTGTTTTATGAACATTGAATACATAAAAACAAATAAAATTTAAAGATTGTGTGTGTGTGTGTGTGTGTGTGTGTGTGTGTGTGTGTGTGTGTGTGTGTGTGTGTGTGTGTGTGTGTGTGTGTGTGTGTGTGTGTGTGTGTGTGTGTGTGTGTGTGTGTGTGTGTGTGTTTCCAGGCGCGGGGGCTGAACCTGTCGTGTGTGCGGAGCTGTGTGGTGATAGCGGAGGAGCGTCCTCGCCTGCTGCTGACCCAGTCCTTCTCCAAGCTCTTCAAAGACCTGGGCCTCTCGCCCCGGGCCGTCAGCACCGCCTTCGGCTCCAGGGTCAACCTGGCCCTCTGCATGCAGGTCTGCTGTCCCCACCGCTGGTCTCTCTCTGCCTCTGCTTAGCTCTACTTCACTGTTGTCACTTTGTCTCTTGCTTTCAAGCTTTGTTTGTCTATATCTCTCTCACTGTCTCTATGTCTGTCTATACCTCCCTAAATGTCTCTTTGTCTGTCTCCATTTCTCTGTCTCTATCTCGATTACTGTCTATCTTTGTTGGTCTCTATCTATCCGTTTCTTATTTTGTCTTTATCTCTCCCTCTTTGTCGGTCTCTGTCTCTCTGACTGTTTTTGTCTGTCTCTATCTCCCCAACTGTCTCTGTTTTTGTCTCTATCTCTAACTCTATATCTTTATCTGACTATCGCTCACAATCAAACTCAAAAGAGCATTATCGTCATGGAAAATGTATATTAATAGTAATTAATAATGAAAACCAGGGGCAAAGCAACAAAGCGACGTAGTGAAAATAATGAAACACTCAAAGAAGTCTAAATGTATTAATGGTGGCAGTGTGTGTTTCGTTCTGTTTCTCCATGAGCAGGGCACGGCTGGTCCAGATCCCTCCACCGTCTATGTGGACATGAAGTCTCTGCGGCACGACAGGTAAGACCCAGAGACCGGTAACTACCCAAACCAACCCCAGAGACCACCCAAGGGGAACCTGGGTAATCCCAATGAGAGCACATGGTTACCATGTTTTCTGTTTCAGGGTAAGGCTGGTGGAGAGAGGGGCGCCACAGAGTCTGCCTCTTATGGAGTCCGGCACTGTAAGTATAGAGTTATCAGAACAAAATTGGAAATAGTTATTATTTGTTATCATAAAGTATTATCGAGGAGCCTTATCAAAGGATTGGGGCTGTGTAGCCGTTTGTGTGATGATAACGTTATCACATAAATATATAGACATAGATATAGATAGCTATTGAGTCCGTCTCGTGTATGAAAAGTGCTACATGAATAAAGTTGCCTTGCCTTGAACTAGTAAACTGAAATGACTGTGTTTTGCGGTGGTCAGATCTTACCAGGGGTCCGGGTGATCATCGTGAACCCTGAGACCAGAGGGCCTCTTGGAGATTCCCACCTTGGGGAGGTGAGTGGGCAGGAACATGCTGGCCAAACCTAGATTCCTTGTTATCATATGTTCCTGGGTTATCATTTTCCCATAAATTCAATGTGTTCATGAAACTATGCAAAAATAATTGACCAAAAGGAACTGCGGGAACATTTGCCCTGCATTTGAACCCAAACCACGAGAGCCCCATGTGAGCCCTGACCATGTGGTGGTGGCTGTGTGTGTAGATCTGGGTGAGCAGCACCCACAGCGCCAGCGGCTACTACACCATCTACGGCGAGGAGAGCCTGCAGGCGGACCACTTCAACACCACGCTCAGCTTCGGGGAGCCCCAGACGCTGTGGGCCCGCACCGGCTACCTGGGCTTCGTCAAGAGGACGGAGCTGCTGGACTCCACTGGGGGTGAGGCATCCCGCCTGGGGCACGGACTCGTCCCGACCGGGGGCACCGGGGAGCCATGAGCTGTTCCAATCAGTCCAATGTGTTTGTGTGTTTTGGGGGTCTTAGATGACATATTATACCACCAGGCGGGTCCACCTAGATGTATGACGGACAGATGAGCAACGTTTGCTACGGTCCAAGACTGGTGGACTGATCTATCCAGCACACATCTGGGTGGACACGCCCACTTCTGACGTTATAAGAGGCTGATTTTTCCAAACTGCTTGTAACGGCTAATCACACTCACACCTACTGGTATAGTATGTCACCTTTAAGTAAATGCAGCCGTCAATGAGCCTTGTATTAACGTACATTTTAAAATGGATGTTGTGGGCCACCAGTGGAAAATAAAACGTGTTGCACGTATGAAATAGACAAATAGGAATAAGATACAAATGTTATGTTTTTAATTTTTTTTTACAATCATACATGTATCACATATAATTAATTAGTCTTGCATAACATGTCTTGCATGCACGTCTTATTAATATGCGATATCTATATGGAAATGAGCCAGATGTCTATTGAGCTAGCTTTCCTCGTGCTTACCAGCTAGTCTAGCAGGTTGCCATTTTGTCATAAGAGAATAGATGAGTGTTCCACTTTTTTGTAGTTCCAATTTGTACATATTGTTGACGGTATCTCTGCTGCTGTCTGTTTGTTACTTATTCATTCTTAATATATTTATTGCTGCATGCGTGTTGTATATATCTGTGTTCCGTGGTGGACGTGCATTAACTCTTGGACCTGGTGTCCTCCTCCCCCCAGATCTCCACGACGCCCTGTTCGTGGTGGGCTCTCTGGACGAGACCCTGGAGCTGAGGGGGCTGAGGTATCACCCCATCGACATCGAGACCTCTGTGTCCCGGACCCACCGCAGCATCGCTGAGAGGTCCGCCTGCCACGCCCCCCTCCCTCCTTTGCTTCACATTAAATAGATTTAAGGGAAAGACACGACTGTCTTAAGGCAACCGAAAACAGATTTATCTGCAACTTAAAGGTTGCATAAGCGATTCTAGGCCGAAACATAAATGTTCACATTCATCTGATCTTTCCTAAAGATCCCCTAGCTGCCCGCCCCATAAGCAGGTTGAGATTTTACACAAAAACAAATGGTACTACCAACCACTCAAAACCAAAATAAATAGTGTTCCAACCAATCACCGACAAGGGGTGGGTGTTATGGGGTTTTGCGCTGCGTTCATTATAGTTTTTACTGGATGCACGAAACACGGAAGGGAGGGGCGAGTTGGCTCCGTTTGTTTGGGATCTCGCTTCAAATACCAACAGAAGCGACGCCAGCCAACATCGCTGATACAACCTTTAAGTCTAAAGTGATCACCTCAACAGCGTAAAGTAAAAACAGAAAAAAAAAACAGCTCGGCAGAACGCCTACTGTCGTCGTCCACCACGGCTCTGTTTAACCCCTTCCCCCCCCCTCCCACAGCGCGGTGTTCACATGGACCAACCTGCTGGTGGTGGTGGCGGAGCTGAGCGGCTCGGAGCAGGAGGCCCTGGACCTGGTGCCCCTGGTCACCAACGTGGTGCTGGAGGAGCACCACCTCATCGTGGGCGTGGTGGTCATTGTGGACCCCGGCGTCATCCCCATCAACTCCCGGGGGGAGAAGCAGCGCATGCACCTGCGGGACTCCTTCCTGGCCGACCAGCTGGACCCCATCTACGTGGCCTACAACATGTGAGCCCCCACCGGCCCCGCCCTCCGGTCACCCCCCACCAGCCCAGACTGATGATCAAGGTGTTCGGATGGGGGGGTACGGGCAGGGTGAAGGGGGGGGGGGGGGGGAAACTGAGCCACAAGCCACACATGGGAGAGGAACCAGGGTGGGAGAGGAGAGGGAGGGCAGGGGAGGGGGGGGGGGGGGGGGGTTGGTGGTGGTGGTGAGGAGATTGTGCACAATTAGTTAGACCGTGGACGTAAACTCGGACACTGCAGCACAGGACGGCACATGTGAGAGTGGGGGTGGGGAGGGGCAGCACAGATTTAAGCACACCCCTCTCTCTCTCACTCTCTCTCTCCTTCTCGGTCTCTCTCTCGGTGACTATGCAGCAGGTGACCTTGTCCGCTGCTGAGTTTTACTTTGGGTTCCAAGAAAAGAAAAAGAGTTCTTCCTCCTCTTTTGATAAGACATATCTTTCATAAACTGTAGGATGGTGGCCTTCGCCCGATTCTCCGCCGCCACTGCTCCCCTCGATTTACTATTTTATACATTGGTCGTTCGTTATGATTTTAGCTGTTTCTATTTTTTGTTAACTAGACATTTATTACTTGGATTTCCCTCGGTTCAAAGTCTTTGTCGCCTCCTTCATTCCTCGTTCATTTCGTTCACTTTTTATCCCCACCCGACTGAGCCTAGTCTGTCACCAGTGTCCCCCTGAACCCCCTCCCCAGCTCCCCGACAGGAAGGTCACCAGTGCAAGGACCTGGACCCCTTCCTCATGCACTTTACGTTGTCCCCATCCCGCCCATGTCCGGAGTCCCAAGGCTTCCCTGCATCATCACCCCCCCAAACCCCCCCACCCCCACCCCCCAACACTTTTGGTGCTCTACAAAAAAAACACTCAAAACAATTCACGTCAGTGTTGCAGTACCACCAGCAGACGCAGCTCGCCTGGACAAAGCCTTCATCCAAAAGAGTACAACGATACTTCATTTAAAGTACGGCAGTACTGCATTTAAGTACACGCGCGCCTTCCAAGGACCTTCTGCCCGCAGCATGGATTTCATAAGAACTCGACAGCAACCCGCAAAATACTTCAACGAGGTGGAAGTCCATTAGTCCTGTGGTGTGTTTATAAAGTACATCTGAATTAAGATTTGTTAGTGAGTGGGACAAAGAAAAAAAAAATAGAATCTACATCATGAATAAAATGCAAGCATTTTCTCTCTTGGATGTGGAGAATTGCAATACGTGGATAGCATAGTAAGAATAGGAGTATTAATAATGCAATAGTTGTAAGAATAATTGTTATAGTACTAATCATTGGCTTAAAACACACTAACTCCAGCTGTTATTAGATGTTTAATTGATTGTGTACCCACCCATTGTTAAGGGTATTAATGACTATTGGCAGCCATACAGGTCAGTATGCAGGGCTAATTTTGAAACTACTGTTAACACATTTTAACACGGAGTATAGTCATATACTCATCATGTTCAATGGTTAAGCAGTGCGCCTCGCAGTTAACCCCCCCCCCCCCAATTAGCATCACAGCTGACCAGGAAGATGTTGGTTATTTGAAGGCGAGTCAGTGCCTTTTGTATCAGACCATCACGGCATGCATGGCGTTGAAGAATCACTGGTGGTCCTAACCCTTTTTCTTTAAATGGTGCAAAGACGAGAATGAGGACAGAACTTTGCCTTATTAAACCTGTGGAACTAAAAGAGATATTTCCGTTGGTCAAAGCCTTCACGTGTGGATTCCCCATGGAGGACTCCCATCGTTTTGGCCCACCCGTTTCTTCCCTGCAGATTTTTTTTTAAGCAGGGTTGAATTTGTCTAAAATGATGTTCACATTTTGGCGTCGCCATTGAAACCCATAGTCTATGAATGTCAATTACACTGAAACAACACACCCTGACCATAAGAAATCTACAGCAATCAAGGTGTGTCAGACAAAGATCAAATCCTCCTTCTGAAGGGGAAGGGCAGGTTGTTATTTAAGGAGGGCGAGAATGTTGTCTGTACCATAAGTTTGAGATTGAAAACGGACTGGTTCTATTGTATGCATTACATTTTTGATGACTTGACCATTCTCACACTTGACAGAATTATTGATGCATCGTCATTTTCACAGTAGGAC
The DNA here is from genome assembly GCF_026213295.1 of Gadus chalcogrammus. Lineage (NCBI taxonomy): Eukaryota > Metazoa > Chordata > Actinopteri > Gadiformes > Gadidae > Gadus > Gadus chalcogrammus. The sequence goes on along the minus strand of NC_079412.1, from coordinate 27,185,838 downwards.
GTTACAGGAGTGAAAATTTAATATAATTGGCAATTAGTGAAAATGCACTTTCCCTAATTCATAATACATTGTGTGAGTGTCAGAGAGGGAGACTATTTGTTCAGTTACGGTGCACATTAAGTTTAAATATATCATTTTTTATGCCGAAACAAAAAAAGCAAACTTTTGAAACCATTCATTACAAAAGGTATTTTTCTTTTTATTATGTTCCTTCATGTCGCCCCCACTGTAGTTTTACTCGTTACTCTTCCATCTAAATTGGAACTTAATATATTCTGTGAGTTTCAGCAATTATTCTTCACGATTCTTTCTAAGAACCTGCACATTTACAAAAGATTGTAACACAGAAGTAGTTTAACTACTTCATTGGCAGACATTGAAATGTCTGCAAGCTAGTCTTTTGAACAAAGTTGGTTAATTCATAAATAATTGTAATTAAAGCCTTTATAGCAACAGGTGTTTTGTTCTTTTTATGTTATTTTGTTTGTTGCTATTGTTTTACTTCATCACGTTTGAATAAAGTTTTATAATTTCAAAACGGCCTAGAAGCCTTTTTCATGGACTATGGTGCTATATATAGAGAATGGTTAGGCCCGGGGGTCGGAAAACAATTTTAAACATTTATCACTTTTTCAGTGGGCTCAAATGAGCGTAATATCAGTGGGGTTTTTCTTCACTTTTTTACCTTTTGCACTCGACCACAATTATTGCTACACTTTTATCTTTAACCTTTTCTCAAGTTATTTTTAAATTCTTTTAAAATCTTTTTAATTCACGCCAAACTTAATGTAGAATTGAGCGCGTAAGTAGCCTCCAAAGTTAATATTGTAAGCACATCATCAGTCTGTATTGTTGTACCTGTGAGGTCATGAAACTAGGGTAAGGGTATTACATATCAAGGGCCCAAAAATGTATACCTCAACAGTCTGTACACTATGCATTGTCAAGGTGCATCAACCAGATGTTTCACAATAGTCAATGGTGCAAAAACTTCTAACTCTGAAAGTACATCCTTGTCAAACACTGTTATGCTGTCAGTTGATGTTTCGTGTAAAATAAAAAAAGGCTTTGTCAAAAATGTCTTGGCCCTTTACTGTAAACCCATCTAATGTTAAGATCCCCTGCATTCACATGCTCTTAATTATAGATTTAGAAGATGGAAGAGCTCCTCAGACCAGTGATACGTTTTCATCAAGTTGGATCGAGCCCACAAAGCTGGTGTCATGAAGTAAGTGAATAATGAATTTATTTATTTATATATATCGATTTATTCAATCGACCATGTATATATAACTATCGAAACATTCTAACCAAAGATCAAACCATATTTATTTTCAAGTTGCTTAGTATTGCAACATATGATGTCGTTCTTTTCTCTGCTGACATGAATAGCACCAAAAGCTGCGGTTAGGGCAGCAGCGTATCTCTTTTCCTCCGCTAGGAGACAGTAATGCGCGTTTTTTAAACAGTTATGGTTCCACAGTGATTACATCAGTTATTTTTCATTTTATCTTCACCTTGAGGCTTTATTATAGCTCCATTGAGGTGGATATGACTAATATATTCCGCAGTCATTATGTGACTGAAGAACATATCTCACTTCACAGCTCGGCTTCAAAATTAGGTTTACATAAGGATAGGTTTGATGGCATTGATGAGTATCAAATTGCATCGTAAAATCGGTATTAAAGTATCCTTATAAAACAAGGGACTTTAAAAGTATTAATCTGTGAAGAACTAAATATGTAATCAAATGGAGGTTTATTATTGATAACTAAAGGAAACTGTTTTGATCCCGAAGCGGTTCTTCAAGCTTCGTTGTGGCGGGTTATAAGTTATAACCATGTCTAAACATAATCTTAATGTCAAATAATATTTGTTTGGAAATAACTTAACATTTGTTAAGCCACATGTAGTATACATTTTGAAATTGTTGGTGTAGTCATTCAAAACATTCACATGTCTACCGGTATATGTCTAAAACACTGAAGCATTCTGAAAACGATAAACTTTCTAAACAACAAAATGCTGTATGGATATATTTTCATATGGTTAACCCACTCTCACTGTTACTTGATGATACAAATGATCACATTGAATCCAGCTATGGTTGAGAACCTTTAATATATATATATATATATATATATTAATTAAACGCTCAGACGTTGGAGCCAAGTGGTTTGTAGGTGACTTCGTCCTTCTCCTCAGACTAGCATCAAAATCGTGCCGAGGAGTGTGATGGAGGCAGCTGTTGCTAGGCGACGTGGCGGTGCAGAAGAGGCGTCTGCCTGGGTTCTCTCCAGCCAGGTGCTGAACCTGCTGGTCTGGGCGTACACCCCTGGTCGGTGAGGCAGGCCACACTTCTCCCCGAAGCTGGTCACCCCGGCCACGTAGAAGCTGTCCTCGTCTTCACTGTAGCACTGCAGAGGCCCACCGCTGTCCCCCTGGAAACAACCACCATACACAAAAGACCACCGACGTTATTGATTTTGATTCGAGGTTTTCAGCTCTCATTGGTCGGATGATGGGGTCACCTGACACGTATCCACAGCCCCTTCCTCTGACCCGGCACAGATCATGTTGTCTGAGATGACACCGTTGTACCAATCCGCCTGGTTACACCTTGAGGTGTGGATGATCTCCACCTCCGCCTCTTGCAGTCTGTCCACGCCCACACCTTCACAGACAACACCCGCCACCATTTCACTGTTTCAAACTATTCTAGAAAAAAAAACACCCTAACCACTAGATTATCCTGCCCACTCCAATCAGAACCATTTAACAACCAACATGAAACTGTTAAAGAGAGTCTCGGCTAAACAGAGAGAATCTCCGTTCTGCCCTACAGAAAACTGTGCATGTGCATTACAAGTTTCGCTTTTTTTGGCCTCAGTGAGGTGGGCCTGGATCCTACATCCATCCTCACACCCACCATTATACGAAACACTCCCCCACCCCGTGACGAAGCAGAGGCTGAGGTTGAGCCCCAGCTCGTGGGTCAGGTTGTTGGGGGTGCAGACGGGCTGCACGTAGTCGTCGAAGGTCCAAGGAGAGGCCAGACGCACCAGGGCCACGTCGTTGTCGAACGTCGCCGCGCTGAAACGCTCGTGCACTCTCAGTCTGTGCACGGACCGGCTCTGAGAGTGTTCTCCCGGCGTGGAGAGCACGTCTAATCCGGCCACCACCTTGAAGTATCTGTGGCTGGCAGTGCTAGAAAGAGAAGCGCATAGGCACAGGTTAAGGCCGCTGAAGGCATGGTTTATGAGCTATAGTAAGAGTATAGTTTGTTAGACATGGCATGAACAGTCAGTCAGCTCTGAGAGAGTGAAACCAGTTTGTGGACGTTCCACTCTGCATCAAACGCAAAATCACAGTTGGTGTGGGTCATAACCATTGGGATAACACGTCCCTCCTTCTTCCTAGAACTTTTTTAATCTCAATTAGTTTTTAAAAAGAGCAAATTCAACCAATTTATTACAGTAATAAAAACAAATGTATGAATTATAAAGTCATTTCCGCCAAGTTGCTTCCACCAAAAGCCCTTAAATTCTACCAACTGCACCTTGAAGGTGAGCCCCAGCTGTGTGGACGGAGATAGGGATAGATAACTGGGTTGTAGAGGCAGACACAGAATGGAGAAGGCAGGGTTTAGGCTATCTCCTTATATAATGTTTTAGTATAATCAGCACATGTGTTGAATTGTATATTGAGCAAATAGTCAGATCTATATAGAGCAAGGTGTGTGTATACCGTCAACTACAATACCATCTTAGAAATGTCGATCCACAATGTCAACAGACGTTACTTACGGGTAATTTCTGAAGCAGTGAGTTGCTGTGAGCACCCAGAGACTGTTGAGGATCGTTCCCCCACAGAGGTGCCTCGCCTTGATCTGGATGCTCACCAGCCAGGGCCAGGCCCCAATGGGGGCCTCCCGACCCCCAACGATGCGCGATCCACCCGGCCGGGCAACCAGGCTCCGTTTCCCACAGCCTGCTATATCAAATATTTAAAGATATACCAACGTCGATTATACCATTTGTTTTCAAGTGGGACAGTTGCGTGTTATCAGATTGTTAGCTATTTAATTGCCTACCGTGCGATGAAACTTTAGCAAATATAATGATCACACAAAGGATCTTCAGAAATGCCCTACAATCCATTTGCGTATAGGTCTACTTTTTTTTTTCTCAATCGTTGGATAAATACGTTCCGACCAGATTACCATTAATGGGAATTTGGCAACAGAACAGCACAATAACAACGTTTGGGTCGAAATAAAGGAATACCGTACTTTACTTCAATCCAAAAGTACCCCGTATACCCAGCCAACATTTTGACCATGTTGGGAGGTTGAAACGACGCGCATCAAACGCATTGAATGCTTCGGCATGTTGCTACGATACGTTAACGTCGAAACGTTAACGCCGCCGCCATATTTGAGGCAAAGACTGCCTGGAAACAGTTGAAGTAAACTGAGAGCTTTTTTTGGGGGGATACAAATTTGGCTAGTATTACGTTTATATTTCTCATCAGATCTCAATGAGTCGTTTTTCTATTCATATTTATGCAATTTTATATATTTTACATGAAATTAATGTTTTACTCACCATACCTTTACTCACAAACCCTTCAATACAAACTACTCATTTAAATCTATTGAGAAATGAAAAAGTCATAACTAGTCAGTGCTTTTTATCCATAAAAGATGCAGCTCCCTGTTTGCATGTATTTGATTTTACAGGCCAATCTTTGCCTCTAAAATATGTGTAGACGTTGAGTACAAACACTAATAAGTTCTCTTAGAAAATATGAATGGCTTTGTCGACGTCGGGGGCCAGGATCGATGACTGATGATAGTAGCCTCATATTATATCCACGACTGGATCTAAGGCTACAGTATTGTAAACGTGGCCCATGCCACTTGCTCTGATTAAAGTTATTCCCATCTAACAGTTGTTTGATGTAATTTATATATCTAAATCAGGCCTTTGGAAAAACGTCCAGCTATCAAGCCCCTGACTTTCCAAAACTGCTAATGTATATAAATACCAAACATGTCTCTTTCAGCACTTCAGATAGACAAGTCAGCTCCCATCGTTCATCTCCAGGAGCTAGCTCTTCGGGCCGACTCATTGATGAACCCATCACTACTGGACTCCTCAAAGTACTTAAACTACTAAATGTACCCTAAAATGTATCTCAAGCAAGTTGTGTCTATTTAAGTCAAATCCTTTTATCTTCCTGTGTGTTTCAGTCCACCAACTCCCACAACTATGACCTGGCAGGTGCAGTGCCGCCCTCCTCAGCACATACCTGAAGTTACTGCTCCGCAAATAGACCTATAGAACTGTGTTCCATATGAGGTACAAATCAAGTAAATGGATGATGGAAATTGGCATTCATTTATTTATTTCGATTCAAATTCAAAATTTTGTGGGATATGACATATCAACAAATGTATATGATGATGCATTTGAAAACGTAGACCACTAAATAGGCTATTATACTTTTCGTGAATTTGATCTGAAGTTTTTTGGTCACTGTAATTAATAGTGAAATTATTTGTTGTTACAGGAAGACTGTTAAGTTTAAAACCTCCACAGCGTTTCTCAGTCTGGACATGGAAAAACAAGGGTTTTATTAGGTTTACGTTGATTTAAGATTCCTCTGAAAATGTCCCTTTCACCAACAAAACATCCCATGATGCATTCTGATGCACAATATCTTTTCCTAACAGGATTGCTCAAATTACCTGTGATTTTAAGAAACACACTTGGCGACACTCCCTTCGTGATTCTAAGAAACGCATTTGGCGACGCTCCCTTACATTTTGCTGAGAGTCATCAATTATGTAGGGGACGGATACCAGCAACAATATGGCGACAGCCGCAGTTTCTCCCCAATCTTTTCCACATCTGCAGTCCAACAACGCCTTTCTGTATTCTCTGTAACGGTGACAAAGTAAGTATTTTCTTTTTCTTTTACCCGAGGACGATTTTCCGTGAGGAAATATGTTTTTCCGTCGCATCAATATGCTTGCATAAATAAATGTCGCAGAGCTGGTCTTCATCTTCCAGGTGAATGGGAATAAGACTCCATGCGTGTCAAATATACATGGACATTTTCTTTGGCGTGTGGAGGAAAAAAAATACCGATCGTTTTGGAACATGGTGTTCTGTTTATGTCTTTAGCTCAATTTAATCATCGTTTATATGGCATGAATTAGATATGGGGAAAGCAAATCCGAGGTGTGTGTAAACTGGATGGACAGATTCATTCAAAAAGGTAAGCGGGCCGGCGGAGAACATTCTCGGTGAAATCTAAAGCTTTACAATGCCAGTTCATCAATCAATCAATATTTAATTCATCTTTTACATGATGTCCATACAGCTTGGAATATGTGACTGGTGGGTGAGTAGGCGATACCTCCATCATCGATATCATGTTCCTAAATGCTCTTATGGGTGTATCAGTCGATCACGGTCTCCGGTCACCTTCTTTTTTTTTTTTTACCTAATCGCTGTTATTTCGGGATAAGAGACGTTATTATTCGTGTTTCATGCCATCTCTCCCCGTATGGAGCAGCGTATTGATCGGGTGGTCGACGCGGACCCCGGGTGTGGTGCACGGCTCCCCACGCTATATGAAACGTAAAGAATAGAAGGGAGAAAAAAAACAACACCCAGGTGCGTTCAACGACGTGCTCACGGAATGACATTTCATTCAGGCTTGACGATCTATCGCAATATCAGACCATTGACTTAAATTCGTTCAGGTTAGAAAATCCCAGCAGGACATGTCCAACAGATTCCACCCACTGCAGCAAGCGATAATTCGGCCAGTTTGGTGTAAAGGGGCTTCTTATGTGCGCAATGCTGCGGCTTCATGTGGGGCTGGACAGAACCACCGTTCAGTGTAGGCTGTATGTCTACTAATAGAATGGGGTTCAGCGTGGTGTCCTTATCGGGGAAAATAGCAAAACAATTCACCGTTCATCCATGGCGAATTAGAACGAGTGAACAATATGTGCGGCGATGTAAATAATGAAGCCCGCATGGATACAGGCAGGCCTAGCCCTCGGTTATATGATAAGCTATAATAGGAGCATCACATAGGCATCATCACCTATCGGTGAAGGGTATTGGCCTTGTCGGCGAGAAAGGACCGTGTCGAGCCTCCTAGGCCTGCACGACGCTAGGAGCTCAAACGAAAGGCCTCTACAAGCTCATCCTGGAGCACGGATCACTGAGTGTTATCATGACCATTTAGGCCTGCTAAAAACCAAGGCAATGCGATCGTGTGAAATGGTTTCTTTCATTAGACGCTGCTTAGTGGGTAGTGTGTGTGTATGTTTTTGTTTACGTGCGTGCGATCGAGTGCGTGCGTTTTTGTGTGTTTGTGTGTGTGTTTGCGTGCGTGCGTGCGTGCCTGGGTGGGTGTGTCTCTGTCTCTGTGTTTTTGTGTGTGTGTGTGTGTGTGTGTGTGTGTGTGTGTGTGTGTGTGTGTGTGTGTGTGTGTGTGTGTGTGCTGTGTGCTGTGTGCTGTGTGTGTGCTGTGTGTGTGCTGTGTGCTGTCTGAGGCCGACGTGAGTGGGAATGTAATATTGGTTATTTGGTGTCATCTCATTCAGAACTAGGTCGAGTGTTTGTGGTGTGGTGCTGAAACGGACAGCGCCCGTGAGCAGCAGAAGAAGCGCAGCTCCGAGGACCGGAACGTTCTGGAACGTTATAAACAGACGCTCGGTTACCCTCACATGGGAGGCTTGACTGTGTCCTAGGTTAGCCTTTTCATTGCATCCGTTTGGCTCTTATCGATTTCATCCATGAGAATCTATGAGATGGATATCCTCCCAGGTTACAAAGACATTTGTCAGGATGTGAAAGGCAGGAACGCTCTGATGCTGATGTTATCGCTGCTCCGGGCGGGGACGGCTGATTTTGCAAGATGTCAAAGTCGGTGTTTAGGTTGTTTATTCTGTTTTATAGAAATCCTTAGTCGATTTGGGCTTATAGAGCATTAGGTTTTGTTACTAGCCTAAACATCTATGTTATCAAGCGACTGTTAAAAATACAGTATAGCTGAATGGAGTATTCAGCTTGTGTATGACATTTAGTAGGCATCCCCATTCCCAGTGCCCTTTAAACAGACATTCCTTTTGTAACCGTGGTGGATGTTGTCATATCAACAAAATCTGTATTTATACCGAAGGACTTATTTCTATTATTGAAAGAGCGATATAAACAGGAAAAGCCTTGTAAAGACATGGCTGCAACAATTCAGTGTTATTTTATTATCTTGTCTTATGGCCAATGAACAACAAGTATTACAAACCGACTGCTCCTGTTCACACGCACGCTCGAGTAGAATATCGCTATTTTATTATGATTACACCCAGTCACAGAGCCGCCCCGTTGCATTGCTCAGCAGAGTCAATACCTATCATTCATGTTTCCCTCATGCACGTCCACAATGTCTGTGTCAAGACACAGCAAGGCAGCTCAAAGGGCGCGAGAAAGCTGCCGCTGTGTCTTCGTCTTCATCGCTGTCACTAAGCACACGTGTTGTTGGATGAATCAGGATGAGTCAACAAATCGTAATGAGGATAACGATAGTGGATTATTTGGGGCAAAATTGAACTCTTTGGCTTGTTTGAATATTTTGCTGGACAACAAACATACTGCTGTTGGCTAGACTGAAAAAATAGGACATTATGACGCTGACACTGTGCGCAAAAATGTTGGTTAGTTAGAACTTTAATTCAACATGCTAAGCGTGAGGCTGATCTAAGTGTTGTTGAACCATTACAATACAGACTCTAATCTATAACCCTCTTCAATAAGCCCGTCCTTTGGACTTTTACAATGTTACAGTGTAATAAACATACAATTATAATATGGTAACATGTATAAAGCATATTACATTTTTACAAATGTACAAATGCAAATCACTCTTACTTATAGTATTATCGCATCATATATTATATCCTTGCTCAGACCCAAAATATTGCTGTCCAGAGGCCATTTTGGATCTGACATTAAAGGGGTTGTGAACGTCCTTTTTATTAATATTTTAAATTGGCAATATGTCTTATATGATCTTGAACATTGTAATCTATGCAATGATATCACTGTTACTGAAATAAGGCCACGGTTATTTTTCTACGTCACGACCAAGGGACGGTGTGTGTGAATGTGTGGAACGCCATCCAGGCCGCGCTGGTTAAGGGAGAGAGGGTTAAGCTTCCTGGACCCTTAAAGTCATGGTGTGTGCTGAGCGCCGTCTGGCCAGCGGTTGAATTGGACGTTGGTGTCCAAAAGACGATAACGCCTCTTTGACACTGATAGTGCAGCGCTACGTAGGTGGGGGATTTCATGCACGTCGCTCGTTATAACGCTCATACACAACGACTGTAGTAAAAAACAATCACAAAGTCACCATGGGTTTCGTAACTATGAGGATAACACCCCCCCCCTCCTTCCAAAGACTCTCAGCCCAAAACGTTGTTTTTTAAATCTAATATTGTTCTAGATAGGAACTTTGTTCATCCCTTGGGAAGTTTCCCTCTGGAGGGTTCTAATTCGAGCTTTAAATGAAGGTTCACCACACTTTAGGCATCCTGGTCTTCCAGCTGGCCTCTGCTCTACTGTTCAACATGAGTGCACGTGTTATCTCTTCTCATCATCCTCCTCTCTCTCCCTCCTCCTCCTCCTCCCCCAGAGCAGCCGCCCGGCGGATGGTTCAGACCCCAAGGACCCAAGTAGCTACAGGATGAAAACATGGCCGCACCCCTTCTCGCACCCCCAGGCCCTAACAGCATCAAGGAGTTCACTTTGGAGTCTCTGGCGAACCTCGAGCTGCGCTTCAAGGATGCGAAGAACAAGAAGCCTCCCCGGCAGGACAGCAGTTACCGCGACGATGACGACGAGAACAAGCCCAAGCCCAACAGCGACCTGGAGGCCGGGAAGAGCCTGCCCTTCATCTACGGGGAGATCCCCAAAGGGCTGGTGGCGGTACCCCTGGAGGACCTTGACCCCTTCTACGCGGCCACTCAGAAAGTGAGTCGCCCTTCCTCCCCCTTCGTCTCTCTCGCACTGCTGGGCACCCTGTATTTGGTTTGCAGTGCACAGTGTTTTTCATGGTGAAGCAGTCTGCCGCCCGTCCTTTTGAATCCCAATACATATTCCTGAGTACATTCATTCTTATCAATTGATCTCTATTTCTCTCTCTCTCTCTCGCTCTCTCTCTCTCTCTCTCTCTCTCTCTCTCTCTCTCTCTCTCTCTCTTTCTCTCTCTCGCTCTCGCTCTCTTTCTCTCTCCCTCAATCTCTCCGTCCCGAACTGTCTGACATGTCTCTAATAACAACATCATCAACAACAATAACAACATTAATTTTCTGACCAACAATGATGCCACGTTGCAATTGGGGTTCATAAATTAGTAATGACATTATTATCGACATGATTTGTGAATGAATTGTACAAAGCACAACGAAGCCGTCAAAGGCGAGATCATCATCATAATCACACGATGGCTTGAGTCGGTTGCACATCCGGCAGGTAGGCTGAGCGCGTCGTTTCATCTAATTCCTTGCTGAGGTGGTGTAACGTCATTATGTTTTCTTCCTTGAGGGGCCTATGGGGAGCTGGGTTGTACCCATGTTGTTGCGTAGGTTGCTCCATGTCTCTGTGGCTCCTGGGCTTTTGGGGGAAAGGTCATGGCTGGTAACCATTGAAAGACGGTGGTTCCACATGAAGGGTTTTTTCTAATTGTTCAGGACTTAATTTGCCAGGGAAAGATAAAGGGCAGTGGAGAGAGTTTGCTGTGGTAGTCTTTAAGGACTGGGCGCTGTCTTCCCCGCTGGGCTTGTCCAGACTGAAGCTCGGGCTTACTGCTTTGTCACAATGACCTCGACACGGTGGATCAAGTCAAAGCACTGGTGGGTTGATCTGAACGGGTTGGATATAATACAGAAGACATGCATGTTCTGCAAATAGGAGGTCAGACAACAGCATTGCGGCGTTGCCGTATGAATATTGTATGATCTTAGCATTTTTCCTGATGAAGAACACTCCATTTAGGTTGGTTCGCTGAGATGTTTCCTCGTTTTTCTGAAAGACTACACTAACTATGGAAGCGAGTCACCGCCTTAATGTTTTCAATTATATTAATGTATGGAAATGTAAACACCATTGAATTCATTCAACATTGAAACATAATACTTTGAAAACGAGGTCAGCTCTCTTTTGAAATTCATATTTGGCATTTCTAGTCGATTTAAAAAACAAATATACTTTTTTCAGTGTTTCAAGACATAAAATTTCAAGATATTTGAATTACGATCTGCATTAATCGTATTTAAGTGGACCAGAAATTCAAGTAGCAAAGTGAAGAGGCAGGCATTCCAAGGACAGGCATGAGCAATCAAGACTAAATTGAATAGAGACTGCTGTCATCATAGCTGTTAGGAGGATTTCTGAACCCCTGAAAACCCCTTTGCTTATTGTTCTCTGAGTTACTCATAACATAACTGACACAAACCCCACAATTTACCGAAACCCTGTGTTCTCCCTGTTGGCCATCGTTGGTTTTAATTCTCCAGCTGTTTTCTTTGATCACATGACTGACAGACCACGCTGTGATAGGCTTGCAGTCAGTTATCCATTTGGAACTTTTGAACATTTTAAACAAGTCACAAACCCCGTCACATACATTATTTAACTTAAAACAATGTTCCTGCCAAAATAGTGGCCAGTTGTTTTGCTAATTCTGCTATTTGTATTCTTACTTATATTTATAGTATAATTTGTAAACCATCCTAACCATAACTTCTAGGATAAGATAGTGTAAGTGTTTGACAACATCAGTGTTATCGATCTGGTAATATGACTCTATTTTGGATCGATTCCATTTTTAAATGTCCACCTTTCAATAAAATTAGCTCCCCTCCCCCCTCCCTCCCCTATTTATGGACTACTAAGTCGGTAAATAAAGAGCACAAGAAAATGGCACCTTGGCAAGCTCTGTGAAGATCATCTGAGGGTGTGTGTGTGTGTGTGTGTGTGTGTGTGTGTGTGTGTGTGTGTGTGTGTGTGTGTGTGTGTGTGTGTGTGTGTGTACGCATATGTGTACACGTCTTCTGCTCAGTGCATCTGTTCCATCCATGTACACGTTCTCCTCTCGCCTTGAGAGCGTGCACGTGAAGCCGTTATGTAACCCCTCCACCAGAGCAGCGCACGGGGAGGAAGGGGATCGCGGGTGTTGTCACAGACAACACCCTTCATTGCGTCCTCCTAACACACGCTCTTGCCTGCTGTTTGTTTCCCTGCCTTGTATACGTCTATTTATACTGTTTATTTACCCGCTGTCTCACCCAGTCTGTGACCCCTGCTTCTTCAACAGTCAACCCAGCCAATCGGCCCCCTGCGTCAGGCGAAGCTATAGTTACAGCCCTTGAACTACTGCTAATATTCAAGTGCTAGCATCCATCCGTGTGTGTGTGTTAGTGTGTGCGACTGCGTGTTCATGCGTGTGAGTGTGTGTGTGGCAGTGGTGACTCCTCAAGAGCTGCCACCGTGCCGTCAGGCCAGGTAGCGACCTTGAATGGAAAGAGGGTGATTCTCTCCCCCTCTTTTTCTCTCTCGTTCTGTGTCTCTCTCTGTCTCTTTATCACATGCTTTCTTTTTTTTGTCTGTCCCTCTGTCTTTCCTCTTTCCCTTTATCTGTGTCTCTATCTCTCTCGCTCTCCTTCTCTCCCTCCCTCTCCCTCCCTCTCTCCCCTCCCTGTTAACATCTCTGTCGCTGAATGCCAGGCCTGCCGCGCCTAGACTCTGGTGTCGGAGCTTTTTGCTTCCTCCCGGTTTTGGGGGGGGGGGGGAGGGGAGAGAAACAGAAGGGTGTCTGTGTGTGTGCGTGTGTAGAGGGGTGAGGAGGGGGAGCGACGGTATTGGATAGTCTTCCATTCCTCCGGGCCACCGTGCCTCCTGACAGCTCTGGGTGATGAATCAGGCGCTGGCTCTTCTCCTCTTCTCTCTGAGAGGGTGCCAGGCACTGAGGGACACGGCTGGCCATATTGTTGGGGACGGAATTAGAAATCCGCCCCCTCCTCCTCCACCCTTCCTCCACCCTTATTCAGCCCAGGCGGGGGTAGGGGGAGGGGAGGGACTGGGCTGGGTCGCAGCGGTGATCAGGGTGGCTGTGCTCGGCTATGATGGGATCGGCAGGTGAAGGGCGTTGTTGAACCCACCCAGTGGGTCCTGCTGGGGAGAGGGGGAGGGACAGAGAGAGCAGGAGGGAGAGAGAGAAGGAGGGAGAGAGGGAGCAGGAGGGAGAGAGGGAGCAGGAGGGAGAGAGAGAGCGGGAGGGAGAGAGAGAGAGAGAGAGAGAGAGAGAGAGAGATAGAGGGAGAGAGGGGGAGGGAGGGAGAAAGAGAGAGAGAGTTATGAGGTGTGGACGGGGGAGAAGGAAAAGGCGTGTGCAGGAATGTATAATTTACATTTTGTTGTCGTACGGCCCGTGTAGACAAGCGTGCGTTGTCTGCCAGGCTGCTCCGCTCCTCCTCTGCATCTGGTGCTAGTCGGTGGCTTTAATACTATACATACACAAGCACGACAAGCCCACGTCTCTTGTCTCAGTGTGCACCTGCTCCACAACGCTGATCAATGGGATAATAGTGGACAAGCCGGGGCGGAGAGAGGGAGCGCCACTGGGAGGAATAGAGGAAGGAAGTGCATGAAGCGCGTGTGGTGGGGGTGTTGTGTGTGTGTGTGTGTGTGTGTGGGGAGGGGGGGGGGGGGGGGGCGCGGATGCAGAGGATGCAGAAACCTCTGGCTGAGGGCTGGATCTTGAGCTCGACTTTCGCTCTCTTTCGTTCTCTCGTTCTATTCTTTCTTCTTCCGCCCATCCCCTCCCCCTCCCCGTTCCTCCCTCTCTCTCCCTCCCACTCAGCCCGCTCGCTCCCTGCTTCCACCTCTCTCACTCTCTCCTTCTCTCTCTCTCTCTCTCTCTCTCTCTCTCTCTCTCTTTCTCTCTCTCTTCAGTCTGCTGCCTCTTCTGTAGCTGCTGCCATCCTGCATGTCTGCCTGCCTCTCTCTCTTTCTAACTCTCTCTCTCTATCTCTCTCGCTCTCTCTCGCTCTCTTTCTCTCTCTCTCTCTCTTATTCACTCTCTCTCCCCCCCTCTCTCTCTCTCACTCTCTCTCTCTCTCTCTCTCTCTCTCTCTCTCTCTCTCTCTCTCTCTCTCTCTCTCGCCCTCTCTCTCCCTCTCTCTCTCTCATTCCTGCCGTCCTCTCCTCTCCTCTCCTCTCCTCTCTGCTCAGCTGTGGATTATGAAATTTTCAGTAGCTTTGCAGCAGTTTAGTCATGCGTTACTGAGAAGTACTCCTACATACATGGCATTCTCCTGCATGTGTGTTGGAGACGCTTAGAGGCGGAGAAAGGGAGAGCCAAGGACAGAAAGAGATGAAAACAAACAAAGCATTTGTATCCGTGTGTTCATATTACAGATCGCATTCTTACTAGCGTTCTGTAATATTGCTGCGTGTGTGTGTTGCCGGGCATGTATGTTGTAGTTTGCCACACGGTGCATGCGTGTGTGTGTTGCCGGCCATGTATGTGGTGGATTGCCACACGGTGTGTCTGTGTGTGTGTGTGTGTGTGTGTGTGTGTGTGTGTGTGTGTGTGTGTGTGTGTGTGTGTGTGTGTGTGTGTGTGTGTGTGTGTGTGTGTGTGTGTGTGTGTGTGTGTGTGTGTGTGTGTGTGTGTGTGTGTGGCATGTAGCACTCGCAAACCAAAGCTTCATTCAACCGAAATGTCCTGGCATGCTTGGCTTCTCCATATGGCCACTGGGGCGGTTCCAAGCCCTGCCATGCCATGGTGCTGTAGTGCTGGTGACAGCGTGTGTTTGGACACACACACACACACACATGCACACACACACACACACACATGCACATACTCACACACACACACAAACACACATGGTATGACAGCCAAGCTTAGGGACCTGCTCCCGTGACCCGTAATATAGACAAGTAGGACAGGGCTTTATCAGATCGTCTGAGCATGACTAACCCATTGCTACTCAACCGGCCTAATGCGAGCGGGCCGTGAGTTTCACTCAAATGAACGTCCAAGCGGGCGGTGGTCATGTGATCTGAGTGTGTGTCTGGGTTGCTAAGCGGCGTGTTTTATTTGGACGGTGTCTCCTGCAAGGAATGCTTTTCGTTGACTGGGTTGGGCTGGATTTGGTGGTTTGGTTGGTATCTGTAGATGAGGCTACAGCAGGTGTTCTGCCTCTGCCTGTCTCCTTTGTAGTCACTCCTCATTCATTCCTCGCTGTTATTAAAACCCCCTTTCATTTCCTCTCATGCACTCCGTCTGCCCGCGTCCATCATTTTCGGTCTTCCTCCACCATATTTTTCGCTCTCTCCTTCTCGCACGCTCTTTCCCTCTTTCGCTCTCTCTTTCACTCTCTCTCCCTCGTTGGCACGCCTTGTCATTTAGTTTATCTTTATGGCTCTTAGCAATGTGGTTTTTCCCATCCTTTTTCTCTACCTCTTTCTCTCTGCTCCCCCCCCCCCCCCCCTTCTCTCTCTCTGTGTTTGGAGTCCAGGGCTATCAGCTTTAACTGTTGGGTGGAAGGGTTCTCGGGAGCTTAATGCAGGGGCCAGGAAGGGGAGCCTTGTTAAAAGCACAAGGCTATATCACTTTTGCAAATGCACAGGGAGCATCATCAATCATTCATTCCGATGGCCATGTTTTATTTAAACAATGATGAGGTTTTCTACTGGAAGAGGTATGCAGCTAGACTATCTTGGGGAGCACTCCCCCCCCCCCCCCCCCCCCCTCAGAAGAACCAGCACCACACATGAGAGGCAGATAGAGGGCAGGCACAGAGCAAACTTCCAAAACATGTTCACGGGGCCATCTTAAATGCACCAGTCACTCCCGATGAAGTGTCTAAAAACATGTGTGATTGGTTAACAAGGAAACATGAAACATTGTCCAAGATTGGTTGGTAGCTGCTTCACCATGGAAAAGAGTGTTTGTTCGTTGTTCTTCGATTTCTTTGTACTTCTTTCGGTTCTTCTGCAAATTTCTGCGTGTAAAAATGTGTAATATATATAAGTGTTTATATTCACTTTTTCAGTGTTTTACGAACGTTTATGCAAAAAATGTTATTGAACTTTAGTACAGAAAACACCAAACATATTATGTTATAATATACCATAACGTATAAATTGTTTGTCGTTTTAAATGATTGGCATATATTATTAGCATATATATATTGTATAAAAAACAAGATACAGTGTTACGTATCATTAAACCTAGCAGTGCTTGTATTTAACGATCTACCCTCTCTCTCCTCTCTCCTCTTCTCCTCCTCCCTCCTTCCTCCTCTGCTCTTTTCTCCCCAGACGTTTATAGTGCTAAACCGAGGGAAGACCATCTTCCGGTTTAGTGCCAACCCTGCCTTGTACTTCATAAGTCCTTTAAATTTTGCTAGGCGAATGTCTATTAAAATTTTGATACACTCATATCCTTTTCAAAAAGCCCTCTTTGACCGAGACCGACTCACCAGCTGTTACCAGTGATAACCCTGCAGATTATTTATGATTATAGATGATGATATGGCCCTGCTGCTGTCCTAGCTACTAAAAGTCAGCCGTGTTTGATGTTTATACGTGTTTGAATACATAGGATATTGACGGGTTTTACGCAACGTGTTACGCGAAGTGTTTCCTGTCAGGGCAGTCGCCTGAAAGCCGCCATCAACACGATTGCAGATTGCTCAGGCGTGGTGAATTAATTCATACTTAACAGATTGGATCACAGTGACTGATATAGCCATGATGCTAGGCTAAAACCCCGGCCTTCCTCAAAGAGCACAGCGGGTAAACACGGGTCTGGTTTGGATTCTGGCGTTACAAGACAACGCACAGAGAAGCCTGGAACCGTTCATTTAATCAGAGAACGATTTCAATTAGATGCACTAAAAGAGATAGATGAATGAACCACTGGGGAGTGATCTGAGGAGGTACTCCCGTGAAGCGTTGACCCATTGATTGACACAACGCAGAACGTGACATTTAAGCGTTTACACAGCGAAGCTCCTCTTTATAACTCTCCTCCATTCTTAGCTCTGTAGCCATTATGCTGTTATTGGTATCAGGATGAGATGTTAAACAGAAGTGCATCCTGACCCTGGACCCTTACTGTCCGCAAAACCCCCCGACCCCTCAGAGGACCTTCGCCTGCCCAAAGTAAAAGGCTGTCAGAATGTGCCATGGTTTTCACAGCACTAAGAGTAGAACTGCAAACAGTTCCGCTTAATATATATACTGTTAAAATATTTAACCGGTTAAATAATGGCCTTCGTGTGGCGGCGTTCGACGCGGCCTACAGCCACGTGTTTTAAGTGCTGCCAGTGGGCGTTTCCGTCATCAAATATGACATGCTATCAGCTAGCCACTGGTAAACACAACATGGTACTCTATAGGTGCTGTAGGGAGAAGCAATGGTGGAGTGTATGGGATGAGTGTCAGTATGAATAGACAGTGATGTAGTAAATGTCATCGACATTTCCATGTTTTTCCCTTAACTGCCTCCTCACCCTTTTCAGCATGATCATTATGTGTACTATTCTGACCAACTGTATATTCATGACCTTTAGTGACCCTCCCGAGTGGTCAAAACAAGTAGAGTAAGTACACACTTTATATATATTTATCATTATGCAGCGCACACTGATTATTTCTTCCTCACTTTGACATGATGGGTTGAACCCTTGCAAGTTATTATGAGATTGATATTATTAGATTGAGCTAATGCACACTTTTATCTGACTAGTGCGTTTGACCTCCCATTTTTTGGTACTTTCTGCCAACTAATGAGGGAAGGAAGAAGCTTTTATCCGGCATGGCGTCGGCCTGATTCTGTCTATGCTCTCCTCTTTCAGGTACACATTCACTGGAATTTATACGTTTGAGTCCCTTGTAAAAATCTGCGCGCGAGGATTCTGTATAGACGGTTTCACGTTCCTCAGAGACCCGTGGAACTGGTTGGATTTCATGGTCATTTCTATGGCGTAAGTATTTCTCTCCTCTCTCTTTGTCTTTGTTTCTTTCTATTGTCTTTCTTTCTTTCGCCCTCTCTCTCTTCCTATTTCCTTTGTATTTGCTTTCCTTTTTCTCCGATTTTTTCTTTCTTTGCTTATTTTTTTTTTTCCTTCCTTTCTTTCTATTTTTCGGTTTTCTCTTTGTATTTTTCTTTCCTTCTATTGTCTTTATTTATTCCTTTCCTGATATTGTTTTTGTGTCTTTCATCCTTCTTTATTGTCTTTATATATTTCTTTCCTTCTATTGTAGTTTATATATTTCTTTCCTTTTATTGTCTTTTTTATTTGTGTTGTCTTTGGATCTAGCCTTCTGTCTCTCCTCCTTTTCTTTTCTTTTTCTCTATTGAGCTCTATATCCTTCTCTGTCTATTTAGGTGTTAACATCTCTCTTTCTCTCTCGGTCTATTAATCGGGTACCCCTCTGGTCTCCCTTTGGGATACATAATGTCCCCAGCCCAGTGACCAGTGTACCTGATCTCTCTCTAATTCCTGCCTATTCTCTCCTCCTTCTTCTCCTTCTCTCTCTCTCTCTCTCTCTGTTCGAGACCGCAAGAACCAATTTCAAGGCTCAGTATCTCCCTGTTAGTTAAAGCTGCTGTAAGCAGGGATTTAATTGTATTGACCATAAAGGATCAAGAAAGTTAGCAGACTCAACAAAGTTTTACCACTAACATCTGTTTATTTCATCCTGTTTCTTTTCCTATTTACATGGAGAGCTAACATGCAATCTTAGGCCCAAAAATGATGCGCTGTATGCTTATTAGCGTTACTCTTTTCTGTTTTTTAGCCCTGCGTGTGAATAACGAGTTGTTGTAACTTTGGTTTTGACCCCGCAGGTATATAACAGAGTTTGTAAACCTAGGCAATGTCTCAGCTCTGCGCACGTTCAGGGTGTTGAGGGCATTGAAAACTATTTCTGTTATTCCAGGTAAGACAGGACGGTGGGGGGGTGTATGGGGGGCCGGGTTGGTGTTGGGTGTGCGTCTCTTTCCTTTCCTCTCTCTCTTCTTCTTCTTCCCCCCCCCCCCCCCCCCCTTCCTCAGTGGACAGGCTCTGTGAGTGGTGTCATTCTTCCTGGTCCGGTGGTGTCGTGCTCTTGCGTGTGTGGTTTTTGTCATTGGTGTTTTGTTGTGTGATCCTTCCCCTATTTTCAGATATATAACAGAGTTTGTGGACCTGGGCAATGTATCTGCGCTGAGAACATTCAGAGTTCTCCGAGCATTGAAAACTATCTCTGTCATACCAGGTGAGATTCAGTTTAAACACTAAGGCTGATCCTCTCACCCTTTATTTTTTTCTACTCACTATTATGATTCTTATTAATATAATTTAAGCTACTAAAAAATAATTGGAAAACAAACCATTTTTTGATTTATTTTTCCTCCGAAATTATCAAAAATGGTACTAATACATTTTTGATAGGCTTTGCAGTCTACTCCAGGGCCCCTTCAGTGTGTGTGCACTCTCTCCTCTCCCAGCAGTGCTCTGATAACCAGTTTGGTTTCCTTGTTCCTCTTTAGCAGAAGCTCAGAAGCACTCACCGCAGGTTTTTAAATAAGTTAGCACTTTAGCCTAACAGTGCAGCGCTATGGACTGATTGAAGGCTAAATTGTTAGGTCATTCTGAATGGCGTTGGCTCTAAAGCACAAGGACTATTTCAGCCCATTTGTTACGATATGGAATTGTCATAAAAGTTATGAAAACGCTAAAGAATTCAGATTCTGTGATTGGATTGAAAACAAAGTTGCCGTTAACAGCAGCTTTGGTTTTCTCTCAAAAAGAGCGACACATTTGAGGAGCTTCAGTAGTTAGCTGTGAAATTCAACATGCATTCCCAATCCTAAAGAGAGGAACCCACGTAGACGTCAGCGATGAGATGAGAAATGGCATAGCGTTTAGAGAGAGACCCTACCAAATATACCTCTTTATTTATGCATGAAGACTGCCAAGCCTAGTTTGTGAACATACTTCTTATGCTGCATGATGCTTTTGAATCACTTGCTTTTACGATATTAGCCTACTAAGAGCTTGGCTGACAATGGCATTGGAAGTTTCAGTTGCCCTTTTTTTTTTAGTTTATTAACTTTTCTTTCTTACGAAAAAAAAAAGACATAGTTGCCCTCACATTCTAGAGGTTGGGAATGTTGACGGGCGGCACGGACATTGGAACTTCTTGTAGTGACACTAACCTTAACATCTAATCTATCCCGTGATAGAGCGCTTACATTCTGAAACAACATCTTCATTGGAAAATCCAAGGAAAAGACTCTGTGTTCTCAGCAATGAACGTATACAAATTCCAGTTGTAAACCTCTAGATGGCCGTTTTCCCACTTTCCGTATGCTTATTCCCTGCTGAAAACTATGTCAGAAGACTGAATCAAGAATCAATGGTCATTTAATCGAATGCCCCATATAACAGCCCTTATTTATTACGGGTTGAATTTTTTTTTCCCGAATAAGTCCCTTAATTGAATCCATTGTTTCAAATCAGTCAATGGCTTGTTATTGATCATATCCACATTTGAGAGTATATGTGTGCCATTCAATTGGAATCCCTGAGTCGATGCCACCCAAAACATAGCTTAACGTTCCCCGAGACCCAACATTTGAATGAGACTGAGAAGGAACCAGTTTCCTGGCTCCGTGTTTGAGTTCCACTTGGGGCCCAACGAGTGCTGCCAGAAGATGCCTTTCCAGAAGGTAAAACCAGTTTTGTCCTCAGTAAACCCGGCGGTGGTGGTGAGCTACAGCAGGGTGTGGGGCGGAGGTGGCAGGTGGGGCGGCCGGGGAGACAGTGCTTTCTGTTTTAAACAAGAGACCATGTACCTGAACAGTTCAAGAAGGTGCCTCACACCGGCACCGGCATTGAATTGCTCCCCCTTTTTCAGCCTTGGAGTTTAAATGATCTGCATGTGGTTTCTGGCCCCGCCCACCCCTCGTCCCCCTCCTCCTCCTCTTCCTCCTCTTCCTCTTCCACCTCCCTCCCCTGCATGGCCCCTCCTTGTGCTGCTGTGCTCTTTTCTTATGGATTTTCTCTCACTCTACAGAGTCTTCCCCCTCATCCTGCCCGAATTTAACTAACTAACTAACTAACTAACTAACTAAAAATGCATTGAAATGTGTTGGGTTTTGGCTTGGTTTGGTGTTTGTCTTGCTGAGGTGCTCTGCCCCTGGTGATGGCATTATGATGAGAGGGAAGGCTCTTCAGTATTATCTGTTTGTTTGGTTCCTAACAACGATGTTTTGTACGTGTATGTGTTGTTATTTTGTTCTGTATATCAGATATATATCAAATGTATATATCACGTTTTTAAAAATACTCCATTTAACATATACATTTACATTTACAACATTACACATTGTTCACATTGAAATGAAAGGGGAAACGCATACACACAACACATCTTTACACCTCATGTTAGACAGAGTAGCATCGTTTACCTTGTAAACCAATCTACCCCCGTTTCTTGTCTACCTACCCTTGTACTTATACATAGTCTCCACTATATATTTCCCCACTATAACATCTCCGATAACATCAGAATTATCCTCGCACAATTAGACAGCCCCCAAACATACAGAAATTAGACACTTCAGTGGCTTTGGCAGCACCATCTTCATGGCTTTTGTGTGTGAATGTGTCTATATGTGTGTGTCTGTGTGTGGGATTGGGTGTGTGTGTATGCCTGTGTGTTTGGGTGCATTTGTATGCATGCATGTGTGTGGATGAATGTCTGTGCGTCCGTGTGTTTGTGTGTGTGCGTGCGTGTGCGTGCGTGTGTGTGTGTGTGTGTGTGTGTGTGTGTGTGTGTGTGTGTGCACGGCTACCCCGCCTCCCCCCTTGCAGGCCTGAAGACCATCGTGGGCGCCCTGATCCAGTCGGTGAAGAAGCTGTCTGACGTGATGATCCTCACCGTGTTCTGCCTGAGCGTGTTCGCCCTCATCGGCCTGCAGCTCTTCATGGGGAACCTGCGGCACAAATGTGTGATCTGGCCCATCAACGCCACCGACAACTACCTGGCCAACGGCAGCAGGGGCTTCGAGTGGAACGAGTACATCAACAACGACAGTGAGTGCGGCCCGCGGGGTCGACCGTGTCACCACAGTGCTGCGGCGCGTGGGGGTTCGCATGGACTGGAAAGTATGGGCTATAAGGTTAACGTTGGGAGGACAACGACAGCATTGAAATGAAGTCTATTTGTACAGGCCTCAATCCCGGTGACCGGCTTTTTTCAAATGATCCACGTTATACAACCCAACCCCTAGTGCTAAGTGCTCTAAAGTCCAAGGAAAATCAGTCAATCGTACCGATTGAGAACTGCTAATGTGCTTAGATGTTGGAAGTTTATGTTTAACCCTAATGAGCTAGGCTATAACTGCAACACAACACCGGAGGAATCAATCATAAGTGCTTTGTGTGTATGCGTGTTTGTGTGTGTGTGCATTTGTGTGTGTGTCTGCGTGCGTGCGTGCGTGCGTGCGTATGTGTGCGTGTGTGTGTGTTTCTCTCCTCAGCCAACTTCTACTTCCTGCCTGGCAGCCTGGACGCTCTTCTCTGTGGGAACAGCTCTGACTCTGGGTGGGTCTCCCTCCTGCTCTCCTCAGGCTCTGTGTACAGTCCCCTCCTTCATCACACGCCTCCATCCAGTCAATGGTTGGAGCTGCATGTCATGAAGGGAGCAGGTCGCCTGGCTTATGAATTGCCGCAGAGGCCTAAAGACCCTTTTAATGCAGGAACTAAGTGCGCTTTGTTGTTAGATACGGCCGCCCCTGTTTTCATTTGAAAAGGCTCAAATGAAAAGTGCTTCATAAATCAAATGATTATATATCATTATAATGATGATTATTAGAGTTTGAACCCAGAAGCTCTCTACTGGAATTTAAACACACTAACGGCTTGACTACCCTCCACCCCCATCTCTGACCCCAACACACCCAACGCAATTGCCTCTCTCCTCTCTCTCTCTCTGACTCTCTCTCTCATCTTCTACTCCTCTCTTCTCTTCCTCCCCTCTCTCATCGCTCTCTCTCTCATCTCTCTCTCTCGTCTCTCGTCCCCTCGCTCTCCGTCTCTCTCTCTCTCTCTCTCTCTCTCTCTCCTCTCATCCGTCTCTCTCTCTCTGAGCCTGATGGCTCCCCTGGCCACTTGAGTGTGAATAAGTGTGATTCCTTGTCCCCCCCCCCCCCCTCCCCTCCCGCCCCGCAGCCGCTGCCGAGGGATACCGTGCATGAAAGCTGTTAAAAGAGGAATCCAAACTACGGCTCCACCAGCTTCGACAGCTTCGGCTGGGCCTTCCTGGCTCTGTTCCGACTCATGACGCAGGACTTCTGGGAGAACCTGTACATGCTGGTGAGGGAGACGGGGAGACCGCCACCAGCCCCCCCCCCCCCCGCCCCCCGCCAACCAATTAACACACCTTGACTTGACATCATTCGTCAAGCTGCGCGTACTACCGAGCCATTGTTTCGTTAATAACTGCGTATACCACATTACACACTATTCTATTGCATTAAAAGGGGAAAGACATTCACACAACACGTAATTACACCTCATGTTAGACAGAGTAGCATCGTTTCACTTGTAATTCAATCTACCCCTGTTTCTGTTTTCCTACCTACTTATACATAGTCTCCACTCTATATTTCCCCACTATAACATCACTGGACTTTGCATAATTTGTTAGCTGCACACACCACCGGGGCCATTGTTTAGTTAATAACCGCAGTTCAGTCTTCTGAAGGAGTAGTTCCCCTTACGCTGAGCTATACCCTTTTGGTTTTCTTTTTCTTTTTTGCTATAGGCTTAGGGATGGAGGTTTTTTTACGTTCTACCAATTAAACGTAAACAATGTAAAAACAGGAAACTCCGATACAATTCAGCCCGGATTCCTGATGTTGTTTTTCCTTGTAAATGATTCATTACGCAACGTCAGGTCTGTTTTCTTGAGGGTGGTGCTGCAAGCCTTCTCCCAACGGTGGACAGAGCTACACCAGCCACGCAGAGCAGGAGAAGAAGCATTAAATATTAACACGACACCACTAACAGTAGTGGGCGTAATCAGAGAGGACTTGATGGGTCCAGCACGGATTCTGCTGCTCCTTCTTCTTCTTCTTCTTCTTCTTCTTCTTCTTCTTCTCCTTCTCCTTCTTCTTCTTCTTCTTCTTCTTCTTTCTTCTTCTTCTTCTTGCTATCCTTCTTCTTTTCTTCTTCTTCTTCTTCTTCTTCTTCTTCTTCCTTCTCCCTTCTCCTTTCCTTCTCTTCTCCTCTTCTTCTTCTTCTTCTTCTTCTTCTTCTTCTTCTTCTTCTTCTTCTTCTTCTTCTTCTTCTTCTTCTTCTTCTTCTTCTTCTTCGTCTGCTCCTATTTCTGGAACCATCTTTGAAGTCCAGTGTCTTAGATCCGGTCGAGCTCTGAGTAATGACTGATGATTCGGCCGCCGTGTTCACGTTTTGCTGCAGCAGAGTATTCAGTGTTTCGACGCTCAGAATCACTCAATGCCAGGCTCAGATGGCTTGTGGAAGAGCATTAGTAAAAAAAATAGATTGGATCCTTTTCAATAGGTTTGTGGGGGGCTAAGTGTGGGGCTATTTCCTGACCACATCCTCTGCTCCTGAGCTATGCGGTCTCCGGATAGATTGTTGGTTGCGCGGGGTGAATCATTTCATTGGATGCTTGAGGGGTATCTGTATTTTATTAAGGATAAGGGTTATTTCGAGGACAAGGAGAGAGACTATCCTGTTTTTCCTGCTGATTGTGCCTTGCAGTGTCGCTGGTGCTCTCCCCAGCGCTACGACCTGTAAACCACACTCATAATTTGGATAAAGGGGGAATTGCTCAGCTGTGTCAAAGGAAGTGCTGCTCTGTTCCTGGCTGCTCTCTCTCTCTCTCTCTCTCTCTCTCTCTCTCTCTCTCTCTCTCCTCTCTCTCTCTCTCTCTCTCTCTCCCTCAGTCGCTCTCTGTCTCTTCTCTCTCTGTCACTCACTGTCTTTCTCAATCTTCCTCTCTCTTTCTCACCCTTTCTCTCTCTCTCCGAGCGAGAGACTGCTGAAGGGGAACGAGTTGAGTTAAAGCTAGGTTGCCATTCCTAAGGCTCAGAACCTATCTTATCCCCTTCTGGGTGAAACGTGTACACCACAATATCTCTTCTTTAATTCCCCCTCGTCCCCGTCCCCATTCATTTATGGGGCATTTTCTTCAGATTTCTTTCTCGTTTTTGTCTTTGCTCGTCTTATCCCTATTGGGGAGAAAACGTCCCAATATGTCGGAGAAGACTGTGGCGGTGTGCGGTGGGAAAAGTAGGTCACGAGGCGGATCCGACGTTTTCCGCCGAACGGCGCAAACTCGGTTCCATGTGGAGACGGCGAGGAAAGTGGCAGAACGCGGAGTGTTCTCGCGCTGCACCGACTAAAAATAGCGAGAGGTTTCTCATTCGCTTATCCTTTTGGTGACATAAATGGCGTACGGCAGGTGACGGGAACTTCAACGTTCTGCCATTTTAGCGCACCACTAAAGAAGAAAGGCTTTGTGGAAACAAGGGGCTGTTGAGGGATTAAAATGGCTGATTTGACGTTGATTCGACCGGCCCGTTGTGTCTTGTGTCTTACATCTCGGCCATGAGAAGTTCTGTCATGGTAACACTCAAGTTGGCCCCGATTTAAGACCAGTTGGCTCGTAGCACTGTACGCCCATGCTTTATATTACACTTCATCATCATTCATACATCATAGATGGGGGGGGGACCATGCCCGGGGGTGGGGGGGGGGGGGGGACACATCCATCACGCTATCAGGCGTCCAGGTCCCTGACGGACGTTGTTTTCTCGCCTCCCTATCAGACGCTGAGGGCCGCAGGGAAGACCTACATGATCTTCTTCGTGCTGGTGATCTTCGTGGGCTCCTTCTACCTGGTCAACCTGATCCTGGCCGTGGTGGCCATGGCCTACGAGGAGCAGAACCAGGCCACCATGGAGGAGGCTCTGCAGAAGGAGGAGGAGTTCAAGAACATGCTGGAGCAGCTCAAGAGGCAGCAGGAGGACGCCCAGGTACGGCCGCCGCCGCCCACACACACCCTCACACCCACACTACGCCCCGTAAACCCACACAGCCTCACTGCACCCACACACCCACACACCTACACACCCACAAACCCACACACCCATACTGCGGCCGCAAACCCCTCCTTGCACCTCCTCCTCCACCTCCTACATCCCAGCATGGGTTCTGCTAATCCCAAATCGGTTAATTTTTTTCAACAAACGCCTTAAAAGTGACACATTATACCCCCAGGTGTGACTGTGATTAGCCGTTACAAGCCGTTTAAGATATCGGCCAAGTGGGCCGGTCCACCCAGATGTATGACGGATAGATGAGCAACGTTGACTGCGACACTGGTTGGGCTGGTCGACTTATCAATAATCACACTACCACCTGGTGGTATAATATGTCTCCTTTAATATTTTAGACAAACTCCTTAAACATGCCGGCCCTCTTCAGTTGACCCTCATCTCTGAGACGTATCTCTGCAGTTCACTTGGTTGACATCGTGTCTGTGGCTCCCTCGTTCCCCCCTCGTTCCCCACGTTGAATTGTAATTCAGCACAGCAAAGGGCCTCGTCCGTTAAAGTTTTATTGACCGTAACAAAAACACCCCCTGTCTCCCCCCCCGCCTGGCGTCGGCAGACCGCTGCCATGGCGACCTCAGCGGGCACGGTGTCGGAGGACGCGGTGGAGGACGACGGCGGCGAGCACATGTCCTGCAGCTCCTCGGACATGTCCAAGCTGAGCTCCAAGAGCGCCAAGGAGCGGCGCAACCGCAAGAAGAAGTGGCGGCAGAAGGAGCAGGACAAGGAGAAGGGCGACAGCGAGAAGTTCGTCAAGTCCGAGTCCGACGACGGCAGCAAGGGGAGGAGCCGCTTCCGTTTCCCCGACAACCGCCTGGGCCGCAAGTCTTCCATCATGAACCAGGTGAGGATGGAAAGGATGCGAGTGTAACCCCCCCCATTGTGAGAATGTCTTCAGCTAGTGATCTGCGTTAAGGGGGTCAGCTGTTAAGAGATATTGCTATTTGTAGCGTAATCAAAATGCTGCTTTATTATTTAACAATATTTATTTAACATGAGTACTCTAAAGGTTTTTTTTTATTGACAATACTGTACGCTCGGAATATGACTTACACCCATTTGTACAAGGCCCTTAAATAGCACTTCTGTTTTGGATCATTTGTGATTTCAGAGGGCGTGTAGAGCACCGGAGTGCGCTGCACAACAGAGTAGTGCATGATACTAGGGGGCTTCTAGGCGGCCTGACAGATGTAGGGGGGCACACATCCGGCCTGTGAATTATTCACAGTGATTACATGAATGTTTCAGGGGAACGGGCTGCAGCTTTGTGTACAGCGCTGACGGTACCGGCTCCTATAGCGCTGGGCTGGTGTTATAGTGCACCGTTTTCACATCGGAGAGAGGACATCGTCTGTCGGTGTTACATAATGAGAGATTCCAATTGGACGAACTTCATCATCCAAACGGCGGAGAAAATGGCTGTTGTGTTTTACACTCGATTCGATGACTTCCAGTGCAAGTGGCCACCGCTATCATAGTTCAGTTTATGGGTTGTAATATCGAGCTGTGGATACTGTGTACTTACCAGCCACAGAGTCAGAGACTACTAACCTGTGGGGAGCCTCAGCAGAATCAGGAGTAACAGGAACACGTGTGTGCTTGATTAATGTAATCACAGCCGTCATGTCCCCTTACATTGTGGGGCTGTCCTCTTCCTCTGTGTGTGACCTTGCTGCTTGTCAGCCACCAGTGACATCATTATGTATTCACTCTTTATTGAGTCACATGATCACGCTGGCAGAACACGTACCGACTGGAGTAGGGGCCGTGTTACCATACATTTCTTGAATAAAGGACAAACACACATACACACACACACACACACACACACATCGCACAGATGTTGACTTTCACCCTGACCTCCAGAATTGATGACAATAGGAATGAAGATGCAATCAATGCGACTCAGAAAGCCCCTGGACCACGATGAATCACAATCACCACTGGTCTCCTCCTTACGTCTCCCCTCTTCTCTCCTTTTGCTTTTCTTTTTTTGCTTCTCTCTCCCCCCAACTGCCCTTCTCTTCTCCTTTCCTCACCGTTCCTCCCCTCCTCTTCCCCCCCTCCCTCCTTTCCTCCTCTCCACTTCACCTTCCTTCTCCTCGCCCCCCATCTCCCCCACTGTTATCCTCCCTCCCCCTCCCTCCCGCCTCCCTCCCTCCTTCCCTCCCTCTTGACTTTACACATGCCTTCCCCTTGGCTCACATCCACTCACCCCCCCCTCCCTCCCCCCTCCCCTCTCCCCTCCCCCCCTCCCCTTCCCTCCCTCCCCTCCCCTCCCCTCCCTCCCTCCCCTCCCTCCCCCCCTCCCCTCCCTCCCTCCCCCCTCCCCCTCCCTCCCTCCCTCCCTCCCCTCCCCCCCCCCTCCCGGCCCTCAGTCCCTGCTCAGCATCCCCGGCTCGCCCTTCCTGTCGCGCCACAACAGCAAGAGCAGCATCTTCAGCTTCAAGGGCCGCGGCAAGGACCCCGGCTCGGAGAACGAGTTCGCCGACGACGAGCACAGCACGGTGGAGGAGTGCGAGGAGCGCCGTGGCTCCCTGTTCAGCCCGTACCGCCGCAACAGCTACACGGGCTACCACGGCAAGCGCAACAGCACGGTGGACTGCAACGGCGTGGTGTCGCTGATCGGGCCCGGAGGCCGACTCCTGCCTGAGGTGAAAATAGATAAGGCAGCCTCTGACGACAGTGTAAGGAAGTCACTGAGTAGACCCCGTCTTAGGCATGGCCCCCGTTACTCCCATTTTTGGCGCCCTCCCTCCCTCCTCTTTTCTCTCTTTCTTTCTGTCTACTCTCTCTCTCTCTCTCTCTCTCACTCTCTCTCTCTCTCCTTGCTCTCTCTCTCTCTCTCTCTCTCTCTCTCTCTCTCTCTCTCTCTCTCTTGCTACTCTCTCTCTCTCTCTCTCTCTCTCTCTCTCTCTCTCTCTCTCTCTCTCTCTCTCTCTCTCTCTCTCTTGCTACTCTCTCTCTCTCTCTCTCTCTCTCTCTCTCTCTCTCTCTCTCTCTCTCTCTCTCTCTCTCTCTCTCTCTTGCTACTCTCTCTCTCTCTCTCTCTCTCTCTCTCTCTTGCTACTCTCTCTCAATCTTTCTCTCTCTCTTTCTCTCTCTCCTCTTGGCTCTATTTTTACTTTTTTCTCTATTCTTCCATCTTTGCAAGTCCGTATGTATCTCTTGGCTACGCGCTCGTGCCCCCCCCCCCCCCCCCCCCCCCCTTTTCTACCCCCCCCCCCCCCCCCCCCCCCCCCCCCCCCCCCCCCTCCCCATGCCCCTGTAGTGTATGCTGCCCTCCGACACCATAGGCAAAGAATGGAGATATAAACCGAGATATCTTGGTGTCTTATGTATATGATCAGGCAGCACCTTGTCGTGCAGAGGCCACTGCAAACGGGCCTCCCACTGACCCCCGCTATTCACTAGGTGGTTGTAGCTATTGATTTGTTGCCTGTAATGTATTGATAATGTCTTAGGCAGCTGATGAATTATGAGAACGACATGTGTCTAGCTACCTTTTGCATTAACGCACTCATACGTGTTATTAACTCTGCTAATCTATAAAAATACTATAACTTTACTCCCCTAACATCAGAAGCAGAGCATAACAGATACTGCGTAGACCACTAGGTTAAATGTTCAGGTCTCAAATTGAAAAAGGTAGTAGGAAAAACATTGTTCCAAACAAGTCAACAAGTATGTTATTAATTTTGGTTGCAGTGCTGTCAAACATGATGTGTTGCACTGCCGGTAGCCTTTCGCTCTCCTGTGTGGGCAGAAACACAGAGGTGGAGAAAAGAGAGGGAACTAAAATTGGAGAGGAGCTCATGTGTTTCCCATCCTCTGTGGGAATAAATAAACCAAACCCAACACTCTGTAAGACACACACTCATTGAGCCTCAGCTGCTCATTGAGCACTTATATTACATCAAGCTTCAGTTCATTTTCTCGCCCTCCAATGCGGCAGATTAAGAAAAGGAGTGCTGCTGTCCTTGTCTGTCTCTCCCCTTCTCCGTTTCCCAACTCTCCCCTCAGTCAATCAGAGTGGATTAGCCCTTTTGTATCGACTAGCCAGCATGGTAGACGTAGGCATGATGTAGCGATAGCATTAGTAGCATAAGGGCAATGATGTCATGTAGTTTGTATTCTCTCCCTCTCTTTGACTTGGTGCATGCACACATGCATGATAACTTGAATGATGTTATATACTTGCCCCATATGATCTCTCAACAAATGCTCTCTGGATGGTTGCAATATAAGTTGTATGGTTTCCAAAGCTAGGACAGTCGCTTTGGCTTTCAGGTAAAGATAACAACAGCCAGATTCTGGGGAGACACTATTTCATTAAGTAGTTCTTACCTTATATTGCAATGTTAGCAAATATTCCATTACTGCATGACGGGATTGAGAATCCACTCATGCTCAGGCAGTCCCCCCTGCACAGCATCTCAAAAATCTCAAAATCAGTAAATGTAAACCCTCACATCCAAGACACACATTTCAGAACAGTTTCTAGAGGACGGCTGCCACTTTGGTCACGCCCTTCGTGATTCTAAACACTGCTAATAATCAAATAGTCAGTCGTCTTCCTTGAAAACCAGCACTGACATAGTGAAGGATGAAACACGGTCTGCCCTCCTCCAAACGAAAAACAACAACAACAAACGACCAACCAACCAACCCATCCTCTTCTGTTGTGCACTTCCCTCTGCCGGCCACCGGTGGTGCTGTGAGATGGTGATCATGTCCTCTCCATGGGTGCTTGATTCTTCCTCTCCCCCTGACAGCCGACTACTGAGGTTGAGGTGAAGAAGAAGCTGTCGGGCTCCCTGATGGTGTCTGTGGACCAGCTTAATACCTCCTTTGGGCGGAAAGAGCGGGCAAACAGTGTTATGAGCGTCATCACCAACACACTAGTGGAGGGTACTGCCACCTTAACCCAGCCTATTTAACCTTCTCATCATTCAAACTGACACTCCTTTCTCATTTGGTTGATTTTTAGATCTGACATGTATTTCCTGCTTATCTGCTTTGCATTATCCAACAGTACCAGATACATACAACGCATACAGTCTACTTTTATTTTTTCCATTTTTCGACTTACCCTTGTGCATGCCGGTTATGTTTTCATTTTGCCTGGTGTGTGTTTTTTTCCCGCTGCTGTCGGGGGTCTCTGTTTGTTCACGTGTGAATCGGTGCGCTGTTGTCTCCAGAACTGGAGGAGTCCCAGAGAAGTTGTCCGCCCTGCTGGTATAAGTTTTCTAACACCTTCCTGATCTGGGAGTGCTCCCCCGCTTGGCTGAAGATCAAGGAGATCGTCAACCTCATCGTCATGGACCCCTTCGTGGACCTGGCCATCACCATATGCATCGTGCTCAACACGCTGTTCATGGCCATGGAGCACTACCCCATGACCCCCCAGTTTGAGGGGGTGCTGTCTGTCGGCAATCTGGTGAGTCAGCGGCGGGATACCAAAGAGACAAGATCCAACCGGTGTCGTGGTGTTTTCTGTGTTTTTCTGTGTTTTTTCGGTGTTATTGGTGTTTCTGTGTGTTTCATCTCCTCCTCTTCCTCTTCCTCCTCCTCTTCCTCCCCGCGCCGCCGCCCGGGGAAAGTGTGTGGATTAAAAATAGAGTGTGTCTTCTCTGGCAGTAGGTCGACATCGTCGACTCATCTCCTCGCAACCTCCTCTTCCTCCTCTGCTCTCCTCCAGCTGTGAGGGAAGAAGGGCTTATTTTTGGCCGCGTAATTGGCGGCTCCTTTGTTGTCGATAAATAAAAGTATGCCGGCGCCAGACGGCCCGCACACGCGCCCACGGTAACTCTGCTGTTTTCTGTCCCTTCTCGGTAGGGCGGCCCCTTTGGCGCTACCGCCCCCTCCGCCGGCCGGCCGACCCACGGCCGTTAATATTTCATAGGTCCCGGGCTGGACAGGGACCCTCTAAGGGGAGGACTTAGGCACGGCTCGGATGACTCCGCCCTGGCCACGGCCGCCGTTAGTAAATCAGGGCCGTCCGCTTCGACAGAACCGTAAATCTTCCCACGAGCTGCGCTGATGCTTTCAGCGGGGACCAGCAAAGCAGTGGAGATTAGACGCCGACAATGGAAGAGCAGACGAGAGATTATAGATACAAGCAGATGGATTGTGTACATACACAGAGCCACTACCCTTCACCTGCCATCCGTGATTATGTCTGTGTGCACGTGTGTCCGTGTGTGTGCATATGTGTTGGTGTGTGTGTTCTGTGCTGCTTCAGAATGAAAAGTCCATACACACACACACGATCATTTATTACAGGTGGAACATTTTCTAGGTCACCTTGATGCAATATGAGTCATCGTCTGAGTTCTGGTACCCTCCACACATCCCAGACACACCCACTTGAGACACTCACACCCCCGCGCGCACACTCACACCGTCATAAACATGCACGTCACCAGCAAGTCCCATGGCACCACGGTGTGAGCTCCAGTGATCGTGAATGACCTTCAGCGATTCATTAGAGCTGTGACAAGCACCAGGCTTCCCTTAGACAGGGACAGCTGCACGTGTGTGTGTGCGTGAGTGTGCGTCCTCGCAAACATGCACACAGACACAGATAATGCATCACGGAAAATACTGTATGAATCACAATTATGGTTTAATAATAGATGCATACATCGGGGGAATTTCGCTGAATGACATTATGGTATGGAATTTCGCACGAAAAAATAACGTTCACTGTAAATGAGACTGAAAATCATTGTGAGATGAACAAGATGCACAAATCTTATTTTTAAATTATTATTATGATTATGATTATTATTATTATTATTATTATTATTATTATTATTATTATTATTATTATTATTATTATTATTATTATTATTTTATCCTTTATTCAACCAGGTTAGTCTCATTGAGATTCAAATCTATTTTACAAGAGAGACCTGCTCAAGATGGACAGCAGTACACTACAAAATAAGTGAACACAGAGCAATGGCACCGAACCGGGGTGTGGTCGTCATGGTTGTTGAGCCTTTGTCTGCTTGGTCTGGCCCCACTACCAGGTGTTCACCGGGATCTTTGCAGTGGAAATGTTTGCCAAGCTGGTGGCCATGGACCCCTACTACTACTTCCAGGAGGGCTGGAACTGTTTCGACGGCTTCATCGTGACGCTGAGTCTGGTGGAGCTGGCCCTGGCGGACGTAGAGGGCCTTTCGGTGCTGCGCTCCTTCCGATTGGTGGGTCATCCAGGAGCACATGGGCCAATGCTACTGCTAATGTTACTGCTACTGCTGCTGCTACTGCTGCTGCTGCTGCTGCTGCTGCTGCTGCTGCTGCTGCTGCTGCTGCTGCTACTGCTAATGTTGCTGCTGCTGCTGCTGCTGCTGCTGCTGCTACTGCTAATGTTACTGCTACTGCTGCTGCTGCTGCTGCTGCTGCTGCTGCTGCTGCTGTTACTGTTACTGCTACTGCTACTTATGCTTATAATAGAGTGAATATGAGAAATAATATAAGAACGTTATAAGGGTATTAGCATCATTTGCACACCTTTGAAACATTTGACACCTTTCCAGAAGACACATGTCAGGATGCATGAGCTTGCATATAAATACAAAATGAAACGCTATAAAGTTATTTAAAATGCACATTGGAACTGTCTGTATTATGTATTATAATAACGTCTTAAGATAACTGCTAACCTGAGACTCCTTTTGGTTATCAGGATTTCACTACAAATCCGGCGACACGAGTGCCAGCTGTGATCAGAGTACAGATGTTTTGTTCGCTAAACGACCCATCCTCCCTCTCCCCTCCCTCTCCCCTCCCTCCCCCCTCTCCCTCCTCATCGCCTCCGCCTCCACAGCTGCGAGTCTTCAAGCTGGCCAAGTCGTGGCCCACCCTCAACATGCTGATCAAGATCATCGGCAACTCGGTGGGCGCCCTGGGGAACCTGACCCTGGTGCTGGCCATCATCGTCTTCATCTTCGCCGTGGTGGGCATGCAGCTCTTCGGCAAGAGCTACAAGGACTGCGTGTGCAAGATCGCCGTGGACTGCAAGCTGCCGCGCTGGCACATGAACGACTTCTTCCACTCGTTCCTCATCGTGTTCCGCGTGCTGTGCGGCGAGTGGATCGAGACCATGTGGGACTGCATGGAGGTGGCCGGCCAGGGCATGTGCCTCCTCGTCTTCATGATGGTCATGGTCATCGGCAACCTGGTGGTGAGTGACACTGTGCCCCCCCCCCCCAACCGCTGTCTCATTTCTGGGTGGACCTCCCAACATGATAATAATAATTAGTTTAATATAGCCCATTTATGGATATGACAATAAACACTTTGAATTGAATTGAATTGAATTGAATTGTTCTCACACCCAAGTCGCTCAGGTCGCTTTGCACGCACACGGAGCAAAAACCGCAGCAAAACAAACAAAACAAAACCAGTGAACATGATTGTTTGAGGGGCACAAGGAGGATTAGCGAGTTTCTAGTATCGTGTAGTTGGTTGTGGGAATGTTCACAACGGTCTGCTCTTCCTTATCTCCTGAAAATTGACCAATCTTATTTTTTAAATAAGAATTAATTAATTGATGAATTATTGGTTGCAAGTCGAAAATCAACTGAAATGAATGCAATAAGTTCATTTCCCCCTCACACAGCTTTTTTCCTCATTCAGTGCTTACTCCCATCAGTGTCCATCCCTCAGGTTTACTGACCCTCTCCCCCTCCCTGTGTCCCCTCTCCCCCCGCCAGGTTCTGAACCTCTTCCTTGCCTTGCTGCTGAGCTCGTTCAGCGCGGACAACCTGGCGGCGACGGACGACGACGGCGAGCTCAACAACCTGCAGATCTCGGTGATCCGCATCAAGAAGGGCATCGCCTGGTTCAAGGCCAAGGTGCGCGTGCTCATGGCCAGCCTGCTGAAGAAGCCCCTGCAGACGGACGAGCAGAAGCCCCTGGACGACATGTACGACAAGAAGCTCAACTGCATCGCCAACCACACCGGCGTGGACATCAACCGCGAGCTGGACTACGTCAAGAACGGCAACGGCACCACCAGCGGCATCGGCAGCAGCGTGGGCAAGTACATGATCGACGAGGACCACATGTCCTTCATCCACAACCCCAACCTCACCGTGTGTGTGCCCATCGCCGTGGGAGAGTCGGACTTCGAGAACCTCAACACGGAGGACTTCAGCAGCGAGTCGGAGAACGAGAACAGCAAAGAGGTCGGTTTGAGAATGGAGATGACTCTGGGGTCGTTTTATAGTCTGCCTGGTTCGCCGTTGACCTGGGGGAATGTTGTTGTTTGCAGTATGAGATGAGTTAGCGTGACACGCAAACACAGACATGCGCACGTGTTCATATGGAGGTTATTGTGGTTGCTGTTGTTGTTATGTTACACTACTGTATAAGCTTCTAGTGCCAGCTGCAATGTGTAGACCCACTTACACACACACTTACACACACACACGCCCACTTACACAGACACACACACACACACACACGGTAACTTCATTACATGATAGACTCATCTAGGATGGAAGTAGCTGGCTGAGTCGGTTGCTTAAGTGGCTATCTGCCAACCTTGTTCTTTCTGACCCTATCAGAGACTCTCAGAGAGCCAGAGATGCTCTGCTATTTGATGATAGGTTCTTCTTGGGCTTGAGGTTCACATCAATGTTGTAACTTGTGCTCGGGATTCTAAATGCAATTATTAGGTTCTCACTCCTAAGAGTCTTCCACCGATTTTCATAGCGAGTGAGGATGCAAAACATGATATTATGTAACATCACATGAGCTTTAAGGACTTTAGATTAATCAGATTACACTCATTATAGTGTACATTTCAGAGGTTTGGGAAAATGTAATTACCCCCTCCCTTAAACGAAGCCCATTAGGAGCTGGGCATTTTGAAACTGGCTTTTATAGCATGTTGGTGTGTATTCTGTATGTGTGTGTGTCTGTGTCTGTGTATTTCGCTCTGGGCTCTTTGGCTTTTCTGTTGGATGCATTCATTTATGTGTGTCTGTGTGTTCATGTGTGTGAACGCCATCAGATGGACGACACCAGTTCGTCGGAGGGCAGCACCATCGACATCAAGCCAGATGTTGTGGAGGAGGTTGTGGTGGAGACTGTGGAGGAGTACTTGGATCCAGATGCCTGTTGGACAGATGGTAGGAACTAGGAAGCATGACTCCTTTAACCTCAATTACGTTCACCACACAGCACAATATAGCCCCTCACACACACACACACACACACACACACACACACACACACACACACACACACACACACACACACACACACACACACACACACACACACACACACACACACACACACACACAATTAAATTACATACAGACATACATTAAGAGTAATGTATGTCTGTATGTCTATCTGTGAGTGTGTGTGTTTGTGTGTGATGGGGGGGTGGGTGTCTGTGTCTGTGTAGACCCTACTATATGTGTGTATGTGTATTTAACATGTCTCCCTCCTCAGCTTGCGTGGCGAAGTACAAGTGCTGTGACGTGCCCATCACCCACGGGTGGGGCAAGCCCTGGTGGTTCCTGAGGAAGACCTGCTACCTGATCGTGGAGCACAACTGGTTCGAGACCCTCATCATCTTCATGATCCTGCTCAGCAGTGGTGCCCTGGTGAGAGAGACACATCCACACAGCTCAACACAAGATTTGTGTTCACGTCTTTTGGATTTTTTTTTTATAATCATGTAAACACACATTTCTCAATGTTGTTACATTATGATAATAAATGATGACGTTGAATCATAAAACATGAAATCCAGTCGAGCTTCGTGTTTTCGCATTAACGGGTGAGAATGGGTATATCACGATTATGTGAGTGTGTGTTATATACTGCTAGGTATCTCAGCAGTATTCGATATGTGATGAAAACATGACTCAATAAACGTCCCTTTGTGGCTGAAATGAAATGGGCTGGTCTGTGCTGCGATAAATTGCCCCTCTGAGGCCCTGTGCTGTCTGGTGGGGGTGGGTTGGGGGGGGGGGGGGTGGGCTGGCAGGATCAGTGCTTGGTGATTAATGGAC
This sequence comes from Gadus chalcogrammus, assembly GCF_026213295.1. Taxonomy (NCBI): domain Eukaryota; kingdom Metazoa; phylum Chordata; class Actinopteri; order Gadiformes; family Gadidae; genus Gadus; species Gadus chalcogrammus. Next base: position 27,148,555 of record NC_079412.1, on the reverse strand, counting down.
TCAACCATTTATCAAAACGGGGGTGGGGGGATCTTTCTATTCCTGGTGATACAGAGAGCCGTATTGGCACGTCGAATGCTACTAAAGTAAGAATGTGTCGTGCCTTGGCTGTTCACAAAGATATTAATCAAGCTGTGTGCGTGTGTCGTAGTGTGCGTAGGAGTGTGTCGGTTTGTGTGTGTGCGTGTGTGAGTGTGTGCGTGAGTTTGTGCTTGTGTGTTTGTGCTTGTGTGGTTGCTGCAAATCATTGCTAGTGATCAGCACCGAATTGATCTGTATCGCTGCACACGTGTCATTCAGTTGAAATGTAAATCATCAGCCTGCTACGTACGTGCGCACCTAACCGACGCACGCCTGCCTCCCCCCGTCCCAGGCCTTCGAGGACGTGTACATCGAGCAGAGGAAGACCATCCGGGTCGTTCTGGAGTACGCGGACAGGGTGTTCACTTACATCTTCATCCTGGAGATGCTGCTGAAGTGGGTGGCCTACGGGTTTGTCAAGTACTTCACCAACGCCTGGTGTTGGTTGGACTTCTTCATTGTGGATGTAAGTGCAGCTCCTTTGTCCCTCGGTCTTGTGTGTGGCGTAGTGCAGACAGTGAGAGGGATCCTTAGTCCTGGCCTAACCACACCCTGGTCCAAAAGCAACACAATAGACCCATCTGTCTGTATCCACCTGTCTATCTGTCCGTCTGTTTGTCCTCCTATCTGGCTCTCTGTCTATCTGGCTCTCTGTCTCTCTGTCTGTCTGTCACTCTGTCTGTCTGTCTGTCTGTCTGTCTGTCTGTCTGTCTGTCTGTCTGTCTGTCTGTCTGTCTGTCTGTCTGTCTGTCTGTCTGTCTGTCTGTCTGTCTGTCTGTCTGTTTGTCTGTCTGTCTGTCTGTCTGACTGTCAATCTGTCTGTCTCTCTGTCTGTCTGTCTGTCTGTCAGTTTCTTCGTCTGTCTGTCTCTTCATTTATCAACCTCGTATCATTTGTAAATCGGTCCATCTGTGAGTCTGACTGCTTGTCTGCCCCTTTCTGTCTTTTTTTCTGTATTTTTACTTCACGAAAACATTGTGGAGCGTACATCTCTGTCTATAAATCCCATTTCCTCTGTAGTTGCCCCTTGGGTGTGGTTAGAGAGAGACAGATCAGAACAGTGCCAGCAAATCAGAACAGCTAAACGAATGGACTGTGTCGGGGTCTGCAGACGTGGTGCTAGACGCAGGTATTTAAAGCTCCTGTCTTGAAGACCAAACAGATCGACTTGACCTCGACCTGAAGGGCCTCCGCCACGTCTGTTATCACCCTTCACAGTTCATCCACAGTTGAAACAGGAAACCTTATACTTGCTTCTTGTCAAGTCTGAGATGCCTCAATATGAACAGTAATTTCCTGCTTGTGAACCCAGCGATGCTCCGTTTTCAATGTAAAACCACAAGCAAGGAACGGCCAAGTCAGACCCCTGCCCCCCCCCCCCCCCCTCCACCGCCATCCCCGACTATTGTATTACCACTGAGGGTAAAACAAGCGATTCAAATTTGAACCCAGGGCTGTGTTGCCCATGCATCAAATTAGAATTGGCCAATCAATAACCAGGCTTATTGATGTCTGAAACATATTCGAGGCATTCTCAGCACTACTATTAGACGATGTGGGCAAGTGTTGCTGTGTGAAGCCGTCTACTGCCCTGTGTGTGTTTTTAAACTGTCACACCGTGCCTTGTGTCCTCTCTCTCTCTCCGTGTACTTTCTCTGATCCTTGTGTACGGAAAATCACACCCAGGGACATTCTTCCTGCTGTCCTCAGGCCTCGTTAGACTTAACGGAAAAAAAGTTTAACTGACAACATGAAAATGTTAATTACAATTTCACTCTTAACGTAAGGATACTCTTATAAGACAGAAGAAAGGACCAAAGTCCAATCTCTTTCTGTTTGTCTTTGTCAAGGTCGTTTAGGACCATTTTAGGCTTGATGGATCTGGGTCAACATCTAAGATCTAAGGTCACGAGCGGATGGTGGAAGGATTTCCCTGAGTTGATGCCTTGTCCTTGAACTAATCTCCTTTCTGCAGCATCCGACTCCTCAGGCAGATAGCTGTGAATGGACCCCCCTGCCCAGTGGCCTGTGAGGGTCGTGTTGATGCGCTACGAGATTCACTGTGCTTAGTATGTACAGGTCTGCAGTCGTTTGGAGCCTTGATTAAAAAACGGGAATAGTAATATCTTGCACTACGTTCAGCCTGTAGTCTCTGAACAAGATTGAGCTTGTTAAATATCTAACAAGCTGAATCCATCCTGTTCATTTACTGTTTTCAATTTGGGTTTCACAAGGTGGATAGAAAAGGGTCCTAGTGAGCCATATTGTACTGGTCCATCTTATCTTCCAAAATGGCTGACTGAAATATGGAGTATGTCATCCCCAGGCCTATTACTGCACCCCCCCCCCCCCCAACACCCCACACATACACCTGCACAACAAGCCTAAAGCTCATACCAGTGACCAAGTCACTCACTGCTGTCGGCTGACGTTGTGGAATCTCGCGGGAAAGCGCATTGCGTTTCTGTACTCTCCCCAAACAGTGAATGACCCTCTTCCTCCCTACCCCGTCCCCTTTCTCAATCCTTGTTGAAAGTGGAACCTGAGGAATGTGGTTTTAATGTGCTGAGATGTAATGATGGTGGGTGACATGCGGCCTTCGGTAAGTATGGTCTTCACGAGGGCTCCCCCTAAAAAAAATCCCCCCCTCTGAAAGATGTGTTGGTTGAGTCCGGGTTGTGTCGTGGCCTGCCTGTGCCCCTTCTGTCCTTGTTCTGTCGTGGGGTGAAACCATGTGTGTGGATTCCGAAGGGGGGGAGGGCACCATCATTCAACCAGCGTTTTCCCTCTTTGTGTGATGTTTTCCCGCTCATACTTCTTGTTTATTTGTATATTTGTGTTATGAATATTATTTTTATTTTTTCGTGATCTTCATAACAAAATGTTGTTCTGTGATCTATATGGCAACCTATGACCACATATATTGCCATATACATCTTAAATATGCAAATTACACATTTATTGTATGTTTCATTATTTTGAATAGTTATATCAGATCTTGTTTTGGCTAGAGTAATCAAACCATTTTACTTGTATGATAAATTCTTGTTGTTGAAAACATAAGGAAAAAAGTAATCACGACAAAGCTATCGTAAAACAACTACCACGGTATTTCTAACTGATGTAAGAACTACCGTCCTTCATTCATTCCTATCTTTTTTTCACTCTGATTATCGCATTGTTTTGTTTTGTGTTCTTTTTCTGGTTTTTTACTTTAACCTTTGATTTAGTTCTGTTTCTGTTTGGGTTTTTGTGGCGTCGCCGTCATGGGATCACAGCCCCAGACGTCATTGACCTTGCAGAGCTCTGTGAGCCGGACCATGAGGCCACTGAGGCCCCTACCACACAGAGGGGGGCCCCCGGGGGCAGGCTCCCCCAATGGGGGGGCAATCTCCAAAGGGTCAGGCTAAAGGTGACAATTACCTTCACCCCTCACCCCATCCCAACTCCCATATACTTTACTGCAGCTGAGGGCAAAATCCTTATTTTACGTTCTCCCTGTCGTGCTGGTCAACCACCTCGCCCTCCATCCTCCAAGAACTATACAGAGAGGTACATCTCTATCTAACGCACAGGAGTTCATGGATAGTATATGATAAGACTAAGTCAACCATCAAATCCATGTACATATACTTCTTCCAAAGCCAGTTTGACACGAGGTTCGAAGCGTTTGACTTCAGAATTGGACCACTGAAAATAAGGCTTTTGTTGTCGTTGCTGACACTGTGATGCTGGTCAAAATTAAGATTTTGCCTGTTCCTCCCTCTGTGACAATGGTAAGCTTTGAATGTTGTGTATCCATTGCGGTGAGATTGACCAGTAAGTGTCAGTGGCTGGTTACAGGTGCTTTTACATGTGTTATCTGTTTTAATTATACCTTGTACTGAGGACCCGATGCTCCCCCTTCTACAAGTACAGACAGGCTCACGGCCGGTGTAGTGAAAATGGAACAAGAATGATTGAATCTAGACACAAGGTGGTGATTCATTAACTGTGAATGGTGATTCATCTTCATTCCAATCTGGGACATTTCAGCTGCATCTTTAATGTGTAGAAGCAAGCCAAAGGAGAGCAAGAAAACAAACCAGACAAACAAACAAGTGCAATACATGCCAGGTGATGTCAATGGCCAGTGATCTCTTTCCCCTAGTTTAAACATCATTGTTAGCTTGTTAGCATAGCCACTCCTCTGCCGCTGTAAACCTTTTCATGATTCAAACCCCAGAAGACCTATGAAGGATTATGTGGATAATACGTTTAACTTGTTTGAAAATTAACACACACAATTTGGGATTATTTGGCAGCTTTTGAGATCAGACCAGGTTTTAGTCCACAGTACTGTAGTAGAGTAGAGTCACTATAGTCTGAGGAGCCATCCAAAAGCTAGCTTGGCAAACCTTGTCGTTTCTACCACCCAGTTATTCGAATCAGAGCTGAAACAGGGCTTTACTTACACTTCGACCCTACATTCTTACGGCAAACTTTAAATGGATAGCAGGACGCAATCCAGCCCCTTCATCCATCTCTGGGGTGGCTAACAGCCGTCTCCGGCTTATCTGACATGGCTCCATTACCGCCAGTGAGTCAGAGACAGACCTTGACTGGGTGAGTCACTCCCATGGTGAGCCATGGAGGGGACGCTGAGTGCCGCTCATCGATCACACCTCAGCCCTCGTACTTTGAACCTCCTTGTCAACTGTGAAGCAATAATAAGGTAACTCTCAGCTAGAAAGCCCCACAATATACCAAAACAAACTAGGCCCGGTGCTATTCCTGATTTGAACATGGTTGTTTAGCAGCCTTGGCCGTCATACTCCTCATACTAATGGCTGTCATAAGTGCTAGGGGTAGCACCGGTTCCTACAAAATGGAGTGCTCTTGTTACTGTTTACTGTGTGTGTACTGTACAACTGTGTGTGACCTGTCCTTGACTTGAGTGCTGTTCCATCCTTCCATTGGAGTCCAGTATCCATATAAGTCGTTGGTTTATCCTGTCCTCCCTCCCTGTTTAGGAATACCTTTTAAATGATTTTGCTTTTGTTACCGTGGCTCCTTCCGCTTGATTCCAAGTGCTGTGTGATTTTATAATGTGTCAAACAAAAAGGTAGAATGATGTGTTCATGTTTACCTGTACTCTTTCTCTTAGGTTCCATTAGTTTGTCTGTCTTAAATTGTTTGGGATTTAATGCCTCAAGCCGGGGGCCACACGGAGAGACAGAGTTTGAGGGGCAAGGGTAAGGCTCTCAAGTCTGTTGGGTTTTTATTAACTTCTCCAGGGTAACATCTCTCCTCCAACCCCTCCCACAACTCCTCCTCTTCCTCCCAAGCTCCGCCAGTCCCCCTTTGTCCGTTGGATGTACTAAGAATACGAGTAGCAAACTTCTCTGCCTAATTTATCATCTGTTTGTGTTTTATCTCTCTATCTATCTGTCCCTTGTTCTATCTCTCTCTCTTCCTCTCCCTCTCCACCGCCAAGTTTCTTTGCAGGTATCAAAGGACTTTTCACGTCTGGTCTGTCCCTAACTAACCGACAAACACTCCCCGTCTCCGACTGCTAACACAAACAAGAAAAACCCGGACACACCTAAAACCTATACTAAACACCTTTTTCCTCAATGTATATCCATGTATAAATCCCATATTATACATGGGTATACATAGGTGTGTGTGTGTGTGTGTGTGTGTGTGTGTGTGTGTGTGTGTGTGTGTGTGTGTGTGTGTGTGTGTGTGTGTGTGTGTGTGGGCCTACCTGTGTGTTTGTGTATGGGCAGCAAGTCACTGCCCATGCCAGGGGAGCCACCGTCTCTCTCTTCCCTAGTGAATAATATTCTCTTATCCTCTAACGGCTTGGAACCTCTTTTGCTTCTCTCTGTTTTTGTATAGGTGTCTATAGTCAGCCTTGTAGCTAATGCGCTGGGCTACTCCGATCTAGGGCCCATTAAATCACTCAGGACACTAAGGGCCTTGAGACCCCTCAGAGCCTTGTCACGTTTTGAAGGGATGAGGGTAAGATCCAAACCTAAGCAGCTGAACCTTCCGCATGCCCATCATACAGTTTAAAGCATGCTAGAACTGATTTGTGTAGAAACCCAAGCAGAACCAAATACAAAGTCGCCCACATCATTGTTTGGGTGGGGGCGGGGCGTTTGGCAGAGAAAAGAAACGAGAACGGAAAATTCCAGAGACAGGAAGTCATCTTTCAAACCAGATCATTTGCCCATGCCTCTCGACATTCCTAAAGAAATCACAAAACCGTCATGATGCAGCTGTGATATTGAATAATGCCATTTTGGTTGTCAGCCACTTTATCAATTGAAAAAATAGAATTGACAGATAATCAACCCAAGATATACAAAGATGCTTCATCGCATATTAAGTACCTAGATTTGTTTTCTATGTAACTTTTTATTTGAGATTTTTTAATTGGCAAAAGTTGGTTACTGCAACGTGGTTTTATGCTAAGAAAGACCGACTCGAATGTCATAGAGCATTGAAACAAGTTCCGGTCAGTTCTGTACAGCTGCTTTTAAATGAGAGCCCCACCTACCCCTTCACATGCCCCCTGCTCCCCCATCTCTCTCCCCCCTCACACCATCTTCCAATGCCTCTAGCACAGAGAACAACCAGCAGGTACCACGGAACCACAGTGCAAAACACCGCTCACCAGTCACACCAAAACTCTGCAGAATCAACATCCAGCATGTCTCCACGGCAGCGACTGTCAGATTGATGATTGATCCTCAGTGTGACTGGTGGCGGCGAGAGATTGTGTCTGGTTGTTCTCACCTGTAGTCTCTCTTTCTCTCCTCCCATCTCATATCTTTTAACCCCACACTCTTCAACTTCAACCCTCTGATACTTTCCCTCATACCCTCCCTCTCGCTCTCTCTTTCTCTCTCTCCTCCCCCCCCCCCAATGCCTCCACTAGTACTCAATCCATCCTGACTCTGCCGGGAAAGAGAGTGTCTAGGGTGAATCTGCATCAGGGGCTTCTGACAGAAACCACACAATACACAGTGCTGTGGGTTTGGTTTTGGAGGAACATATTTGCTAAGCTTCTGCTGAAGGACCCGTGCTTGGGTCCGTGAAACCTTGATTGAGCGACTGACTCTGGGTCCTATTCATTATAACAGAGAGTTGAAAAAACGTATCTCATTATTTGAGCATGGGGAACACTGTCCAAGCAGGCGGGAACAGCGCTCTAAAAATAATGTACTGTGCTTGGCTCAGAAGCAGAAGCTTAGGAAATATAATAGGCTGCCATTTCACTCGGTAGGCTGGCCTTTCTGGTCTCATGTCACTACACCCTGTGGCGCGCACAGCCGGTCCTGGCTCCCTGCTGCCTTCCACTCCCACGGGGAACTGGGAGGCAACCAAGGGCCGGTGGGGCTCTGCTGTCCTGACCCCACGATGGCTTGTAGCTTAGCTAGCGCAGCGACATTTAGGGAACAACAGACGTTTTGTTACCGTTTGAAAAACTACGTCCAAAAAATGACCAGCAGGTGAAGAATGTCGAGTCAAGTGCTTTAACATCCTTGAGATTCAATGGTTCGCTGGATGTCAATTTGAAACTTAAATCGGACTCGTATTCAGTGGCTATAATGGCAAATTTACAAACTTATTGCCAATATGATCAAGGAACATTCTGCCACCAAACCCCATTTTGCAGCAGTGGATAGCGTTTTCCTTCAGCCTTTATCATTAAGTTAAACAAATCTGAAATGATGCCGTGATTATGAAGCATATTATTATTGATCTTTATTTCAGACTCATATAGGTCCATATACACGACAGTACAACAGACAAAACAACAACAAACAAATAAGAAACACAACTAAAAAACATACAGACACTCTCTCCAATGCTTCCAGAGACTGGAAGTGTATCTGATGCTGCTTAACTTCGGCATGGTTAAAGTCATTATAATTTCATTTTTGGAGTCCATCAATCTCATCATAAAACTGTACATCAGATTCCTGAGCAATGCATTTAAAGTGGGAACACCACTGTTTACAAACAGTATAAAAAGTACTTGACTGGTCAAAACAACAAAGTTACCTTTGGGGATGTCCATTACTGTACATCTAATGGTATGGGACACACCAGTACCTCTAGGAATTAGCTCATTCATTGGGTGCATGTGGTATAGCAGGTGAAGGTGCCCCAGTCATTCAAGATGAATTAAAAGGAGAAATTAGAATCTTGTCGTACCATTTTACAAACAGCTATGTTCATCGATTTAACAAGCCATTCGGTTTTAACAGATGATGAAAGATAATGGAACAAAACAATAAATAAATAATTAGGGAAATGCTTGAATAGAGTGAGGACATGTCATTACATTTTTACTTGCGTTGTATGGCATGATTATACACTGAGGCCCATGTGACTCAATGACAGTGATGAAGGGGAACCAGCTGGTCATTTTATGCTCAGTTCTGCTTCCTCTTAATGTACCTTTCACAAAATGGTCTGTACAAAAGCCATTCATCCATTGAATATTTGAGACATTTCCAATGCTCTGTTGTCTCTTCAACCTTACACAGATAAATAAAAAAATAAAGACCGTAATCCCGGGCAACATTGTCTTGTCGATTTTAATCAATTCCAACACTTATATAAGCCACACAGATGTGCCATTGATGGCGTATCAAACTGAACCATTAGCTATTTACTTCTTCCCTCTGATTTCCCTATCTATCTATTTACAAGCAGTTCTTGGGGTTGCACAATGCAATGATACATGCATGTAATATCCGATTAAGCACTTGTTAAAGCCATTTTCCCTCTTTTCTACGAATGCTAAATCCAAATTGGAATGCATCTTTTAGATAAGAAACCTATTTTCTTACAGCAAGCAGTCATTCTCTCCGCCTATAATGATTAAATATCCTGCACAGTACAGCACAGAATAACATAACGGTTAACGCAAGTATATTCTGCTGCACCGTTTAAAAAAATGTTTAGTTCTGAAGTTGTTTGCCATAGTCAGAACAAGCTATAACCCCTGCCCCCACCTTGATTACAGTTCTTCTTAATATTCTCTACACAGCAGTCACTATGTTCTAATGCCTACATGCCACACTCACTACAGTGGTTCCAACAGGATTTGTGCTACTCCCCGAGAGCTTTGCTGTGTACGAGCTGAGAGAATCTTGTGCAGGGCACCCCCAGACCATTGTGTGTAGTCTGCGTAAAAAGAGGAGGGAAAATGGCTCCACAATGTAGTCTGCAGCAGCAGAACAGACATGCATGCTCAGCTGCCTGCCTGTGAGCGGCTGGCCCGGCCTGCATTACCCCAGTGCTGAGCAGTCCAAACAGAGCTGACCAGCACCGGGATAGCTAAGGTCTAGGGTGGGTGGATCATCCTAGCCGTGTGGGGTGATGTATCCTGATGTAGTCTGTTGTATTGATTTTGTTTTATTCTGGGGGATGATTGTATTGGGATTAGTGTAATCATTTTACCCAGGGGCTGGGTAAATGGACACTGCATACTGCTATGGATATACTTAAACAAACGTGTGTTCATGTAAATATAGTGTGTGTGTGTGTGTGCATGTCTGTGTGTGTGTGTGTGTGTGTGTGTGTGTGTGTGTGTGTGTGTGTGTGTGTGTGTGTGTGTGAGTATGTCAGAAAGAGTGTGAAAGACAGAGAGAGAGAGAGCCCATGTATGTGCTCGCGTACATACATACCGCTTGAGAATCCCGGCTCGGCCGCATAGCCAGTGTGCGCGTGTCTGTGTGTATGTGAGTGTGTGTGTACGTGAGCATGCATGCTAATGCGTGAGTATTCCCGAGGCCCATCCAGCCACATGCTTAATCAGATCAAAGAGCGTCTTAGAGTCACATCAGTGCTGCTCTAATTAGAACGGGACTGATGAAGATCTCTCTTCTCAGCTTCCACGCTCGGCCTTGTACTGGTACAGAGTCAACCAGCTCAATGCGGCCTCACAGAGTCTAAATTGACTTATGAAGTGTCAGACCCTAGACCAACCATAGACTAACACAGCAGCACTCAGTGGGATACCGTAGCAGTATGCAGTGGTGCTTTTGATTGGAGTAGGGATGTTGGGTTGGTGATGTTTGGTCTTCATGCCCTCATACTGTGTCTGTCTCGTTCTCACCCCTGGTCCGGTCTAGGTGGTAGTCAACGCGCTGGTGGGAGCCATCCCCTCCATTATGAATGTGTTGCTGGTGTGCCTCATCTTTTGGCTGATTTTCAGTATCATGGGGGTCAACCTCTTCGCCGGAAAGTATTACTACTGTTTCAACCAGACCTCTGAGGAGATGTTCTCCGACAAAGTGGTCAACAACAAGACTGAGTGCTTCGCCCTCATCAATGACAACTACACAGAGGTCAGGTGGAAAAATGTCAAGATCAACTTTGACAATGTGGGGGCAGGCTACCTGGCCCTGCTGCAAGTGGTGAGTCTCTCTCTCTCTATCTCTCCTTCTCTCTCTCTCTCTCTCTCTCTCTCTCTCTCTCTCTCTCTCTCTCTCTCTATCTCCTCTCTCTCTCTCTTCTCTCTCTCTCTGTCTCTCCCCCTCTCTCTCTCTCTTCTCTCTCTCTCTCTCTCCTCTCTCTCTCTCTCTCTCTCTCTGTCTCTCTGTCTCTCTGTCTCTCTCTCTGTCTCTCTCTCTGTCTCTCTCTCTCTCTCTCTCTGTCTTTTCTGTTTCTTTTCACTTTCTTCTTTCTCTGTCTCTTCCGTTTTTTCCTACATCCCATTTTTCATGGGATGCCAGGCCATTTTGTTGTCTTCTTTGTTTTTGTTTTCTGTGCTTGACTAATGTTGAACTTTCCCCATTTGTTGGATTTAGAAGATTGTATTGCTTTGTTTTTCTGTGTATGTGATACATATTTCTGTTTTTTCTACACTATTTGTCTACATCTCCTTTATCCATTCACAAGCTTCAATACAGGATACATACCGGTATTTTTTGGTTTGAGTTTAATTATTTTCTTGTAAACCATTTGGATTTTCTTTTTCTTAATGAATTGTGATATTGTTTGTCATTTTTGGGCTTGTGTGCATACATCTACTAATGCATATTTCTGTTTTTTAAGGCCACATTCAAAGGATGGATGGACATTATGTACGCAGCGGTGGATTCAAGACAGGTACAGCCTTTTTGTCGTTGAGTCGTGAAACCGTGTTGATTTGTTACGCTTGAAGTATTGTTATTTTATCTTTAAGTCTTTAGATGAACAGTAACTATTACAACACTTGGATTCTCTTTCAGGTGGAAAGCCAGCCCATCTATGAAGACAACATCTACATGTACATCTACTTTGTCATCTTCATCATCTTTGGCTCCTTCTTCACCCTCAATCTCTTCATTGGTGTGATCATTGACAACTTCAACCAACAGAAGAAAAAGATAAGCTACTTTCTGAAAGATTCTCAGTTTAGTCAGAGCTATTTATCAGATTATAACGAAGTTTGTTTGTGTGACCCTTCACTTTGGAGGTCAGGATATCTTCATGACAGAGGAACAGAAGAAGTACTACAACGCTATGAAAAAGCTGGGATCGAAAAAGCCACAAAAACCTATTCCTCGGCCGCAGGTACATTACGCCATGACTCGGTTATTGATTGAGCCACTCCTTGCTTTTAGTGGTAGCAATGATCTACAACAAGGTACTAATGTACCATTAAAAAGGCTCATTGCTCACATTTGTCAAACTGACCAGCGCAAGCCCTTGGTCGGTGGATCGTAACATGCAAACTTGTGTCTTGTGTTTCCACACTCTCAGAACAAGATCCAGGGCATGGTGTTTGACTTTGTGACACAGCAGGTGTTCGACATCTCCATCATGATCCTCATCTGCCTTAACATGGTCACCATGATGGTGGAGACAGACGACCAATCGGACGAAACAGAGTTAGTCCTGTACTGGGTCAACTTTATCTTCATCGTGGTCTTCACCACAGAGTTTGTGCTGAAGCTCTTTGCCCTGCGCCATTACTACTTCACCAACGGGTGGAACATATTCGACGTAGTGGTGGTCATCCTGTCTATTGTTGGTAAGTATTGACGGGGTAGGAGGCACGTTTCCTTCGGAAAACGTGGAAATCTGGCAATTCAAATGATTGGAATCTTCCATGACACTTTGAGGTTTAAAACGTGAACAGGAGAGACTGTTTAAATGTGTAAGAGGGCCTTTACTTGGAATGCTTTTAGCCATTTCTCATCCATCCCTCTCTGCCTCCCTTAGGTATGTTCCTGGCGGAGATCATCGAGAAGTATTTTGTTTCACCAACTCTGTTCAGGGTCATCAGGTTGGCTCGAATCGGCCGCATCCTCCGTCTAATCAAAGGAGCCAAGGGGATTAGAACTTTACTTTTCGCCCTGATGATGTCCTTGCCCGCCCTGTTCAACATTGGCCTCCTGCTCTTCCTCGTCATGTTCATCTTCTCCATCTTTGGCATGTCTAACTTTGGCTACGTGAAACACGGGGCCGGCATAGACGACCTGTACAACTTTGAGACGTTCGGCAACAGCATGATCTGCCTGTTCATGATCACCACCTCGGGGGGCTGGGACGGCCTCCTGCTGCCCATCCTCAACTACCCCCCGGACTGCGACCTCACCCTGGAGAACCCGGGCACGTCGGTGAAGGGGGACTGCGGCAACCCCTCGGTGGGCATCTTCTTCTTCGTCATGTACATCATCATCTCCTTCCTGATCGTGGTCAACATGTACATCGCCATCATCCTGGAGAACTTCAGCGTGGCCACCGAGGAGAGCGCCGACCCGCTGAGCGAGGACGACTTCGAGACCTTCTACGAGATCTGGGAGAAGTTCGACCCCACCGCCTCGCAGTTCATCACCTTCACCAAGCTGGGGGACTTTGCGGACGCGCTGGAGCACCCGCTGCGCGTGCCCAAGCCCAACACCATCGAGCTGATCGCCATGGACCTGCCCATGGTGAGCGGCGACCGCATCCACTGCCTGGACATCCTGTTCGCCTTCACCAAGCGCGTGCTGGGCGACAGCGGTGAACTGGACATGCTGCGTCAGCAGATGGAGGAGCGATTCGTGGCGGCCAACCCGTCCAAGGTGTCCTACGAGCCCATCACCACCACCATGCGGCGGAGGCAGGAGGACGTGTCGGCCAGGATTATCCAGAAAGCCTTCCGCTCTCACCTCATCCGGCGGGGCATCATCTTCAAGAGGTTCCCCTTTGGCATCAACAGGCTGGAGAACGGCGGGAACAACCAGGAGAAGAAGGAGAGCACCCCCTCCACGGCCTCGCTGCCGTCCTACGACAGCGTGACCAAACCCGACAAGGAGAAGCCGGAGGAGAACGAGGACAATGCGGGGCGGAAGGAGAAGAACAAAAACCAAAAAGACGAGCGGGAATCCAAGTGTTAGGGGTTCATCGGCGGCCCTGAATCCTAGAAACAAACAGAGGAACAGATGAAACTCTGAGCCCAAACCCCGTGAAGATTGAAAAAATGTTTGAATTTACAATTAAAGATCAATAAATTGAAAAAAAAAAAACACAAAAAATGTTTACAGACTTGCCGACACTGACGCAGATTCCGACGTCAGTGGCAAACGAACCAAACCCAATCCGTCTACCATGGAACTCTGCTGCATAGGGACCATGACATGAGGAGCAAGCGAAACAGATAAGGACTTTAAGTGTGCCAGCCAATGGCACACTCTCATCACTCAAACACTCAAACACACACACACACACACACACACACAAAACAGACACACACACACACACACACACACACACACACACACACACACACACACACCAACACACACACACACCCACACACACACACACCACACACACACACACACACACACACGCACACACTTCTTTGGGGACCAACTACCAAGGGACAGAAATCTCTGCTACATCCCTGCCACCACCACGTGTGGACTCCACCTCCCCTCCCCCCAGCAGCTAAGATCTGCCATTTTAGAATCTGTTCCGGAAGATTCCATAAGAACTGTGTTAACAGTCTGCGTTCCTTTCGCTAAGTTTACGTCCTTTGTCAATGAAGCGTGAAAAAGAAAATGGATGGAGAAAGTGTTGATGAAAGGAACCACAGGGGAAAGTAGTGGGAGAGCCAGAGCAAGTTAACCAACCATCACCATTTTGGTTTGTTTGTGCTGAGGCTTCTGGCATCTTTACATTGTTTCAGCAGCAAAAAAAAATTACATTCAGCCCATGTCACAAGTCTTTCCATCCCCTCTTTGTTATACTGACATCGAAGAAGACATTTTCTACATGGGCTTTCACACTGAGCGGGTAGGGGGGTCATGGTCAATTTTGACTTGGGTTGAAGAGGATTCGTTTGAACATAACTAGTTATTGTGCTCGTTCAATGCCTCGAAATGACTTGCATGAAGGCATGTTTTGATCAGGAATCATGCATGAGTAATCATAGTCTGAAAGACACTTAATATTCCCAGAACACTGCCGTGGCTTTGCGGATACGTTGGAGACGGACACTGACTGGGAAGTATCAATGGCCGATAGTGATGATGGATTAGATGAAGTTTATATCAGAACATAAGTATATCGAGATAGAATATTGGGAGGTGAGAGAGAAAGAGGTTTGAGGTGTGATCGGGATGGCTAACCGATGTACGGGACGTAAGGAAGCACGAATACAAAGTTGTTAGGTTTCATTTTTTGCTGCTCTTTATTTCTGACATTAGATGCACTTAGAAAGCATTCGGGGCTGCATATCTTCGCTTTGAGGATGTACAGAGCTTTGGGTGGCCATCTAAGCCGATCCATACCAAATCCAGGTTTTACTTACTTTACTTCTCCGCGTTCAACGGTCATTTGCTTGACTTGTTACTATGGCAATAAGCTGGTGATGTCAAAAGCAATGCCTCATGCCAACCCATGTTTGGCATTAGTGAGGGTATGCTGTGTCCGTGTTGATTAGTTTGGTAACCCTCTGATGGTTTCTAGACAGGGAAAGGATTATGTTAGAGAGGTGGGGGAGATATATGTTACTAAACTCTTTCTTGAAACTACCTGTTGTTGGTGTCAGTTCGCTGTTTGGATTTGGCTTTGAGTCACATGTTAACAAGACACTTTGAGCAAGAGATTAAAAGGTCTGATGGAGTCCCTACTCTGACGTTTAGCTTACATAGCAGAGTGGGAGAGATCCCAAGGAAAGCCCTTGCTATGAAACGACGGTTTGGTAGACAGACGAGTGAGGGGACGCCGTGTTCTGTCGCCGCTACAGCAGAGGAAGCCCTGATTGATATGTGCGGTATCACGTCGAGGTAAACAGAGGATCAATATCTCAGCACCAAGGGTTGATAAGAAAGATAGAGAGCCCCGCGCCCCAGCGTTTCAGACTGCCAAGTGAACAGAGAGCAAGGGAGGAAAGGCTCAGGGGCCCCGAGTCAGGAACCGGCTTGGTCTGAATGAGTGCTGAAAGTCCCATGTGTGTCAGTGTATCATTGTGCTATTGTGGGACCTCTTTAACACTGTGTGTGGTGTTGGACCCAGGCTCGCACCATTTTATTTTCTTCTTCTTTACTTTGTTTTTTGTTTTTTTAACTCCATGCACTCGCTGACTTTCTCCACCGACATCGCTCACTTCTGTTCCCGAATCTGCACTCAGCGTCAGATGAGGAATACTCCAGGGGTCAACAGCAGCAGTGCTCAATGTTGACGCAATACCGTCAAAAGCACCACTCGCGACTCTTTTTCATATAAAGGAAAAAAAACACAGAAAAACACAAAGCCGATCGGCATCCAGTCATAGGTGATACTCAACTGCCTCCTTATAAGGTGTATACCTAGCCAATGTTTGGTCTTTTTTTTGACTGTTTTTGGTTTGGGTGGGTTTTTTTCTACACAGGAGTGATGGTCCTATTACAAACGGCTGAGCTGGACATAAAAATCCAAGACAGCCAAAGTCGCACCACTGACTGCCCTTTGGTGTGTTTAACACTGCCTGTACCAGAACCCCCTGTCTGTGATAGTAATAAGGATAAGGATTAGGATTATACTGTCTAAGGTTCGTTTACAATAGGAGCTCTCCAAAATCAGTTTGGCTGACACACCCTGAAACCAAATACATTCCCGAAACAGAAACAGGAGGAGCGAAATATCTCCACTATCTTAACTTCTAACTCACGTTCATCTTGGATGTATTGTTTTAGAGTGATACGTTCATAGATACACGCAGAAAAATAAATTTTAAAAAACATGCAAAAAAAGAACTATATGTACAGTGCAGGCTATGATGTAAATGGCACAATCGCTGAAAAGAATGAACTTTTTGAGAGAAAACTATAAATACTGTACTATATTCTTTTATTTTATCGGCATGCTTTGTTGTGTTTTTTTGTAAATATGGAATTTTAAAAAGCTACTACTAATAATCAAAAAAATGAATAACAACAATAATATAGAATGGCTTCCGACTATGCCCTTTGTCACATTTGTTACCTTTTGGATTTTTTGAGACACTTTTCACTTTGTTGACGGAAATTGAATGATATATAGATATTATATAGAACAAAAAGATATATACATGTATACATATATGTCTATATGTATATACTTTCAACAGAAGAACACTGTCACATTTTAATTTGTGTGCAACACGTTCAATAGCTGTCTAACACCGGTTGGTTTGGCAACCCTTCTATGTCGGAGAACTGATCATGTGCGATGTTCCTGGAGCTGCCTGCTATGGATTGTAGCCCGATCGTGACTGAAAAAGGATATTGTTACCAGCACATTTCTCACTTAGTGTCATCTCTCTCTCTCTCTCTCTCTCTCTCTCTCTCTCTCTCTCCTCTCTCCTCTCTCTTCTCTCTCTCCTCTCTCTCTCTCTCTCTCTCTCTCTCTCTCCCTCTCTCTCTCTCTCTCTCTTCTCTCTCTCTCTCTCTCTCTCTCTCCTCTCTCTCTCTCTCTCT